>NC_080794.1:17615000-17924166 GCF_028018385.1 Neofelis nebulosa
ATGAGCGCTGGGTGTCATATATGAGAGATATATCACTAAATTCTATTCCTGAAATCCTCACTACGCCATATGTTAACTAACTTGGATTTACATTAAAAAAATAGAAATAAAAAATAGAAGGGACTAGAGAAAATTGAAAAAAGATACATTGTGCTCACAGGATTAACAATAAAATTACAGCTGACTTCTCACCAGAAAATATAGAAGACAGAAGATAATGGAATTATATATTTAAAGTGCTGATTAAAAATGTCCACTAGAATTCTGTATTTTTCAAAAAATATCCTTTAACAATGAATACAAATTAAGACACTTCAGACAGAGACAAGCTTCAGGAAGATGTACCCAGCAGACTCGAACTAGGGGAAATATCGACGTGGTAATTATTGATGATACCAGTGGATACGCAACAACGCAGGGAAAAATGAGACTACTGGAAAGGGTTAATTACATATTTGCTTCCCATCTCCTTAAAATACATGGAGAACTTAATGAAACATTAACAAGTTTTTGTGAATTTATAAAAGATGGAGATGAGAAATATAGGAGATAAGAAATCAAGGCAGGAGTAAGTTGAATTTTACTGCCGCAGGGTTTTCAAATTATTATTATTATCATTATTATTATTGTTATCATTAAGGCTTTATTTAGAGCAATGTAATGTTGACAGCCAAATTTAGAAGAGGGTACCAAGATAGCCCATGTGTCCACCATGACCACACATACAGTCTCCCCCTTTAACAACTCCGCCTAGCAGAGACGTGTATTTGTTACGACTGGCACATCTCAGTCACACACAGCCCACTGTATACATTACAGATCACTCTTGGGGTCACCCATTCCCGGGGTGCAGACAGACGTATAATGACATGTATCCATCGTTATGGCATCAGAGAATGTATTTGCACCACTCTGAACATCTCCTCCTCTGTGGGCCGACAGGATTACTTCGAGAACTTGGGTTGTGCTGGGCTGGAGGCAGTTATGAGGTCGTTGCCGGGTCTTCAGTGGGAGCTTCGGTGAGCGGGCTTCTTACCAGGCACTCAGGGGGACACGGGTGCTGTCTGGTCCCGGGATGAATGAGACCGTCTCCACTGCCTCGCTTAGTGGGGTGGCCCTGGGACTACAGTCCCAGTCAGGGTGCAGTGGGAGCCTCGGCCAGCAGGCCTTTGGGTGTGTGGATGTGTGTGAGGTCTGCTGGGTCCCTGGAGGGCTGCTCTTTGGCCACTGGATGGGTCCCTGGGTGGGCGGGGCTGCCCTGGACTGTGTCTGAGAGGGGCTGGAGCTGAGGGTGGGGCCCTTCAGAATCCCTGGGGCAATGACGGGCACATCTCCTGCTGGGCCCTGGGTCTTCAGGATTGTGGCCCGACTACAGTGGTGAGAAGGCCGGGGCTGCATGTGGCATCCTTTTGGGATCGCCAGTGGTGCACATGCGAGTGTCTCCTGCAAGGTCCCCGTGCCATCAAGGCTGTAAGCTCACTGTGGCTGGGATAGCCAAACCCAGTTACAGGGCCCTTTCCGAAAGTACAGCTTGGCCGAGTTTGGTGGGTTCACCTCCAGGGCTCCCAGACTACACCAGGAGGACCAGAGCAGCTGTACGGTCACTGGAGGGTCCACGGTCAGTGTCCACACACCTATCACCCCATGCGTGGATGGGCGTGACTCCTCCGGGTCCCTTGGCATATTGACAGAACCAAGGTCAAATGGGGCATAGCCCGGTCCTCAGGGTGGGAACTGGTTCCCGTCTCCAGGGGGCAAGTCAGCCACCTGAGCGAGAGCTTGACTCCTCAAAATGGCTCTTGTTGGCCGGGGACCGTACTGAGGGGTCACATCCTCCTGGCCCCCAGGGCTCCCGTGCGGCACTGTTGTTCTGGACAGATGCCACGGTATCGTGGCTGACAGGGGAACATGAGCACGGGACCACTGGACCTTCTTGCTGATGTCACTCCTTTCCACGTGCGCGTGACAGCACGTGCCGGCCTCTCAGAGTGTGACAGGAACCAGCACCTGTGTCTTCCAAGTGGAAAGTCAATTTCTGATGTAATCCCTAAAGCACTTAAACGGTATCTCACCTCAGCCCTGGGGGCTTATTTTGGTACTTCTTGGTCTTATAATTCTGTGTGTCAGCATTTAACATATTAGACAGCTACACTCCTCAAACAATACTAATTTATTTGCTCACTCATTGAGTTGCTCTTAAAATATTTATCGATAGCTTCTGTATCCCTGCCCTCATCCATCCCTCAGGCTTGTTGCCACAAAGGGAAGGCACTTCTGAACCACTTGGGCAGGCAAAGTCGTTGAAGAGGAGGAAACAAGGAATGCCATTTGCCTAGTGCAGTGAGCTATCCCGCAATATTATAACATATTCGATATTTAATGACCTGCAACTCAAAACGAGTAAGATAAATACAAGTGCTATGATTTAAGTGCAAATTAAGCTCTCAGAAGTGTTAAAATATAGGCTTTGTATGTAATTAATGAAGCAGCGAGAGTGTAAATATTATGTAGTAATTAGATTCGTCAGTGGTAAAACTGAGGTAACCCGTGATTTATGTTCCTGCATCAGGAACAAATTTGAAAACAAATATAATAAACAGCGATTACCGTTTTGTGATTGTAAATAAAGTCATATATTTAAGACTTGAAGCCTCACTTACCATGTTCCTAAAAAACCATTACAAACCTTGAATCTCTCAGGAGTACTTCAGTCTGAATTATTAGAACTTTCCAGGGTAAGAACATTCCCCACTTACCTCAGGTTTAATTGTCCCGGGACCTACTTTCTGCTTTATGTACAACTTACATGGGGACACACTATTGACTCATTGATAAGCTTATAAAATATAATTTTGACAAAACAGGGCATATTATGATTATGTGATTTTAAAAAGGTCAATTCCTTTTAAAATTATAATAAAGCAATCGATAAACTGAACATCAAAATCTGTAAAGAGTAGCTTCTGTGCTCTTTCTAGTGAATGGCCCATTCCTAACTAAAAGAAGTAGGAGGAGTGTTATTTTCGATTAGAAGTTCGGGATTTCCTGCTTTTCTTCTGGTTATATTAGGAACCGGATAGGAGCAGATGTACGCAAATAAACACAGCAGAGCTTCAATCTGTTCTGTCCACATGGCATTTACAGCCTCTCCCTGTGTGCACGGGGTCCCCAGGTCACCCTGAGTCCGGGGTCTCTAGCATGTTCTCCATCACTTGCTCTCGCGGCTCTCTCCGCTGAAACAGCCCCCTCCCCCTCCTTCTTGGGTTTGCTGGTCTACCTTCTCCTCACCCTCCAGCCTCACCTAGGATGATGCCCTCCCCAGGGAGTGTGCACCTGCTGTCCTCGGGGCTCCCCCTGCACCTGTGCACAGTGGGTGCTACAGTCAGAATCAGGATGGATGGGGTAAGCGTAGTAGCTGGAGTTAGGGTTTGGTCTGCACTACCAGGTGGTCTCAATTATCTGGCCCTGGGCACATACTGGGCACCCAACGTACACTGATGGGACATCTGGATAACTGAACCTATGGTAACATTCCCACTACGGACCTTTGGTTTGCTTCTTAAAAGTCAGCTGCCCCATTTTGTGCCACAGTTCTCCAGAGACTTTATGAAACATCCCTTGCTCTGATTTGTTAGTTTTTCTGGGGCTTTCTTGGGTCCTTAATATTTGAGAGACTCTAAAGGGATCCATTAACCTGATTCTTAGAAAATGTCCATACCCAATATTTGCAGACTTTTTTTTTTTTGCAAAATGAGGTTCTGCCCTTAATCATTATTTGTAGGTAACAGCGTAAGTCCTTGTATTACCATTTATTCACCTTCAAAGGATCACTGATATTGTTGAAATAAATAGAATTTAAAGCTTGAAATGAGAATACGATGGCAGTAAAGAATTGATAGGGAACACTGAAAGCCATAATCAGCACTTGGTGATACAATTACATAATAGCCTGAAATGTGGTTACAAAATTGTAATATTCAAAAGAGAATCCGTTAGTCAGTTGCAAGAGAGGTCCTTCCTGGTGATGTTGATGAAAACGGAGCTCTCTGCCATGGCCTGGGCCCACGCTTTCTGTTAAATGTTCACTAAAATACTAAATGAAATGATAAGTCTGAAAAGTAGCTGTCTTCGTTATCTGTTGCTGTACCTCCCCAAACGGAGTGGCTTAAAAACAACCACGGGGGACTCTGTCCACCTTACCGCCTCGGGGGAGACCGAGTTCCCCTCACTCCCGGGAGGATCAGCCCCTTGATGCTTCACCAGCCGCCACTGACTTTTAGGACCTGAATATGCATACCGTATTTCTAAGAGTATAGAGTAGACTTCAGTAAGCTTATTTGTATAGTAAGTTTGGCTTATATCACTGCATTTCAGTATTTTAATAAACTGCAAACTCTTTTCAGTGAAAGTAAATACTTTCATTAAAAATACAAAGGAACAATGACTACTGTATGACTTACATGTTTTGCGTTTCATCTGAGGCTCAGGGTTAGAGACACCTGGAGGAAGAAACCACAACAACAAAGCAAACTTGGCCTTCCGGGCTTTTCACACCAGGCACCACCTCAGATCATGTTTAGAAAGGTAGCCTGGTCAGTCTCTGTTGCAATTAAAATGCTGCATTTGGGACGCAAATGAAAGGCAAAGGTGAAATTGTAATAAATATTTTGAGAAGAGATCGTAGAGAAAGCACGTGGATTATACTAAACAAGAAGAAAGGACTGTCCCGGAGAAGGAACCATCAGCGAGGGTCTCTTGAGAGATGAAAATAAATAATATCTATGGTTGGGTTTAGAGCCTAAAACATGAAGTGGGGACCTAGAAGTCTGAAATACATTCTTCAATCTTCTAGAAGGCATGTGGTCAGTTATAGGAAATAAGCAGGCTGGCCCTTGATACTTACCAGTAATTGACGTTTGGTCAAATAGTAGTGAAGAAACTTGGTAGAGTATGTGAAAAATAAAGATCACTTTATCAAATTGCTATCCCCTAGATTTATAGGTTCAAGTGCTTTGCAAGACAGACAAAGAATGGAGACTAATCACCAAACCTGAAGCAGAGGGTCCAACGTGGTCAGACAAGGATCGCAGTGTAGGACACGAGGATTGCCGCCTCTTACCTGCTCCGTCCAATTTTTCACAGTGCACTTTCTAGGTCACACATGGAAGAAGGCCTGCTGTCTCTCTTCTGGGGACGGGGGTAGAGCCAGAGTTCTTTCATCTCCAAATAATCCCTCTTTCCAGTGCCTACCTCAAAACTTCACTGAGGGGTGCCTGGGGGGCTCAGGCGGTTGAACGTCTGACTTTGGCTCAGGTCATGATCTCGGGTTCACAAGTTCGAGCCCTGCGTCAGGCTCTGCACTGACAGCTCAGAGTCTGGAGCCTGCATCGGATTCTGTGTCTCCCTCTCTCTCTGCCTCTCCCTTGCTCATTTTCTCTCTCCCCCAAATAAATAAGCATTAAAAAAAATTAAAAAAAAAAACCTCACTGAAAGTTTACCTAATTGCTTCAATATACATTTGAAGGGGTTCAGAAGAAGCCTCCCCCAAATATGCCACTTTGGTATGTGGATTATTCTGAGCCAAAGACAATCATGGCCCAGCAGACTCAGGAAGAGCTTTTTATTCTCCTCTGTCTTAAATGCCTGAAAAAATATAGACAAGGGGCCTGTACCAGAAAGACAGCTAAACCAGAGAGAGCTTTTTATATCAGAGAGACTTCTGGCACAGCAAATATATATATACATATATATGTGTGTGTGTGTGTGTGTGTGTGTATAATTTATATTTATGGATACATAGAAATGTTTACTTAACATGTGCTCTCTTCATCTTTCTGAGACTTGTCTTTGCCTCTCTGAGCTCCGCCCCTTTTCCTTAGCTCAGGACCACCCATAAGCCTCAACTGCCTGACTGCCTTTGAGCATCTTGTCCCTCTGGGGCATTCTTCTGTGAGTAATTGGATTTGTTTTTCTCCTGTTAATCTGTCTTGTGTCATTTCAGTTATTAGGTGAGCCGCAGAACCTACAAAGGAAGAAGAGAAAAAATTTCCACCTGACACATTTATAACCACATATTATAAGTTTCCTTAGCACTGGTTTGAAGTCACAAATAGAATATTCAGAGGTAAGAACACTGTTCTGTTTTCAAGTATTCGTTTAAACAACTAACATTTATTTGATGCTAAGGTTTATTCTTTCAAATACGAATTCTCATGAGCAATCAGGTAATGGATCATTCAGTCAGAGGAAGAGTTGATTCGTGAGTGGTTTGCAATATAACTAGATAGCCCTGAAGAGATACAAACTTGTATAGACAAATAACATTTCTCAAACACCTAGTATGCACCTAACATTGTGTTTGATGTCGAGGTTGCTAAATAAATAGGTAGATAATCACTTTGTGAAGATTCCCAAGTCTCTTGTTAGAGAGGTGAGTAACAACATATCAAATAATTTAAACAATTTTACAAAATATAATTTTATACTATGTTGTTATGGCAGTTTAGAAACAGAAACTGAATGACAATTACTCTTTCTTTATATGACATGCATCTTGAGCATCAACAGAAAAAAGATATTACATATTATAACTGAAACCACACACATCACTGGTAATCTGCATGTTTCACTCTCAGGTACATCTCAGGTAAGCAGCCAGACACAATGCAATACCACATTATTTTTTACTACTGTTCATACTTTGACGTTTTTCCAAGTCTAAAGCCTTTATTGGGTCCAAATCTAATATTCTAAGTCAGTACATTTGGAAATTTCTGCCCTAAGACCTCTGGGAGAGCACGCAATTCTCCTCATAACATAAAAATAAATGCTTCAGGGGCACCTGGGTGGCTCAGTCGGTTAAGCATCCGACTTCAGCTCAGGTCTGATCTCACCGTTTGTGGGTTCGAGCCCTGTGTTGGGCTCTGTGCTGACAGCTCAGAGCCTGGAACCTGCTTCGGATTCTGTGGCTCCCTTTCTCTCTGACTATCCACCAGTCACAATCTGTCTCTCCCTCTCTCTCAAAAGTAAACATTAAAAATTTTTTTTTAAAAATGCTTCAAATGTCTAAAGCTTCCACATATGCATATATGTGGCCGTGGTGACCACACTGTATAAGTACCATATTAAGATGCTTTATTTGTCAGATTTCTGTAATGTTTACAGTAAACAAATTAAAAACAATTAGGAGAAAAGTAATGATTACATTACATAAAGTCCCAAGTCACAGGCAGAATTTGTGACCAAATGGAAATAATCAACATTGGAACGTCAAGATCAAACTCTGTATTTTTTTTTTTTTTGCCAAAACTTTGAGACTTTATTTTTTTTCTTTTGCCTGTAAAACATCAATATGTCAAGGGATCAATGAAAGGAAAATTCTGTGGGAGGAAGAGTCAGCTCAAAAATATTAAGTTTAGGTGCACCTCGCCAGGAAAGTTCTCATGATCACCCAGGAAAGACTCTTCTCACACACCAAACACTTGCATCCAGGTAACCACAGCTCATGTCCCACAGATAAATTAAAACGAACATACAAACAAAACTTGAGGTCAGCAAAACTGACATCCCTTGATCAAAGGTCATTTATGTAGTTCAATGAGTCCTGTCTTCTCAAAGATTACTGCGAATCAGTCCCTAAGAACTTTCTGAAAACCGCTAATGTCAAGATTTTACCTCCTCTGATTTAATGAAATATAAGAAGATAGGAAGAAGAGATGAAATGTTTTCATAGTATGCAGTCTCTCTGCACATTAAATATAATTTTATGATTTTTTGTTATAAGAATATACAAATAAAAGTTTTCAAGGTATATCATTGAATTATTGATTAAATGTGAGTTTTATGTGTATTCTTATTTAAAAAGAAAACATGAGAACTAAAGAAACGCAAAAGAAAAAGGGGGGGGGCATTTTTATATACCTACAAGTATGTTTAAAAGGAAACAAAAGGAAAATACTAGTATTAAAGGTTGACAGCTGTATGGAACTGCCAGAACACTCAGATACTAATGATGTGAATGTGAATTGATTTGGCTACTTTCGAAAACCATTGAGTCCTATCAACTATAGCTGAACGTACAGACTCTCCAGACCAGACATTTCGTCCACCTCGGGGTGTATAGGGTCCACAGACATGCACACATGTGTTCAAAAGCAACAACAAACCTAACTGGAATATTTATAACAATCATATCTGTAATATCTCATAATGGGACACTACCTAAATACTCATCAAGAGCATAAATAAATTGTATTATATTCATACCACAGAACACTATCTAGCCATGGAGAATACTGAAGTCATAATTAGACACAAAGTATAAAGAAATTTCACAAACAATGTTGAGCAAAAGAATTCAGACAACATGATTCCATTTGTAGAACTTCAAAAAAAGACAATTGGTACAGCAGTAACAGAAGTCTTACGAGGGGTTATCTTTGCTGGGAGGCGGCTGGGGACAGGAAAGGAAGACGAGGGTGGCCTCTTATGTGTAGAGCATTATCTGTCCCTTCTACGGGATCCACAGATTTTGAAAAATTTATTGAGAAATTATATAAATTTTGCCCATATCTGTTTTAATGTAATTTTTCTACAAAAAGCTGAACATTACGAGTCAGATTTTCAATGATATTTGTTAAAGGCATATCAGGTTTGAAATGTGTCACTTCAAATAAAACACATTTTTAGCCTGAATGTGAACAGCTAAGTCAGTCAATTGATTTGTATATTAATTGTAGATGCCATATCCAACCTCAATTTCTGTATTTGATCAATCAAGCCTACATAGATTACCTTGAAGATGTGGTTAAGTCTGTATAAGTTCTACAAAATGTTTTGCATAACTTTTCTCCAAAAGGCAAACCTGGAAGAGAAACCCACTCGGAGTGAGATTGTGCTCTGATATCAACCTTCACCTCTGGTCTCTGTCGCCAAGACCCCAACTCAAGAACATATCTACAAGAAGATGCACCAACAGAAACCTTGTGCCCCACATCAGGCATATGTATGCACATATTTTCAGTTTCTGTGTAAAGAATTTATCTGCATTGATAGAGATAAATTTCAACCTAAATTGGCTTTTCCTTGCCTTTAGTTCTTTTGCTATACCTTTTTGAAGAGTAATAAAAAGTTATTTTTCAAAATGCTAAAGGACTCAACAGTTTTATGCTTCTTTCATAAATTTAATCTATTAACTAGACAAGAATATTGCAATTCTGTGTTTATGATTGCAATTTTTAGTGTGTGTGCGTGTGTGTGTGTGTAAAATATGTGCATATAGTTTACTGGAGCTATAGCATCATATTTCAAAATAAAAATCCAACATTCCTTCGTATTAAACGTAAAACATCTCCAAAATTATGAATTCTCTGATGTATTTGACTTTACTTGACTAGTGTAGCTTTTTGTTACTGGGAGAGGCCAACCTGGTCCACCCTGGAGCCAGCAGAGCAGTGGACATGTCCTTCTCTCAGTCTTACCCCGTCTTCTGGAAGAATCTTAGCTTCACTTCTTTCCTTCCTTTCATAAACATTTTGTCCCACCAGGACATCTAAGATTGTCTTTACAGTGGATATTTTTTTGCTTTTTTGTTTGTTTGTTTGGTTGGTTGGTCAGTTGGTTGGTTTTGTTTGAAAACAGAACAGGACTCTTCATTCTGCCTATATTTTCAGTCCAGAAAAATAAGCTCTTAATCAGGGAAGAGCAAACAGATCGGGTTCAACACATACAATGGCAGGGGTGTGGGGAATATAAGAAAGCTTATATCCATTGACATTTTAATAAGTTACATAGTAAAAGGTGGCTTTTACACACCTGGGGCATTCACAGTCATGAGCAACTTGTGATTCAGGATTAGCGTTCACTGGTAGACCATCAGGAAATGAGAACGTATGTTTCGATAAATAAACATAATTCAAAATATATTCTCAATATCTTTAGATGCCTGGTGAGCTCTCTGAGGTCAGGTACCCAGAATGCCTTCTTCCGCATCACCCTCAGCATTTGGCAAGATATTCTTGATTTTTTTTTATTTACACACACACACACACACACACACACACACACACGTACCTTGGAAAATACTGAATGGCCACTCTCTAGGTACCACTCAGAGGGTTCAGCCTGAAGCAAGCTGATTAGCTATGGGATTTAAAAATTCATTTGTGGGGCGCCTGGGTGGCGCAGTCGGTTAAGCGTCCGACTTCAGCCAGGTCACGATCTCACGGTCCGTGAGTTCGAGCCCCGCGTCGGGCTCTGGGCTGATGGCTCAGAGCCTGGAGCCTGTTTCCGATTCTGTGTCTCCCTCTCTCTCTGCCCCTCCCCCGTTCATGCTCTGTCTCTCTCTGTCCCCAAAATAAATAAAAAACGTTGAAAAAAAAAATAAATAAAAAAAAATAAAAATAAAAATTCATTTGTTATGCTATTATACAAATGCATCCTAATGTAGGGATTCACGGAAATAAATACTTATCAGAGTTTTGGCTTGAAGACTAATTTTGTTTTTTCTCTCTTCTGATTCATATTTTTAGAATAATAGGTAAGGTATTTTTTTTCTCATGTTATATTTATTCACATATTTTTGCCTTGCTTGGTTTTATGTATTAAAAGTAATTGAAACATTCAGGCTGACTAAACATAAGGAAATTGACTCATGTTAATAATTAAACTTTTTACTTTGAGATAATTGTAGATTCACAAGCAGTTGTGAGAAATAATGCTGAGAGATCCCTTGTACCCTTTATGGTTTCCCCCAGTAACACAAGGAGAACAGTCACGTTTCGGGAAATTTCCATCTCCACAAGGATGTCATGCGTTGTCCTTCCTCCCACTCCTGGCAACTACTAACCTGTTCTGCATTTCTATAATTTTGTCATTTCAAGACTGTTATAGAAACAGAACCAGGCTGTTCCATGCGTCAATGGTTTGTTCCCTGTTAAACTGAAGATTATTTATCCTTTCTCCACTGGGCTGTTTCCAGTTTGGTGCTATTATGAATAAAGCTGTTATAACCATTTATGCGCAAGTCTTTGCGTAAACATTAATTTTCATGTCTCAGTGATAGAAGATCAAGAGTGCTGGATTGTATGGCAGTTCCACATTTACTTCTTTATTCTATTTTATGTTTTAAGTTTATTTATTTTGAGAGAGAGAGAGAGACAGAGATAGACAGAGAGAGCAAGCAGGGGAGGGGCAGACAGAGAGGGAAAGAGAGAATTCCAGGCAGGTTCTGTGCTGTCAGCACAGAGCCCGACATGGGGGCTCAAACACACAAACCATGAGTTCATGACCTGAGCCAAAACCAAGAATTGGTTGCTTAACCGACTGAGCCACCCAGGTGCCCCCACATTTACTTCTTTAAGGAAACTTCTCAACTGTTTTCTAGAGTGGTTGTAACATTTCATGTTCCCACCCCGGATGTAAGCTTGTGCTAGTCTCTTTGCGTCCTTACCAACATTTGGTGTTGTCACGGATTTTCAGCTCAGCCATCCTGAGAGGTGTGTAATGATATTTCACTGTGTTTAATCTGCATTTCTCTGATGGCTAACATTGTTGAACATCTTTTTATCGGCTGGTGTGCTGTCTGTATATCCTTTTTGGTGAAATATCTGATCATGTCTTTTGACCATAACTGGATAATTAGGTTTTTGCTACTGAGTGTTTGGAAATTTTATATATTCTAAGATACCAATTTTTCATCGCATATGCTGTTTGCAAATTTTCCTCCCAGCTCTCTTCAGAATTTCATATTCTTAGCAGAAGCATTTGCAAAACACATTTAATTTTGATGGAGTCGAAACGGTCTTGTTTTCCTCACAGGGGTCCTCAGTGTGACACGAAGCATGGGTTGCTGAGCTCTATAACCCGAAGACGTCATCTTATATTTTTTTCTAAAAGGCTTATATTGTTACATTTCACATTTAAGTTCTTGTTTCATTGTGAGTTAATTTTTGTACAAGGTGAGAGACTTAATGTCTGTCCCTCTGGTAATGCCACACGCTCTTGGTGACGGTAGCTATGTGAGAAGTCTTAACAACAAGCAGAATGATCACCCTTATTTTGTCTATTTCAGGATGTTTTTGGCTATCCTAGACCCTTTCTCATAAAATGCTTTACCTTTAAAAGTTTTAATTCTAGTTCCTTTGCCTTTCTCCTTCTGTATCTGCAACGTATCTCACTGGGATTTAGATAGGAATTGCATTAAACATGTATTAGTAAGGGAGAACTGAGATACTTACTATTTGAGAACTGTAATCTATAAACCCTTTTGTCTTTCCAAATTCTTAACATTTAAAATCTCTGATTTCTTTCCTGAGAGATTTGCAGCTTCCAGCAAACTGGTCCCACATATATTTTATAAAATTCCAACCTAAGTATTTTGTTTATTTTAATGATTGTAAATGGAATCATATTTTTTAAGTTTATTTATTTTGAGAGAGAGAAAGAGAAGAGAGAGAAAGCAGGGGAGGGACAGGGAGAGAGGGAGAGGGACAATCTCAAGCAGGCTCATCAGCACAGAAAGTGATGTGGGGCTCGACCCCATGAACAATGAGATCATGACCTGAGCCAAAATCGAGTAAGTCGCTTAACCGACTGAGCCACCCAGGTGCCCCAATGTAATATTTTTAAGTTTGGTGCCCATATATTAATTGCTGGGATACAGAAATATAATAGACTTTTATATGTTTATTTTGTATTCTTGGCCCTGCTGAACTCATTTATTAGTTCTAGGAATTTTTTGTAGATTCCTTGGGACTTTCTATGGAGACAATCATGTTATCTCCTAATAGAAAGTTTTATTTCTTTCTGTTTCATGTGTATACCTTTTATTTCCTGCCAATCTCTAGTGCTAGGTTGGATAAAGGTACTGATGCTGTATAGCCTTACCGTACTCCAAATCTTAGGAGCCAGCATTATATCTTTCATCATTAAGTATAATGTTGACTGTATTTTTTTTAATGTTTATTTTTGAGAGAGAGAGAGAGAGAGTGAGAGAGAGAGAGAGAGAGAATCCGAAGCAGGCCCTAGGCTCTGAGCTGTCAGCACAGAGCCCAATGCAGGGCTCGAACTCATGAACAATGAGAACATGACCTGAGCCAAAGTTAGATGCTTAACTGACAGAGCCACCCAGGCACTCCTGTAGGGTTTTTTTTAGATGATCTTTACTAAGTTGAGAAAGATCCTCACTATTCCTATTTTTTCTGAGAGTTTAAATCACAATGAAAAGTTGTCACAATTTCTATAATGTCAGGTGAATTATACCTCAGTAAAAATAAATAATTAAATAATTTCTAAAAGAATTTTCACAATTGTATGCTCAGTTGGTACAATCATATGGCTTTTCTTCTTTAAGTATTTTGATATGGTAGATTACATTGATCAATTTTAGATCAATATAATTGATCTAACCTTGCATCACGGTCACAGTCCATGGTATATTTATGTTCATATGTTACAAAATTATTTTTCCTAATGTGATCTTAAGGTTTTTTGTGTGTATAATCATGAGGATTACTGGTCTGTAATTTTTCATTTGTGGTTTTTTTTGTTGTTTTTTTTTTTTTGTCTTTGTCTGGCTTTGATACCAGAGTAATACCAGCTTCAAAAAATGATTGGGAAATGTATCTTCGTCTTCTATTTTCTGGAAGAAATTGTATCGAATGGATGTTAATTTTCTTTAAGTATTTCATAAAACTCACCAATGAAATTATTAGGTCCCAGAAATTTCTTTTGGATAAACCTCTAATTAGAAATTCAATTTTCTTTAGTTGTTATGCTATCAGGTGAGAAATAACCTGTTACTTCTCCCTCACGTTTACATCACAGGAGTCCTCTTTGGGGTCACCTATGGTGTCCCATGTCCAGCTGTGCCATACAGAATTTCTACCTCACATCCTCCTCAGCCCCGTGCAGTGGTCCTGTGCACCAGAACTCATGTTACTTCTGGATGGAGGACTTTTACAATTCTCCTTGTTTTCTACCTCTCACCCATCAAGAGATCATATCTTTTTAGACTCATGGTCACTTTTTCCCATTCAGGATGTTATGTTCTTATAGCCCCTTCTTTTATCTTCTCTGTGCACCTTTTAAGACTTTTTGGACCTTAGACATTTTGCTGGGAAAAGCCCTCAAGACATGAAGGCAACTTATGTTTATTGCTCTCCCACTGCCTCCTGTCAGTTAATTCATTAGAGATAAGCACACACAATTAAGTGTGTGTGTGGGGGGGCAGATGGGGAGTTAAATATTATTAATAAACATACATATTTTAAATACTCATTTTTTTCGTCATCAGCCCATTAGATTTTATGGATAATATGGAAAGAGAATAAAGGCAAAAATTATTTGATGCGAAAAAAAAATAAAACAGCTTTCTAATGTTTTATATTCAATTGTGCAGGCACCTTTTGGTAGCTTCTGCTCAATTTCCTGAGGACTGGGGTGAAGGGATTGGATGAGAGAGAGATAAAGGTATTTTCTTATTTTTAATTCCTATTATTCTAAATAATAAAAGCTTTTGTATTTTATGTATCATCAAAGCTCTCCAAATCCACAACATTCTAGCAGACTCAATTTCCTTACTTCTTCTGATAGTATATATGTTGGTGTTATGACATGTCAGCAGCTAAAGGAGGAGTAGAGATTGTTTGAGCTACCCTCATTTTGTGGAAGAGAACACTGAGCTCCAGAAGAGATAAACGACAAAAGTGAGCCAAGTACCAATCCTCCTGGTACACCTTTTCACACATTGACTCCTGTTTGAATCAAAGTGAAGTGTGTCAGAACAATATTAATTACATGTGACTTAGCCTTACAAGAATTAATTCTGAATCCTGGATGCATCGGAGCTGAAACAATGCAATTCTCAAATACTTTAACCTTCTGACAGAGTAGAATTCTATCCGTTTTCATCAGTTAAGTAAGACAAAAGTAAAAAAGTAGACTATTAAATACTTTGTTATCTTGGTTTAATATTATATTCCTAAAATTATGTCTCCTAACATTTTAACAAGATAAGAAACCAAAAGAAATATTATATCTTCCTATTTTATGTCTAAGTTATCAAACATGTTAGGCAACCACATTATAAATAAGCAAGTTTATAACTAGCTTCCCTTTAGACACATATGCAAATGATATGGTTGATAATCAAATCAGACTCCATCCTTTATTTCTTGTTGCATTGCAATTTAAACTGAAGCATAATTTTATTTTATATACCAACAAAATTGTCATTCTGGGAAATAGCCTCATAATATACACTAAGACCATATAAAATGAATTATTATTATACCTAAAGTGTGCACTGTGACATGACTTAGTAGAGCACTAGTTTGCATGTCGTACTCTTGTCCTGCTTAACAATTACAGGAAAACAGAAATGACGGGTTCTAAAGAACAGTGTAGAATTAGAAGTAGAAATTACTGTACATCACAGTGCCATTTGATATAATGCACTTCAGCGTGCTGACACTAATCTTGATGAGGACTACACTAGAGATATCAAAAATATATGTTGTCATTTATTAACAGTCATGGACTCAAAGGTATTTATCTTGCGTCTACATTTGCAGGCTACTTTTAAAAAGCTCTTATTTTAATTAACCGAATGTTGAAATCCCATTTGAAAAGAAATTTGAATGCTAAATTAAACCATTAATAAAATTCAACAGAGACAACATAATGAGGAAATGCAGAAAATTTGAATGGTATTGAAATTTTGATTGCGAAGGACAAATTAGATTCAACCAGGAAGATGTATCGTCAGATGATACTGACATTCAGAAAATTATGCAAGATTTGGCCATTGGCTCCACAGGTAGATAACATACCTTGTGTACGTCTATTCCCACAGGGTGAGCAGGATGTATGGTTCTATTGAAATCCTCAAACAATCATCTGATTAGTGGTCTATATTTGCTGTATTGTCAATGAAGAATCTAAATGTGTCTTTCGTTATTTTAGACCCTGTCAGTTAAATGTATCAAGGATCCTGATGTAAATAATATAAGACTTAGGTTGGGGTGAAATTTATTGACTAAATACATCCAAAAAATTGAATAAGTCAACACAAAGTCAGGGAGGAAACTGGACCAAAAATGCATTTGGATCTCAGTCACTGGTTCACCTAATTTGTTTTTCTCTATTTCTGTTAGTCTATTATTTCTTCACATTTTCTCCCTACATGATATAAATTTGGCAAATACCACCTTCCAAGTTTCCACTTTATACCTTAAGCTTTTACTGATTTCAAATTTCTCAAGCCTTGGTAAAATTTCTAGTTTTCCCAGCTTGAGTTTGGTTCCTATACATGACCAGGGTTTCATTGAATAATGGAAAAATGAAGAAGTTTTATTGTGGGCAAAACTGTTTGGAGTAGCACAAAGTTTTTGGAAAGGGCTGTTGTTCTCAGAAGAAGAAATAATAACCAACCAAATAATTGTTGCCTGGTGCACGTTCTTGGAGTTGCATATAAAATATACGCATACAGAGAAACTATGCTTAGATATCCATTTAGGTTCACTAATTCACCCAAAATCAGTTAATGGTATGGTGCTTTCTGTGTGTTAGAAGCCATGCAAGGCACCTGGGATTCCACAGGAAAGAACGCTGACAGCTTCTTTGCCCTCAAATAATGCACATTTCAATGTGGAGACCACTAGACCGCAGGCTAACAAGCAAATTCAAAACCATGTGCTAAATAAACAAGAACTGAGATGAAGAGTGCTGGGGGTGGCTATATAACGCGGCCGGTGAAGAACGTTCCGAGCACCACCCTAGTCAGTGAAGAAGGGACACCAGCATGTACAAGAGTCTGGGTTGGGAAAGATGGCGATCTGTTCAAACAAACTCGTGGTCTATCCTTCGTGAAGTGTGCAGGAGTCTGAGTGAGGGTGGGAGAAATGGTCTGATCATGCAGGACCTCAAAGGCCTGGAGTCTGAAGCTTATTCACAAAGCCATGTGAAGCTTGGGAGCAACATGATCTCATTTATAGTTTAAAAATATCACTCTTGCTGTTTTGTGGAGAATGACTGGGGGTGATGGATGAAAGAATTATTTGGTGGTACAAAGCGTGTGGAAGTTGTGAGAAATTAATAACCTGGAATAACTCATTGTTTTGGGGATTGAATAGCTAGATAGATGGTGCCCCCTGGCATCAAGACAGAGAAGACCTGTGTCTGCACAAACAGCTGTTCCATGTTGAAATGGAGACTTTGTTGTAGTGCGTGATGGTAATGTGACAGACAAAAATGGGGAAAAAACAAACAAAACCAGGGAGTAGATACTGGGTCTACAAGGTAAATCAGGGAAGGAGCTGCTTTTAGAATGGCCTGTCATCTCTCACAATGATTCCATGACTTTGGTTTAGAATCACAGGGGTTGAAACTGTGATTTTTTTCAACATCTTGCCTAGCCAAAATTCCTACATGGAATGTTTTCCTACCAATGCTATCCATATAACACTAGAGATTAGAGGGTCTATTGGGTCCTAATGGGTCCAAATAGCAACAATGGCTGGAGCTGCTGCTGCTGCAAAAAAAAATTCTGTTCTATGCCTAACTTAAAACAAATAAGTTACTTAAGTAAATTATTGCAACGCTTTTGTGGGAGGAATAGAAAATATCTACTAGGGGCGCCTGGGTGGCGCAGTCGGTTAAGCGTCCGACTTCAGCCAGGTCACGATCTCGCGGTCCGTGAGTTCGAGCCCCGCGTCGGGCTCTGGGCTGATGGCTCCGAGCCTGGAGCCTGTTTCCGATTCTGTGTCTCCCTCTCTCTCTGCCCCTCCCCCGTTCATGCTCTGTCTCTCTCTGTCCCAAAAATAAATTAAAAACGTTGAAAAAAAAAAAAAAAAAAAAAAAAAAAAAAAAGAAAATATCTACTAAATACACTTGTAAATATACTTGCCATGAATTCTCATGACCTTCCAAATAGGAATATGGGCTCTCTTTCAGTATGCTTTTGTGGTCTACGAAATGACTCAGGTTCGGTAACTGACCATGTACAGTGACTTCATGGGGGGCGATTTTACTTGGTCTCCTGAAAATCCACTGATAATTTGCTTCAGTATAGAGGTTAAACAATACTTTTGTTGACTGTCTATGTATCTTCCCTCTAAAAACAATGCAATCAGTCATCTCCATGACTCTCTGAAAATGGGCCCCTTCAAGTGCCACTCTGATGTTGCTTTTCAATTGTATCTATCGTGCCTGCCTGGCTTTTTAAGTGCCATCACATGACCTCTCAGGGAACCAAGTCCTTCACAGCACCACCCACTACAAGCCCTGTCTACAATGGGGAGCTGCCGCTCAAAGACAGTGATCTCCCCCAGCCTCCCCCATCACCAGCACATTCCTATCACTCTGGCAAATGGAGGGACTATCCTCCAGACTCTGCACAGAATGTTGTTGGCCAGTGGAATTTATACCTTGATGCTGTATATTTACTTTATAGTCCCCAAGTCTCTAACCCTATGATTCTTTGCTTCACTTTTACATAGTGTTGGAATTTCTATTTCATTAAAATGAGCCACCACTTTCTCCAAGCTTAAAAGAGAAACCCTAACAGCATGGTAGCATCATCTACTGGGATTATCGTCAGGGTGTTAAATGGTGCATCATTAGAGGGCTCTCCCGTATCAAACCCCCTCCTTATGTTCTCCCTGCTCTGTCAAACACCCTCAAGGTCCAGTCACAGCTCCTGAAAATACCTATTAACCAGATCCTGAAACATTTTGTTCATATTGCTCCTCCTCTGAAATCCCAGCTTCTGTTCAGTCAGGCCATGTTAGGTTTGAATTTCATTACTGATCTAGTTGCCCACAAGGGACTTGAGGGTGAATCTTGGGCAGAAAATCTTTGCTTTGTTGGGTACCTTCATGATCTCCAAATAAGGAAGGAAGAAACTATCTTCCAACAGGGGTGATGTGCCACCTTCATGGGCTCAGTTGGTTCAGAGGAATCTGCAAGTAGAAAGTTCCCAATTGTCCCTAAGCTGCTATCCCCATACCATTTTCTATTAGATTTTCTATTAGAGCCCTGTTATTTTTAGTAAAATCATAACACTAAATATTTGCTGAAAGAAAAAGCCTTTCTAAAGCAAAAAGATTACATGTATAAACTCATTTTAAAATATAAAGATGACTAATTTGCCAAATGTGTTTCATTTCAAAATAAAAGTAAAGAAAAAAATGAAATTACCCTACTAAAGAGTTTTTTTTCAGAATGACAATGATCTTTTCATCCTGCGCAGATTCTTACAACTCAGAAAACAATGACTTGCATATAATATATTCAAATATTCAAATTAAATCATATATAAAAATGATCTTGTATGGCTTTATAATAATGAAAATAGATACAGGAGGAATGTTTGTCTAATGTGTGGTTCATTTGTAACATTTTGGTGACATTAGGACAATTATTTTCATTCTCTGATACTTGGTTATTCATCTGAAAGTTGCCAATAAAAAGAACATGACTGGGGCACCTGGGTGGCTCAGTCAGTTAAGTGTCTAACTCTTGGTTTCAGCTCAGGTCATGATCTCATGGTTCTTGGGGTCAAGCCCCACATCAGGCTCTGCCCTGATGGCGTGGACCCTGCTTGGGATTCTCTCTCTCCCTCTCTCTGCCCCTCCCCCACTCATGCTGTCTCTGTCTCAAATAAATAAACAATCTTAAAAAAAGAGGCACACAACTACATAATGGTTGACTGTGAATATTAGATATAATATATGTAAGGTTCTCAGTATATGGTACATGGTAGGAACTTATTTAAACAATTCAAAATAACAACTAAGTTTATGATAATTAGGAATGGCATTGTGTCTGTGTCTGAGAGAATTCTCAGAAAAATATCTTTATTATACTGGAGGAAAAAAAAAAAGACAAGCCTTTTATGTTACTGTCTTAAACCTCTATTCCTAGCAGGTCTAAAGTTGCCAAGATTTGTAATATATTCTGAGTAAAAAGAGTTGATGGCTTCAGACCTTAAGGCACTGAAAATTCAATTGCCATATTTTTTTGAATTCCATGATGAAAAATGTCTCTACAAAGAAAAATGGAGGTTAAAATATAGATTTAAAATGTTTTATTTATTTAACCAATTTATGAAATCCCTTGCATATTAATGAACCTTTCTTTCCTCTGCAATAACATAGGTGTTACATGTTGTTTTGATGATGCTTTTATTCTCCCCAAACATTGAGAATCCCTCTTTGTATTCTAACTTTAGAACTAATATATGAGAATACAAACACACACACACACACACACACATACACACACAAACACAAACACACACGTGCATCACATAATTTTATAATCAACATTTCTTAATAAAAATGTGATTATCCAAGTCAGTCATCCACCCACTGTATTTACTCATAGACACCATACATATTTGACGAGATACATATTTGACAAGATTAAGTAGGCTCAAACAAATGTGTTATAAAACGTGAAGGCAAAGCTACAAAAGAGAACTCTAAAGCTTGTTTGGGCAAAGGTGCCTTAACTAACTAAATATGTGACCCAGCAAGGCAAAATCTTGAAAGCCATACTGGTCCTGTTCACACAAAATTCAGTATATTTTAGGTTAGTGTATTCAAATGTACTATATACTCTTTGGACATCTACCATCTCATTAATTTCCACGTAGGGTAAGGAGAATTTATGCTACATATTATTTTTATATGGCATTTTGGTGATCACTGGTTTCTTGATGGATATTAATGTGCTTCTGACTACTACACGATTTTGAACAATAAATGAAATTAATATGGTATATTTTTAGTGCTCAGTAGCACACAAAAAATGCCGATGTAAATTTTTAAAATTTACCACACGTAACAGTGTCCATGTAGAAGAGAGAAATTCTATCTCAGGTATTAAAACAAAACAACCTCAATACATCAAATTGTATTATACACATTCAAATTCTATCAGTTTAGTATTTTTGAATTAACAAACATATCAAGGGGCGCCTGGGTGGCGCAGTCGGTTAAGCGTCCGACTTCAGCCAGGTCACGATCTCGCGGTCCGTGAGTTCGAGCCCCGCGTCAGTCTCTGGGCTGATGGCTCAGAGCCTGGAGCCTGTTTCCGATTCTGTGTCTCCCTCTCTCTCTGCCCCTCCCCCGTTCATGCTCTGTCTCTCTCTGTCCCAAAAATAAATAAAAAACGTTGAAAAAAAAATTAAAAAAAAAAAAAAACAAAAAAAAAAACAAACAAACATATCAAGTAAAAAGGCCTCCTCTTATCACTTTAGAAAGAAAGTGAGTTTCCTAAAGTGTAAGACTGAAAATCAACTCAAGGGATATCAGGAAACAACCTTAGGGAGCCTATAAAACCAATTAACTCAGCACTATTCTAAGTTAACTTTTAAACTTTTGTACATGAAACAAGTTTTGTAGGTATGAGACACTGAGGACAAAATGCCCAGTTACCCACAATCTACTAAGGAATAGTACATAAAAATGATTTTGAAGGCCTAGAGATGCCTCACCTAAATATATACCTATCTCTTCACCTCAGAAGTAATATGTTTTAATTATTGCCATGATTTTCAAAGTTCGTAGACTTTATCTTTACAACAGTATTCTCTTTGGAGAACAAGTGAGCAGGAAGTTGAATTCCCAGATACTCCTCCCTATCCATCCCTCTAAAGTGTCGCCTATTACTAACCTCCTGCATTGTGTGACTTATTTATTACAGTTGACAAGTCAATATTGATATATTATTGTCAACTACAGTCCTCACCTCATTGGGGTTCACTCTTCGTCTAAGGGTTATGACAAATTCGTATGTCCTATAGCCAAGATTACAGTATCATACAGAATAGTTTCTCTGCTCTGAATATCGCCTCTTCTCCAGCTACTCATTCTGTTTCCAACTTAACATCCCCACTCCCTCCAACGGGGACTCCCTGGTAACCATTGACTTTTTATTTTCTATGGTTTGTTCCACAATATATGTATTTGGAATCAGACAGTATGTAGGCTTTCCCAACTAGCTTCCTGGACTCAACAATATGTATTTACAATTCTTCCCATGTCCTTTAGTGAGCTCATTTCTTTTTATCATTGAATAATACTCTATTTTATAGACCTACCACACTTTGGTTATCTATTTCCCTATTGAAGGGCATCATGGTTAAGTCCAACTTTTGACAGTTATGAATAAAACTTCTGTAAACATTTGTCTGCAGGTCTTTATATGTACATAAGTTTTCCACTTATTTGCATAACACAATTGCTGGGACATAATCGAAGAGTATGTTTACTTATGTAAGAAAATGTAAAATTGTCTTCCAAAGCAGCTGCTTCACTTTGCATTCCAACCAGCTGTGAATGAGTTTCCTTGTCCCACATATTCAGGAGCATTTGGTATTGTCAGTGTTCTGCATTTTAGCCATTCTGTTAAGTATGTAGTGGTATCTCACTGTGATCTGCAATTTCCCAATGACATATGATGTTGAGCATCTTTTCATATGTCTACTTGCCATCAGGGTGTCTCCTTTGGAGAGGTATCTGTTCAGATATTTTACCCACTATTTAATTGGATCTTTTGTCTTCCTATTGTTGAATTTTAAGTGTTATTTGTATCGATTTGATAAAAGTCCTTTCTTAGAAATGTGTTTTGCAAAAATGCTGTCCCAGTATGTGGCTAGTCTTTTCATTATCTGAACAGAGCAGGAGTTTTAATTTTAATGAAGTCCAACATACCAACTTCTCTTTCATGGATCACACCTCTGGTGTTGCATCTAAAACTCATTGCCAAACTAAGGTCACCTCGATTTTCTCCTATGTTATCTTCTCGGAGTTTCACAGTTTTGCATTTTACATTTAGGTCTATAATCCATTATGACTTAAGCTCTGTGCAAGATGCAAGATGTGTGTCTGGATTCTTTTTTTTTTTGCATGTACGTGTCTTGCTGTTCTAGCACCATTTTTTGGAAAGGACCACTCTGTCTCCATTGAGTTGTCTTTGTTCCTTTGTCAAAGGTAAGCATACTATATTTGTGTGTGGTCTGTTTCTGGCTGTCTGTTCTGTTCCAATGATCTGTATGTCTACTCTTTCTCTAATACCATGCTGTCTTTATTGCACACCTGTATGATAAGTCTTAAAGTTGAGTAGTGTCAGAACTCCAACACTGTTCTTCAATACCATGTTGGCTATTTTGGATCTTTTACCTTTACACATAAAATTTAGAATCAATATGTAACTATCCACAAAGCAACTTGCTAGGATTTTGAGTGAAATTGCACTGAACTGATCAAGTTCAGAACTGACATCTTAATAATATTGAGTCTCAGGGTGCCTGGGTGGCTCAGTCAGTTAAGCATCCGACTTCAGTTCAGGTCACGATCTCGCGGTCCGTGAGTTCGAGCCCCGCGTCGGGCTCTGGGCTGATGGCTCAGAGCCTGGAGCCTGCTTCCGATTCTGTGTCTCCCTCTCTCTCTGCCCCTCCCCCGTTCATGCTGTGTCTCTGTCTCAAAAATAAATAAACGTTAAAAAAAATTTAAAAAAAATAATAATATTGAGTCTCCATGAACATGAGCATAAAATATGCCTCCATTTATTTAATTCTTCTTTGTTTTTGTCCATTAGAGTATTATAATTTTCCTCATACAGCTATTGCACATATTTTGTAAGATTTATACCTTATTGGTTCATGTTGGGGGCATTAATGTAAATGGTATTGTGCTTTTGATTTCAAATTCCATTTGTTCACTGCTGGTATATAGGAGGCAACTTACTTTTATATATTAAACCTATATCCTACAAACTTACTATAATTAGTTATTAATTCCAAGAATTTTTTCTTCTTTGCAATTTTCTTCACAGATGATCATCTCATCTGAAAACAAAGACAATCTTATTTCTTCTTTCCTGATCTATATAATTTTTATTTACTTTTTCTTGTCTTACTGCATTAGCTAGGACTTCCAGTACCATATTGAATAGGAGTGGTAAGAGGGAATGCCCTTGCCTTGTTCTTGATTACAGGAAAAAGTTTCTAGTTTCTCACAGTTAATGTTTGCTGTAGGTTTTTGTAAATGTTTCTACCATGTTAAGGACATTATCTTTTTTTCTCAACTTTGTTGAGAACTTTTATCATTAAGAGGTCTTGGATTTTGTCAAATGCTTATCCTGCATTTACTGATATGATCAGATGTTTATCTTTTTGATGTGATGGGCTACTTTAATTTGTTTTTGAATGTTGAACCAGCCTTGCACACTTGTCATTATGAATAAATTAGACAGTGTTCCCTGTGCTTCTATTTTCTAAAATATATTGTAGGGGTAAATGGGTGGTTCAGTAGGTTAATGATCTAACTCTTGATTTCAGCTCAGGTCATGATCTCACAGTTCATAAGATCAAGCCCTGTGTCAGGCTCCATGCTGTTAGCAGATTGTCTCTCTCTCCCTCTCCCTCTCTTTCTGCCCCTCCCCTGCTTGTACTCTCTCTCTCTCCCTCTCTCTCTCTCTCTATTAAATAAATAAACATTTAAAAAAATAAAATATAGTGTAGTACCATTTCTTATTTAATTTCTGCCCACTGGATCTGTTCATTTCTGATAGAGAAGTGTTAAGGTTTCGAAATATAATAATGTATTTGTCTATTACCTTTTGCAGTTCTGTCAGTTTTTGTTTCATGTACTTTGATACTCTACTGTGTCAACCTTAAAAGTAAAACAGCCCATTATTTTACCAGAAAATGGATTTATTCATGGATAGCAGAGGAACTGCAATTTAGGACACACAAGTTATAGTAAAGCCATAGACAGTCAGCGAATCAAAGGAGGGGATCCTTACTTTCTAGAGAAAAGAAGAAAGTGGGGAGCAGGGAACCTGGCCTGGATGGAAGTCCACTGGAGGGAAGCAAGAGTCCATGGTGGCTTTTCTCATTGCCTAGCTTGTTGCTGGGCAAGGACCAAACCTTCCTTCTTCCTCTTGCTGCGAATGTAACTGAGGACAAGTGGTCTGTGGGAGAGCTCCCCTGCTGATCCCCCAGCTCCATTTGTAAAGAGGTTTCCTTTATCCAATCTCATACCTTTCAGGGGCATACATATTAAGAATTGTTAAGTGTTCATGATGTATTAATAACTTTATCATGTAATAACTGTCTTCATCCCTGAGAACTTCTCTCATTCTGAAGTCTGCTATGTCAGAGGTTAATATAGCTACTCCTGATTTCTTCTGATTGGTGCTAGCATGGTATAGCCTTCTTCTTCATCCCTCTACTTTTATCCTCTTTGTATCTTTATATTTAAAGCGGGCTTCTTGTAGACAACTAGTAATTGTGTCTTGTGGGTTTTTTTTTTTATTCACTCTGACAGTCTCTGACTTCAAGTTGGTATGTTTAGTCCATTTGTATTTCATTTGATTATTTATATGGAATGATATTGACCATATTTATAACTTTCCTATTTGTTGTTCTCATTATTTGCTTTTTTTTCCTATTCACTTTTTATGCCTTTTATCATTTTAATTGGGCATTTAATGGAACCTCAATTTCTTTCTTCTATTAGCATTTACTTATATTTCTGCTAATTTTTAGGGGTTGCCCCTAAGTTTGCAAAATATATTTACCACTGACCTTGTTCCACTTTCAACAGCACTCCACCATTTCATGGGTATTTCAAGTAACTTGAATTTATTCCCAATTCCTCTCTCCCATCCTCATTTATGTCATTCATTTATTGTATCTGTAAGTTGTATTCACCCAACATATTGTTGCTATTAATAATCAAACATATTCTGTTAAGCATATTCTGTTAAATTAAGAATAAGAAAAATAAAGGACTTTACTGCTTTCATTTATCCCTAGAAAAATGTTCTTCCTTTATGTAGATAACCGTCTCCCCCATATTATTTTACTTCTCCCTGAAAAATTTCTTTTAGCACTCTTTCACGTTAGTTCTGAAGGCAACAAATTCCTGAAATTTTTGTTTGTCTGAGAAAGTTTATTTCCTCTTCACTTTCATAGGTTAATTTCACTGGATACAGAATTCTGGGTTGTTGTGTTTTTTTTTTCTTTCAATATTTATATATTTCAATCTACTGCAGCTGTTTTGCTTGAATTTCTGACTTCCCACTCTTGTGGCAGGTACTGGCCTTGGGTTTGAAAAAGTAGAACTTAAACATAACAAGGAAAAGATAACCTTATATTTCCTAAGTGACAAATACCAGCTATTCCCAAATCCCATTCCTGAATCTGTGGCTGCCATCATCTCTTTCTCTTGGAAAGTTTTCAGAACACAGTATTGGTGTATTTTCCTGAAGTTCAAGGCACCACACCCAATTCAAGTTCTTCTTATAAAGCAAACAGTTATTATTTTTTTTTTTTGAGATTCATCTTATTTGGTACAATTTACTACTTTCTCCAGTCAGATTGCACACAATCCTACACATACACACAGAAACTCTCCAGCGATCAGTCGGCCATTCCCAGTATGTTTTCCCTCAGCAGAAGCATTGCAATATAAGGCATCCTTACCAAACGGTTTCCAGTTTAAGTTAATCCAGTATTGAATTAGAAAACAGAATTAGCTTAGAAAACTTCTGATAATGTTTGTTTCTATAACATATGAACTCTCATTCTACTGTTTATGTAGGTTGAAATCTGAAGAGATTAAAACACTCTTCTGTCTCTTCTTAAGTTATGATTTGATATTTTTTTTATTTCTAATTAATATAATTAGGGACTATGACTTGGGGTGTATAACTAAGGAGACTTTCTAAGACTTAACCTCCAAGTTGAACTCACTACTTACTCTCAAAGGGACCTAGGACAGGGTCCAGTCACCTAATATAGGATTTTGAAGACACAGTCATTTAAAAAAAGAGAAAAGGAAGTTGATTCACACATTCTCATACCTTCTTCCCAAATCTATAATGAGATACATCAGGACATGAAGGATGAAAAGGGTATCTCACATTCTTATTTCCCTCTAGAAAGCAGAGAGAAGTTTTCATCTGTCATGGAAATTTGAAGTAAACTTTGTCACTTAACAGGAAGTGTATGACAGCTACTGGTATCTGGTCTGTGATTACTCTGTCAACTTCTCTTCAAGCTTAAGGGGAGTATTTAAAGTGTTGCAGCTCTCTGCAGTATGCAGTAGTAATGACTCCATACCTCCAGGGAAATTTGAAGAGCAGCTAATATTATTATGAATATTCCTAACATTTGGGAGGAACTTTTTTTTTTTAATGTTTTTATTTTTGACAGAGAGAGAGACAGAGCATGAGCGGGGGAGGGGCAGAGAGAGAGGGAGACACAGAATCCGAAGCAGGGTCCAGGCTCTGAACTGACAGCACAGAGCCCAATGCGGGGCTTGAACTCACGGACCGCGAGATCATGACCTGAGCCGAAGTCGGACGCTCAACCGACTGAGCCACCCAGGCGCCCCTGGGAGGAAGTTTTGATGTTTGGCATGATTCGTTAATTTTCCCCTGTGCTAGTGATTTATTTTAGGGATCAATGCAAACACTTCCTCTTCTAGAATATTCCAGAAAAAAAAATTAAATACCAGAAAAATAATTTATGTACTCGACTGAAAATAGAACCAAATAATAATTAACAAAAAGTACCATGAGGTTTTCTTATATGGAAACTGTTACTTTCCAAGATGTTCTCAATAAAACAGTAAGTTTACCTTGGATTAATTAAAACCATGTTTTAAATGAATATATGATGGGATGGGGAAATTGTTGTGATGTAATGTTATTTTTTTAATGTCTATTTTGTCAATATTAAGCCAACTCATGAAAACACGCATTCACATGCTCATTACATTCTTTTTAAGGAGAAGGAAATATCTTCAGAAAAATTATCTGCTTCATGGTGAAATATAGGTAAATTTTAGTTTTCTGTCATATCTCTCTAGATTCTCCAATTTTTCTCCATGTTTCTGACTTAACTGGGGGAATCTAAGGGGACCCTCTACAATTAGAGTGCTTCTCCTAAAGGCACAAGGACACTAATTTTGTTTCAAGATAAAATTTCCATGCTTCCCAGGTAAGCAATTATAGAAGAAAACTTTAGTTATTTAAGGGAGAGCTTTAATTTTATTCTAATTTTTTTTATTCAAGTTCAAAGAAAATATTCCCTTCAGCATAGCTGGAGATGAAGTATAATATTTTCGGCATAATTATGAACTCATCTGTCACAACAAAAGCCGTATGAGGAGAAGTTAAGAGTGCCGTTCAGTGGGCAGAAAGATCAGGTCAGAACCCTGTTATTGTAGGCTCTGGGTACATGGTTTTGGGCAAATTGCTAACCCCACATAGTGTTGGTGAACATTAACTGAGCCAGTGTATTCAGACCAAGTTTTTAGTCTCATTGTAATCACATTAAAGAAAATTAAGCTTAACTGAGAAATAGTGAAGAATTTCTTTAATAATATCAGTGTCCATTATGTAACATTTGCTCATTTATGTAAAAACATTACTTCTCTGAAGGAGTATACATTTTATAATATTGTTTTCCAGGTAGCTTGTTTTATTCTTTTTTTTTTTTTTTAATTTTTTTTCAACGTTTTTTTATTTATTTTTGGGACAGAGAGAGACAGAGCATGAATGGGGGAGGGGCAGAGAGAGAGGGAGACACAGAATCGGAAACAGGCTCCAGGCTCCGAGCCATCAGCCCAGAGCCTGACGCGGGGCTCGAACTCACAGACCGCGAGATCATGACCTGGCTGAAGTCGGACGCTTAACCGACTGCGCCACCCAGGCGCCCCGCTTGTTTTATTCTGATATACTAAAATGTTACTTCCCAAATTTAGAGGCTTCACAGTAAACGCTTAAAGAGAAAGTTGTTTGCAGTATAGATTTTCATTTCTCCATTATCTCATTGTGCAAATGTTATAATTGGCTGACTACCAACTTTTCAGGTTGAATGCATCAATACTCTACTGTAAGTATTGTCTGCAAAACTTTGGATTTTCACGCTATACGTATATTATACTCCAACATTTTAGGAATGCCTTTGCAAAACAAAATGTAGAAAAAAGTTCATGCTGCTGCAAATGTTTAATTTTTTTTCAAACACAGGCCTTACTTATATATTTTGATAAATCCAAGTATATAATTGACTTAAGGGGCACCTGGGTGGCTCAGTCGGTTAAGTGTCCAACTCTTGATTTTGGCTCATGTCATGATCTCAAGGTTCGTGAGACTGAGCTCCATGTCAGGCTCTACACTGACAGCAGGGAGCCTGATTAAGATCCTCTCTCTGCCCCTCCACTGCTCATGCTTTTTCTACCCCCCCACCCTCACCCTCAAAACAAATGAATAAATTTTAAAACTACATGCTATAATTGACTTAAACACGTAAAGTATATATCTGAATGTCAGAGAAGTAAACAAATTTTAAGAACCTTATTTAGAAATCAACTAAAAGTATACAATGTTTTGAAGATCTAGGGATAGGAAAAAAATGCTATGCTTTTTTTAGTCTTAATTCTAGTATAGTTAACATACAGTGTAATATTAGTTTCACGTGTACGATATAGCAATTCACCACTTCCATACAATACCAAGTGCTCATCACTAGTCCCCTCCTTAATCCCCATAACCTATTCCCCCTCTGCACCTCCCCTCTGGGGGCCATCAGTGTGTTCTCTATAGTTAAGAGTCTATCTCTTGGTTTGTCTCTTTCTTTCTCTCTCTTTTGTCCTCTTTGCTCATTTGTTTTATTTTGTAAATTCAACATATGAGTGAAGTCATGCGGCATTTGTCTTTCTCTGACTTACTTTGCTTAGCCTAATACTCTTCAGCTCCATCTATGTTGATGCAAATGGAAAGACCTCATTCTTTTTCATGGCTGAGTAATATTCCATGTCTATATTTACCATGTTTTCTGTATCCATTCATCAGCTGATGGATGCTTCTATCACTTCCTTATTTTGGCTATTCTAAATAAAGCTGCAATAAATATAGGGGTGCATGCATTTTTTCAAATTTGCATTTTCATATTCTTTGGGTAAATGCCAAGTTGTGGGATTGCTGGATCATAGGGTAGTTCTATTTTTAACTTTTTGAGGAACCTCCATACTGTTTTCCAAGTGGCTGTATCAGTTTGTGTTCCCACCAACAGTGCAAGAGGGTTCCTTTTTCTCTGCATCCTTGTTACCACTTGTTTCTTGTGTTTTTGATTTTAGCCATTCTGGCAGGTGTGAGCTGATATCTCCTTGCAGTTTTGATTTGCATTTCCCTGATGCTGAGGGATGTTGAGCATTTTTCAACATGTCTGTTGGCCATCTGGATGTCTCCTTTGAAGAAATGTCTTCTGCCCATTTTTAATTATATTATTTGGGGTTTTTTTTTTTGGTGTTGAGTTTTATGAGTTCTTTATATATTTTGGATATTAATTCTTTATCAGATAGGTCATCTGCAAATATCTTCTCCCATTCAGTAAGTTCTCTTTTAGTTTTGTTTGTTCCTTCCTTTGTTATGCAGAAGCTTTTTATTGTGACGTGGTCCCAATAGTTTATTTTTGCTTTTGTTTCCCTTGCCTCAGTAGACCTGTCTACAAAAATGTTCCTATGACTGATGTCATAGAAATTACTGCCTTTGTCCTCTTCTAGGATTTTTATGGTTTCAGATAAGGTTTAAAGAACATGGATGCTAGTAAAGTTTTATCCTGCTGTATTAAAAAATTATTCAGGCTAAATTTACCATCCCGTTGCCATGACAATGTGCATTTTACCTAATGGAAAGATTTGGAAAAGGAAAAAGAAAAAAAAAACTAAGTTCTAGATAATGTGTTGCTCTATAATATGTGGCTGATACTTTACACTGTTTTAATCAATTTTAAGTTAAATATTATACTTACTCACATCATAGCTGACTAACTCACAGAAAAGCAGGATTGATTCTAAGTTCTCCACAGCATTAAAATTATTTCTTAGTTTTATATACTATATGAAAATGTGTATTTTTCTAATGAAATCACTAAATATTTCCAGAAGTCAGTTTCTCCTAATCAAACACTTAAGTTAGTTAGAACTGTCCTACAAACATGTAGAGATGTAGAGAAAAAATAAATTTTGTTATTAATACCTCTTTAGATCACAACTGAAATTGAGTATTTATGAAACTCGTTTTGTAAAAGACAAATTTCTTTTACAACATCTTACTTGACTATAAAGAAGGACATCATTTGGGCTTAAGTCTTCTTGTTAATGTAACATCTCTATATTTAATTAAATAATGAAAATATTCAATTGCTCATTTTCTTTTCTGTTGGAGTCACTGTGCCACAAAACTGCTTTTTATTTTTGCTTAATTATTTTTATTTTTCCCATGAAAATGGGTGAAATTTGGCTCTGCTTGACTTTTTTTTATTTCTCCCTTTGAATGAGTGTGAGGTGTATTTTCACAGATGGCTGGTGTGGCCTGTGGAAGGCAGGCATAGGCTTATCATCATTTAAATGATTTCCAGGTCATGTCTTATTAGCGACAGGAGTGAACGGTACTCAGTACATTATAAAGCCTGCATTCCTTAACCATTTTCATTAACTTCCTGATACGGTCCAAATGACTGACGAGAGGAGGAAGGGAAAAACCAACAACCCCTACCACCCCCTTCCTCCCAAATTGGTGTTTCAGAAATAACCTCACACAGGGATCATGTGCTTCTCATCTCCAGTGTGGAGAACTCAAATGTATAAATATTTCAGATGGGGCTCCACTCTGGGAATAAATCCATGCTTGTTAACTCATAGTAGGAAGATTTAATACACATAAAACAAGTTTCCACTTTACAACGGAATTGTGCAAAGTTGAAGCATTCGTCTAGATTTTAACCACTGGGGACAAGATTCAGTAAAACTTGGAGTCTGACTTTTGCAGCTAAAAATTGATCAGCAGAAAGAACTCCTTGGAGCTAATGTGTTAGAAAATGAGATTTTAACCAAAGTGGTTCTAATCCTCAAAACACAAGATAATCCTCCGTTAGGCCACATTTTCTCTCTTCAAAACAAGAGTAAGAGGTGTTAGGTTATAGGTCCAGCTGCTGCCAAGACAGTTGGGCATTCCAGACTTTCCTGGGGCCCTGAGAGGTCACCGGACCCACTGGGAAGAAAGCTTTCAAATGGAAGAGGATAATCATGTCCGGTAGAGAGAATCTCTCCTTTAAAGAACGCTGGCTGGACAGTGTTACAGACCTCTCTTCAATTTCCGAGACCTATTCTTCCAGATTCCTCAACACTCACTTCACTATTACATCTTGTCCGTATATTTTACTCCCTAAAAGTATATGATTTGTTTTCATTAGGGATACCTGACTTTGTGTTTTGGTGGGGGACCCACTCGTGTCTCATTGCCAGCCCTCTGCACACACTCCTGCCTTCTCAGATGGGCAGTCCTGTCCCTGAAATGCACCTCAGGGGCCTCGGGCTTCAGCATCTCTAGGGACGCGTTCCAGGGCCAGCCCGTGGCCCCCGCGCAGCAGCCCAAACCAAGGTCTCCACACAATTTTACTCCAAACGCTCATCACCCTCCTCCTGTCCTGCTGGAGGTTCAGAAGTGCTTTGCGAGTGCCCCACGGACAGCCTCACCCAGCACGCTGCCAGAGCCTCCCATGCAAGCTTCCCAAACCCAATTTCTCTTCTGCCCTCACCGGTAGCCCCCAGCTTTCCACTTCCTTTCCAGGTGCAACCTCATCGCGCCATGGAAGAGCTATCCAAGGTCATCCCAGCTCTTCCTTTCATCTCTTGTTTTCAACTGGGTGTTTCCTGTTTCTGCACTTCTACTCTTTTCACTCTCCTTTTTAATCAAGATGTAATCACCATGTTTCAGAATCTCATTTGCATTCTGGAATGCCAGAGTGCGGTCCAGGCACTGGATCCCCCTGGATGGAAGTGCTCCTGCAGCCGAACCAGAGGCCCGCGGGGAGCACCCGGGCAAGGCCGCTCCCGCACTGGTGATGCCCAATTGTGACGCTCTGTGCAACATTTCCAGGTGTTTGCACTCTACCCCTCCACACTAGGGAGCTGAATTTCCCCCCCTAAACTTACGTGGCATCATCATCTTCAAACAGTGAATGACGGTCAGTCCAGACTATTTTCAGTGTTTGAAAGGTCCACTCCACAGTTACTGGCCTCTGTGACTGCTGACAGTTTGCTTCCCTCTCATCATCTCCATTTCACCACGCCACGAAGAAACCCCTAATGTCCTCAAAGATCCAGCTCAAGGGATTTATTTTCTCCTGAAATTGTTTTTCTTTAAAGCGATCTCTCTCCTGAAATCCCCATGGATTCTCCATCTCTCTTATGCATTTACTACGTTCTATTGGGTGCATTAACATCATCTTCCCTAATTCTGTCCCCTTCCTAATCATTCATGACCTGAGCAACTTCCCATCTTCTACATACTGCCATATGCCTTCTATAAAGCTTTGAATGTTCAATACACGATTGTTGAATAAGTAAAATCATTATGCTAGCAAAATGTCGATATTTGTAAGATGGTAATATTCTTTATGCACTCTATCTTGAAGGCTTTATCCCTAACATATTTTTCGTATTAACATTTTTTTTTTATGTCTCAACTGTTTCAGTCCTTCACTTTTCCTGGTCCTCCAATAATCAAATGAAGTGTTCTCTGGCTACACACCGTGCCGTGAGTTTACCCCCCACCGACTTCAGCGATTTCTGACAACTTACGGCAATGCGAAAAACATACCCATTTTGGTCTGTAGTTCAAAATACTCTTAATAGGATGTTTTATTATAGAAATAGAGGAAAAAGCATGTCTAGGAAATGTGACAAAACAGACAAACAATGAATATTTGATGGATACTTGAAAACAAGCTTCTTTATGATTCAGAGGAAACTTAGACTGTCTGGGTGTAATTATGTCATCGGGAAGGTCCCTTTCTTGACATTTGCTCATCACTCTGTGTTACATCACAATTGTGACTTGAGCAACACACATTTACTGTTCATCCAAAAAGTGTACAATTAATGTTGACAGCTTAGAATAGCCTCCCTTCTAGTTTGCACAGTAAACTCAGTAAAATATGCACTGTTCTCTCCACACAAATGGCCTCTGTAAACTCAAAACAGCAATCTCCCATTTTAATGACAGCTGGGATGTCAAAATAATAAGCATTTAATATAAATTTTGAAGCTGCTGCCGGAACCCTATGACGAAGGATTACTACGACAGAATAACTGTTTGTAAAACTCAGGTAACAAGCACAATAGCATGGTGATCCAGCAAAGGAACGAAGAAAATTTTCAATTCTTTCCTTGAAAAAAGGGGGAAGGTAGGTAACTCTTGTGAAAAAACTATTTTCTGAACAATAAATCCAAGATTGCTAGTGATAATGACGGCTAAAAAATAAATAATTTAGTATTAAACTTGAAGCGTTAGATGTTAAAGGTGGGGGGGGGGGAAGAGAGGAGAGTAATACATAATTTATGACCATAACCATGTATCACATAGAAGCTTTGTGTGGAAGACAAAATTGTAGCACAGAAAGAGCTAGTTTAAAATCTTTGTGGCCATTTTTAAACCAAAACCTCAAATAAGTAACACTAATTTATCTTTGTTTTTCCTAATGCAGAAGGGGTCAAACATCCACATTGCCCTTTTCATAGGAATATAGTCGCTTCCAACCAGAAAGCATGGAGATTGTGTTCAGGTTTATATGAATGTGAGATATTAGCCTTTGGTTCTCAGGTAAATAATAAACTTATATGAACTCACTGCTGTACAGCAGCAATTTCAGGAAGAAATATCAAGAACTGTAAAGTTTATAAAGATTTTTTTTTACTTATATTCTTTCAAGTAATCAGAAAAAAATTTAATATAGCATTTTATTTTCCTAATAATTTACATTCATTGCAAATCTTCTGAGTATTTGTGATATTGTTATATATCATTTGTGTCCAAAATTATCATTTCCACTGGTGTAAAAGCTAACCATACAATATGCAAAACAAATCTAAAAGTTCTATATTTATGTGAGTAAACAAACATTATTCTCCCCCTTTCATTTAAAGTGTAGAGATTGACTGAGTACTGTCTTCATTAAAAAAAAAAAAAAAAAAAATCAGAGTTTTCTGCTTCTGTCCATAGCAGAGTAACCGATAATGGACTAGGGTTTCGGCCACAGAGAAGTGTGAAACTGGGTGGGGTGTTTTCAGACACTGGACAGCAGCCTTGCAGGACAAGTCATTCAGACAAGGGAAAGTCCCCAGGGGAGCCCCAGGATAATGCAAACTTCCTGACTGTAGGTTCTTGTTGACTTCATCTAAAGGAAATGGCCCCAGACAGCACATTGATCTTGCTGGGCTCAAGAATAAAAAGCTGAAGTTCTGGGGCGACTGTTGGTTTTGGTGCAGGTAATGATCTCACAGTTTGTGAATTCAAGCCCTGTGTTGGGCTCTGTACTCACAGTGTGGAGCCTGCTTGGGTTTCTCTCTTTCTCTCTGCCCCTCTCCTTACTCATACACATGCTCGGTCTGTCTGTCTCTCTCCCTCTCTCTCTCTCTCTCTCTCTCTCTCTCTGAAAATAAATAAATAAACTTAAAAAAAAAAACCTACAATAGCAACAACCAAACCAAACCAAACCAAACAAAACAACAACAACTTGGAGTTCTGAGTTGCTGATATAGCTGAGATTTCAGGCAGGGTACCCCGAAACAGCAGCCGTTCACAGAACGCACTGCAGAAATCTGCTTGAGGCCCCTTAATCACCATCCAAATTACAGTCGTCCTTGCACAAATCAGGACGACACAAGCAGGCAGGGAATGGTTTCCACAGTGTTGCTGATGGAACAGAGAATTGGAGAACTGGATGTTATAAAAAGCATAGAGTCAGGGGCCCTGCCCAACCTTAGTGGGAAAATCAAAACAAAATGAAACAGAAAACTTAGCATGTGTAGACTGAAAATCTGACCAATAACCAGGAGAAAAATCATCAATAGTATCAACAGATACATTGAAATTAGCAAAAGCATGCTTGAAAACAGCTGTTATTTACTTTGAATGAACAAAGATTTAAAATCAACAAAAATATAATGAAGAAGGAGACAGGGGATTATAATGAAGAACAGGAAGCAAACAGCTGAGCCCCACGTTTCATGAATGGAAGAGTTCAACGGGTGGGGCTAAGAACGGACTGGTATATAGTAGATGAAACCTATTAAACTATCCATATTGAACTGCAGAGGAAAACAGTTTGAGCAAAAATGAACAGAGGTCCAGTGTCTTGTGGGACGATATCAAGTAGCCTAATGTCCACGTAACAGAAGCCCTGGAAGACAGGCAGATGGCATAAAGTAAGAAAGGAAACAGAGCGGGAAGGGCTTCTGCCCCTGGCCCCAGATTCGGCTGAACGGTGCCAAAAGGACTGAGCACAACGTAAGAGGCACGAGGCAGCTGCGTGGAAAGACGAGGCAAGACTGTGATGCAAGCAAAGGGACACTTACGATGTCACCCCCAGCTCCAACTTCATGTTTGTAAGAAACCCACTTTCAATATAAATACACATCTAGATTAAAGAAAGGGCATTGAGGAAGATACGCTGGTCAAAAAAAAAACAAAATGCATGTGCTTCTGATTGTAATTTGGACTGAGATCCACTGGATCTTCCTTGCAGTGTCTGATGGCTGGTGCTACTCGTTCCGCAGCCTCTTTCACACAGCCAACTGCTACCTGATGATCCAAGGCCTCACTGTCATGTTGGATTAGATTAGCCAGGGCCATCGGCCAGACCTCTCGGCGGAAGCATGTCCAGAGGGTCCTAGACTACGTGTGTTCATGAAGCCTCCTCTGCTTCAGAAAACTGATGGAAAATGTGGAAAAGCACTCTGTCGTGTCCTACAGAATACTAGTCACCATTCCCAAGGTTGGGACAGAGCTCTGTTATATATTCACTAAAGAGAATGGAACAAAGCTTTCCCAGATGTTAAAACTTCAATTTTTCCTATGTTTACAGTGACCAAGAGAGCCATCTCTCACACACAGAGACTCACAGAAAATGCATAAGAAAAATTAAGTGTTTAAATAAATAGGTGGATTAACACATACTAGATTGTTTTTAAGTCTGATTAACTTTGAAGGAAAGATGGGAAGAAAAAGCCAAGTACGAAATAATGTATATGACGCATTGTATGTATCATATGTTATAGAATATATGATTATATGTAATATGATACATGTAATTAACATATAATTATATATTATATACATTGTTCATGTAAATATGCCGATAAAATATTTAAGCCTGTACTTTTTAAATTAAAAGTAGACCATGATCTTAAAGGGCTTATGGAAGTAATGAAAATATGCTATTGTATACATATAATACATCAGATATTATAGCAGTTGTATTAGTGTAATTACAGCAGTAACACCTTCCCCTAGAAGTCAGTGAGAAAGCACAGTTTTAGTTAAGGAACCATACATTCTAGAGAAGATATCCAAGGCCCTTAGACTGGTTATCAATTTGTCTCAGGAGCTTATCTTTAGCACAAGGATGGGAGACTTTGGAGCTTCTGGGGACTAACCACAATGGAAAGGATGATAAACAGGTGGGAAGAGAATAGGAAAAAAGAGCCAAGGTAAAACTTGGGAATACTGTATCCTCCATAGAATCCTTCTTCTGTGGCCCATAATTATTCATTAAATTTACTAGGGCAACTGCCATTGAAAATAGTACATTTGAGGGGCGCCTGGGTGGCTCGGTCGGTTAAGCGTCCGACTTCGGCTCAGGTCATGATCTCACGGTCCGTGGGTTCGAGCCCCGCGTCGGGCTCTGTGCTGACCACTCAGAGCCTGGAGCCTGTTTCAGATTCTGTGTCTCCCTCTCTCTGTGACCCTCCCCCGTTCATGCTCTGTCTCTCTCTGTCTCAAAAATAAATAAACGTTAAAAAAAATTAAAAAAAAAGAAAATAGTACATTTGAGACATCTATACACAGAAACTTATTTTGTACTGAATACTTTAAAACTGAAAACTTACCCTGACTCACATCCTCAGGGTATGTGGCTTAACTCAATGTGGGGATATTACACAACAAAATTTTATTTTGTAGCAAGCCTGCAAAAATAGTGTAGACATTTGAATTTTGTTGATGGATTCATAAAGACTTGGCAGTATCTACACAAGACTTTATGAAACTATCCTCATTTAGATTTTTTGATAATTTTCTCAGCTTTAAACTTTAGAAATGTAGGACTTTCTGTTGTGAAAATGTAGTATTAGAACTTAGTAAGTTTGTTGTTTCAGCATGAACTTCCATCAAATCAAGTGCATATAACGGTAGATGCCAAACGGGATACACAATTATCTATAGAATAACTTTTAGTGGAGCTCTAAGTTCACTTTAACTTTTAGTCCTTCTATGCAATCACTAGTTAAATATTCTTAGACTAGTACGCTAAGGAAATCTGAAGATAGGCAAAATCTGTTTGATCTATTCTAGGTGACCATTCTTAGCATTTTCATTGCCTACGAATACATTCAAGTCTTAGAGGTATTAATGATCCATATCTCTAGTGAACTGTGATCTTTCATTATTGTAATTCAAAGGAAAAATATTTCCATTTTATGAATTCAGATAAGACATTAGCATTTGTTGCTTGTAGATGAAGTCTTCCCATAAATAACTGCTCAACGAACCTGCCTTGACTTTCTTTTAAAGACCTTGAATTTTTATCAAAAGTCTTGTAAATAATCAAATGGAGCATAATTGTCAGGTAAATAAACCAGCATACTTTTTAAGTTTATTTATTTAGAGAGAGAGAAAGAGAGAGAATGAGATAGGGAGGGGCAGAGAGAGAGGGGACAGAGAATCCAAAGTGCTGTTAGCACAGAGCCCGACGCAGGGCTTGAACCCACAAACCACAACATCATGACCTGAGCCAAAGTCGGATGGATGTATACTCAACCAAGGGAGCCACCCAGCGCCCCCAGAGTAGGATACATTATAGATTAGATGTTTCGCCATGTGAACAAGATGACATACCATAATCAGTTGACAAAGAATAAAAAGTATAAACACACTTTAGAATTTCTAAGTCTCATCTATCTTTATAACACATTCACTTGCTATGGGATTCTGAAGGGAACGTCTAAGCAATAACCCTATGGGATTATTCCTGCTTCCCTCTTTGAGGTCCCACCGAGTGAAGTCCGTGCAGAAGACTATACGGCACGTGGATTCATTTAGGCTCGAGATTTCCATTTCCATCCCCCTGAACATGTATGAATCCATATTCCATAAAGGTAGCGAAGTAGTTAATTTTAATTATACTCCCGATAAAGTCATGATTTCTAATTGAAAGCTTAGTTCCTACTGAGTTAAAAATCACTGGTCTCAAAAATCAAAACTGCCATATTGATGTATTTATTTCCTCATATTTCTGAGTGTACATGGTGACCTAGCCGTCAAGAGCCTACTTCTTTCGGTTCAGGTCTGACTAGGGGGCTGGGCCAACTGTAATACTGCAATGCTGCTTTGATGTGCATTTATATTTGTGTATTCTCAAACTGGGTGTAAATTAACGTATGCTGATGTGACATTTAAAAAGAAAATCTCATTTTGAGGAGACACACACACACAAACTACGAAAGTTAGACATCTTCTTTCACTCGATCCCAAACAGAATCTACAATGAACTAAGGGAAATTTCATTAAAATCAAAAATCCTTCCCAGTATAACCCCATCTCTGCCTCTGGCTTCTCAGGCTCTTAAGAAATTTGGTGTCAAAATGTCTCGTCAGGCACTTACCTCTCTTATTTATCCACATAAGTTATCTGACTGTTTGCAATTTACTCAGAAAGAATGGAGAACAGTCTCTTAAAGCAAACTTAATCTTCAATCAAATTTTATGAGCTCTTAGTTCCACAGTCCTTAAAAAAATTCTTATGTGGGGCGCATGGATGGCGCAGTCGGTTAAGCGTCCGACTTCAGCCAGGTCACGATCTCGCGGTCCGTGAGTTGGAGCCCCGCGTCAGGCTCTGGGCTGATGGCTCGGAGCCTGGAGCCTGTTTCCGATTCTGTGTCTCCCTCTCTCTCTGCCCCTCCCCCGTTCATGCTCTGTCTCTCTCTGTCCCAAAAATAAATAAAAAACGTTGAAAAAAAAAATTAAAAAAAAAAAATTCTTATGAGCCACCATTTGCTACAACATCTTATTTAATAAGACCTCACTTTCACCCGTGGAGAACATTAAGTACGGTGTCTAATCCATGCAGATGTTGTTAATAAAGAAGATTTTGCTTTCCCAAAAGTAAAACTGTGAACTGAAGTTTTACATACAACACTTCCTTTAGATGACTCCTGACAAGCTGAATATAAACCTGACTTATGACACCCCAGAAGTCAATATTTTAAACATAAACATATTACTTGCCTTGAGTTATAATTGTTACCTAGTGCCACCATCTGTAAGCCTATTCCAACTCGAATGAGTTGGCACAAAAGTCCCAAATTTAAAGGCACTCGGAAGTTTGTGGTCTGTAGTATTTCTAGTACCATCTTTTCTTCTCAGAAATCCAGGGGGAAAATACCAAATGTCAAATGTATAAGTAAATAAAAAGGCACTCTGTGTACATGGTCAAACGGTCCCTATCAGTTCTAATTAAAAAAAAAAAAACCTATGGAAAAATTAATATTTACCAAAGGAATATTTGCTTGGAAAAGAATGAATATCATTTTTCAGCCAAAAGTAAAACAAAAGATAAAACTTTTTTTTTTTTTTCATTTTTGCTTGTTATTCAGAGGAAGGGACCTGAAGAATTATAGCACTCTGTAACCATGCACTCAACTGCTCAGGTCCCAGAATTCACTGTCATAGTGAGTGTCACCCACACTGATCCTGATTTTCTTTTTTTTATCTTTTTTTTAATTTTAATTTTTTTAAATATGAAATTTATTGTCAAATTGGTTTCCATACAACACCCAGTGCTTGTCCCAACAGGTGCCCATCACCCACCCTCCCCCCCTCCATCAACCCTCAGTTTGGCCTCAATTTTTAAGAGTCTCTTATATTTTGGCTCCCTCCCTCTCTAACCTCTTTTTTTTCCCCTTCCTCTCCCCCATGGTCTTCTTTTAAGTTTCTCATGATCCACATAAGAGTGAAAACATATGGTATCTGTCTTTCTCTGTATGACTTATTTCACTTAGCATAGCACTCTCCAGTTCCATCCTGATTTTCTATAGAAATCGCTCCTAAGGCATTCGGATTCCTCTGGGAGAAGGAATTATAAAACCTAGATCTGATAATGTGGGAAACCTGCTATCAAAGTACACATGGCAAGGAGGCCCTTAGCTCTTTTATTTACATGTGATTTCAGAGACGCTGAATTGCTTTTGTGGATTTAGGATATGCGGGGAAATCGTAGATCATGTATCTTGATCTACTTTTGAATTTCACTCTTGGCCTCCCTGAGACAAATCTGTATTATGCTTTAAAACTCTTCCTTCAGTGCATATCAGTATACGCCTCACAAGAGGACCTAGTTCCTCAGAAAGTCATGATGGTATTGTCTGTCCCTCACTTTGACATAGACTCAAGCTGAAATGCACCACTGATGTGAAAACCCTGCTTAATATGTGTTAGGTTTTTAATGAAATTTTGCCTTGCTTATTTTAAATATACCTATCTTCACACATCAGTCCGCATTTGCCATACTCTTTAATTTTTTTTTTTTTTTTTTTTAAGGTTGAAGCACTAATTTACATTGCAAGGAAAGGGAAAGCAAGTAAGCTTACCTATATCGAACTCTGGTTACTTTGTTCAGAAGATTACACTGACCAGTATGAAATTTAAAACTTAAAAATAAAGAAGAGAAACATATCTGTCTTCTGGGAATTTCCACTGGCTTTGTTAACTTATTGTAGAAAAAGAAAAGAAAAAAAAAAAGTCATTCTGACCACACGGGATTGTTTTGGAGTAAAAGGTGGGCTAGAATGTATTGAGATCTAAACTTTCTGGTGTTAGAATCCCTATCTCCGCTCCTGAGGGAAACAAATATATGTTTTCCCACCTTCTTGGAAAATGAGAATGGTTTTATGATATTTACATTTGCATTTTTAAAGTATTATATTTGTATCATATATAGAAATACATTTCTGTTTATGTTTTATATTTGCAGTTTTCCTACCCAATCATCATTTCTCATTGCAATCACGTGACTGGGAAAGGAAACAGAGCTCCGTAACAGCAAGCCAGGCCCTAAGAGGGAAGCCATGGTTTTCTCTTGTTGCCCGTAAACAATTTCAAAGATCACCACCGTCAGCCACGGTCCCTCCAAACCACAATGGACATGGACCCAAACAAGAGCAGGCCTATTAATCATATGTGAGCATAGACAATAAGTAAGAAGTCTGTCCAAACCCCCAAATGAGCAAGTTTTCCTCTTTGCATTACAATGTGACTTACTGTTGCTTCTCTACCAATTGTTGCTTTAGGCCTGATCCATTTCCCCACCATCTACCACAAACATTGTTGAGATGCGGGATCACAGAACGACCTTGCTGTCCCACGGCACTCAAGGCAAAGCTGAACCCTCTCCCAAATCACCCAGCGGCCGCCCAGACCTCCTAACACCCTGTCCCCGAGGAGGCCCTGTTTCTCACGGTCCCCGTAAGGACCTGATAAACTTTCCTCATTTCCTACATAGATGTCCCTGACGATCTCCAGCTAAAGGTCAACACGTGACTGCCAGCTGTGATTTTGCACACACAGGAACCTGTACATACGTGAGCCTGTGTAAACATATATCATTTCTTCGCATTTCCAGGACTTACCTGTACGGATGACCTCTCTTTCCCCTTACGTGTGTGTACGCAACACTATCAGGATATAAGCTTAAGCCTTGATTTGTCCTTAATTAACCTGTTTTAAATGTAATATATTTAAAATGTAATACATTTAAAATTTACATGTGAGCATGTAAACGTATTCGACATTTGTCTTTCATTTTTTTAACTACTGAAGTATAATTGACTTACAGTGTATATTCGTTGCGGGTGTACAATGTACTGATCGAACAGTTCTACACGTCACTCAGTGCTCACCGAAAGCGTGGTCACCATCCGTCACCACACAAGGTTATTACACTACTACTGACCACGTGCCCTGTGCTGAACTCTCCACCTCCGTGACTCACTTATTTTATAACTGAAAGTCCCTGCCCCTTAATCTCCTTCATCTATTTTGCCAATCCCCCACTCCCTCGCCTCTGGCAACCACTACTTTGTCCCCTGTATTTGTGAGTCCATTTCTTTGTTTTGTGTTTTAGATTCCACAGGTAAGAGAAATCATTTGGTATTTGTCTTCCTCTGTCTGACTTACTTCACTTAGCATCATACCCTCTAGGTCCATCCATGTTGCCACACATGGCAAGATTTCATTCTTTTTTTACAGCTGAGTCATATTCCATTGTAAATATATCTCCTCTTCTTTTCCATTCACCTGTTTGTGACACTCGGGTTGCTTCTGTATCTTTGCTGTTGTAATGTTGAAATAAACACAGGGGTGCATGTATCTTCCCGAATTAGTATCTTCATCTTCTTGGGGTAAATACTGGAATTACTGGATGATAGGGTAGTTCTATTTCAAATTTTTTTAAGGAACCTCCATACTGCTTTCCACATAGGCTGCACCAGTTTGTAGTCCCACCAACAGGGCACGAGGGTTCCTTTTCCTCCATATCCGCACCAACACTTTTTGTTTCTTGTGTTGTTGATTTTAGCCATTATGACAGGTGTGAAGCCATATCTCCTTGTGGTTTTGATTTGCATTTTCCTGATGATGAGCGATGCTGACTGAACATGTTTCAGCATGCTGTTGGCCATCTGTAGGTTTTCTGCCCATTTTTAATTGGGTTATTTGTTTTAGGGCATTGAGTTTCATAAGTCCTTTACATATTTTGGATACTAATCTTCTTTTGGATATGTCATTTGCAGTATCTTTTCCCATTCTGCAGGTTGCCTTTTTATTTTGTTGTTTCCTTCACTGTGCAGAAGCTTTTTGTTTTGATGCAGTCCCAATAGTTTGCTTTTGCTTTTATTTCCCTTGCCTGATGAGACATATCCACAAATATGGTGTTAGGGCTGATGTCCAAGAGATTACTGCCTCTGTTCTCTTTCAAGAGGTTTATGATTTCAGGCCTCATATTTAGGTCCTTAATCCATTTTTAGTTTATTTTTTGTGTTTGGTATAAGAAAATTAGTTCAGTGTCATGCTTTTGCATGTGGCCATCTAGGTTTCCCCACATCATTTATTGGAGTGACTGTCTTTTCCCCAATAATTGTATGAGTGTCTACTATTTGGACAGTCTTCTGTGTGCTTGGCAGCACCTGAAAAAAATAATACAAACAATATGCTTGCTCTCTAGTTAAGGAGCTACTATGTGCCAAATCCTGGTGTCTATTAACTCATTTTTAATACACATGTAACATTAATATTGCCAAATTACAGGATATCGTGCAAACGGAAGTATTTAAATAATTGTGGAGTAGAGGGAGAATGTTAGCATGAGTGGGGGAATGTGACAACAATTTTCTATTTGTTAAAAGGTCTTGCTCTCTAGCCGATGTTCTCTTTAATCTGGATTTGAAAGGCGACCCATTTCTGCCTGAGTTCACTTCTCTTCGGTCGTGCCTTGCGGGAGGCAGTCACTAGCGTCGAAACCACACAGACACGCTTGTTCTTTCCTACGCTGTCCTGGGCCACCTGCCTCACGGGCCCGCGCCCTGCCTTCCAGGTGCCTGCAGATGACATTTCACTGACTAGTTGGCACTTTAGAATGTGGATCTCTAGCCTTCAGGCCTGCTTCCTCATTGCCACAGGCCCAGTTCCTAAGCAACGTCTAACACTGTCTGGCTTCTCATGGCGGCGCCCTATTCTAAAAAACTCATCTCTCTATCAGCTGAGTTATCACCTGCTGCTGGAAATACGTCTCGACTTACCAACAGCTTCGGGAAGTGATAGCTTGTTAGTCATTCATGTCGCAGCCAGCGCAGGCGTTCTGGTCGAGCGGCCTTGCGTCTGCCTCTGAAGGGACTCGCACTCCTCCCTCATGAGGCCTATGTTCTCCGGCTCCTCAGCATCCTCCCCGTCATCCCAGAAGGTAAGGAGACACCCCCATATCCAGCACCGGGCCTGACACAGACAGAGATAGCCATTTGCACGTTCTTTTGGCCGGGACACGGGAAATTGCCTCATTTTGGTGCAAAGGAAATGATAAAATATGGCCTCACAGAGTGTGTGTGGGGAAATGAACTAGCTTTTGGTGGACACGTCACTGTCCATCACAGGAACTTAAAGCACATTTAAACATTTTCACACTGATCTCGTCGTCACTGATCACTTTCCAAATCCATGGCATCACGCGACTAGATTCTTCTTTCCAATTTCAGTGACAGAATCGTCATTTGTTACGTGACTCATAAAGATTAGAGAGAACAGCTATTGTGCCTCAACACGTATGCAAGTTCTCATATAAAATGTTCTCTTGTTAATACCAACCAGATACTCATTGAGAGTATTTATTCACAGGCAGTAATGCATTGTGCAGCTTTTGAGAAGTTACAGGAAAAAGCGAGTTTGTTGGTGTCTCTACCACGTTCAACCATTTCTCTAACGCACTGGGAAGGACATGACTTACAGTCACCTAGTTTCCAATCCCTGGGGTTGAGGATGGTCCCTTAGATTCCACGTCAGAGTGCCATGACAGTCTGGACGGCAAAAACTTGGGCACAAAATAATGCACGCTCTTCTCATTTCTCAAATAACTTCAGATTCATTTGTGAGACGAGGAAACAAAAATGTTTACCTGATGGTAACTTGCTATTTTGAATACCTGGATTTGTTTTTTTAACTGGCGTATAAAATTGATGTTCCAGGAAGAAGTTTTTGAGACTATTTTGTCACAATACAAGAAATAGGATACCCTTGAAATATGTGGGGGTTTTGTCTCTTAATTGACTTGAAGGATATCAAAAATACTACACATTTAAAAGGTAGAGAGTCCTCAATGAGAAGTCTACTTGAGAATTTTTCTTTAGGCTCTTATGTGGTCAGTCTTTACTCTTACTATCTTTCAAAATTGTTTCCCGTGTTTACACTGCATGGCATGAAATAGTTTGATCCTTGGTTTTTACAAGACACTGGACGAAGTTGGTTGGTAGTTGGAGAAACTGGATAAAAAATAAAATTAATTCATTGACTCATTGATTTTTGCTGTAGTTGCTTTACGTGAGTTAGCAGATGTCATTCTCCCTCCATCACTGACACCATGGGTGTTACTGGTCACAAAATGCCAACAGTGGGCAATTCTCAATCAGGGGCCCTGGTTAAGGGTTTTCCCATGTTGAAGAACATCAAAATTTGTTATTGAGAATTATTTTTTTCCATTCTTATAGAAGAAAAAACTTCTCAAGTGCTAAGAAGACAATTCAGATTTAAGCACACAAACACTAAATTCTACGGGGATAAATAAGGCCATTTTCAGTGTCAGTCAGCAAAAGCTACATGAGCGGGAGTAAGAGAATAATCTTTCCAATAATTTGGCATTTGGGTCCTAATTTGGACACTGTTCTCGACTTTAGAAAATTTTATTTAAGGACAAAAGAAGAAATACAAATGAGAAATTGCAGAGTAGAATGCAAATTGAAGGATTGGGAATATAATACATAAAAATATAGAAATTGGGCAAACATTTGAAAATAATTGGAATGACATTATTTTCACATATTCAGTCTGACTTGAGAAAAATATTTCTTGAATGGAAAATTGGTTACATTAAAAAAAAATTTAGGACATCAATTAAGTGACATTTTACTTATCAAGTACTCAGACTACCAAACTCAACTTTTAAATACATAGATGAATTATAAAAGTAAGTCAATACAAAATGTCTGAATATTGGGTTAAATTCCTATGTATTTTAATCCATTTGCAAGGGGAATGGACTCTGAAAACTTTGGTCTGGACACCCCTGATCTCATGCCATATGTTAAATTGCATTTAATTATTAAAAGGCCTTATTTTTCCTTTTGCTATTCTGGTATTCTGTTTAGCTCTGGATCTCATCACAAGGTAGTTTAGAAGCAGGAAGTGAGTGGTTGTCTTCAAATAAGCCACATGATAGAAACAAGAAGGTTCCATCAATGTTGAAGGAAGAATTATTCAGTAATTCCTGGAAATTCAAACATTAGTCCATTTGGTGTAATTCAAAAACTCAACACCCATGACTATATCCTTGTGTCCCTGGAACATTATATATGATTTAATGGTGATCCAGAGAAATCAAGAGGCATTAATTGCAGGCCAATATAAAGTTTAATAAAGAAGAGCCCTATTTTCATCCAAATGAGCTGCAAGTTTTAAAGCTCTCACCACACATGAAAAGATCACTATTCATAAAAGATCATTGCTCAGTGATGTTCTCTCCCAAAGAGGTGGTTCATTATTTCATTTCAAAAAAAAATTTTTTTTTAATGTGACCAATCAGGAAATCTGTTCTTTTTTTTTCTCTGTTTAAGTCATAATTTGTAGTGTGAATTTAGCACTCTTTACAGTAGGTGTATAAAACTACTTATGAGTTAGGTTATATTCAAAATTAAATTTTTTAGAATTTTAGAATAAAATTTCTAATTACGGCTGTTTTATTACTGTCTTCTACACTCATCTTGCTGCTCAGTACCACAACATGTGTCCCAAAGGGACACCATGTTTTACAACAGAGAAGTAACTTCATCAGTTGGATTCATTAACATATTTATGTTAATTTTCAGTGGTTACTGGAGATAGATATCAGTCTCTCTGATTTATCACATAGACAAGGTCTCATTCCCTGATCAATTTTCTTGTTTTCTCTTGCCTCAAGATGTACTCAGGTGTCTTTTTTTCTACATTGGTGAATCACACTTTCTTAATGTGTTTTTCACCACAGGATTTTGAAAGTATGTTGAAAGAGAGTTGATAGAACAGTAAACTCATGCTATTCCTGTAGCCGGTGCACCATTTGAGATATTGATTTTTCTAAGTTTCCTTTGCTCCCCATAGGCTACAAATTGCTTCCATTTTTCTGTTAACTCATTCCATTTTGTCCTTCTCCCTTTGTTTAGTTCTTTCTTTTGTACTTACCTGGCTGTTTTACAACATTATGTATATTTACCCCCCCCCCAAAAAAAAGTTTTTTTGAATTTGTCCTTGTGGTAAATCACATTCAGAAGTATGTTTCTGAAAATTCCCAGATAATTCTAGCAACTCCTCTTCTTCATTGAAACTAGGAGTACCTGACCCCTGTAATATTGTGTTCAAAAACGAGACAATGGTTTGGTGCTGTAATATGCTACATTTTCTTTGCTCTAAGGGATGATTTATACACCATAAAATTCATTCATCTTATTTGAAATTCAATGATTTTTTTTTTTGGTAAAAATCCAGAGTTGTACAAGCATTGCTACAAATTTTAAAACATTTTTATGACCCCACAAAGAGTACTCTTGCCCATTTGTAATCACTCCCAAGCTGTAGACAACCATGAATCTACGTTCCGTCTGTACAGATTTGCTTTTTATGGATATTTCATATACATGGAAGCACATAATTTGTAGTGTTTGTCTCTGGGTCATTTCATTTAGTTTGGAATTCATCCACATTAAAACATACATCAGTATTCTTTTTTTTTTCTTCCAAATAGTTTTCCATTGTATGGATATACCACAATTTGTTTATCCATTCAGAAGTTGATGGGCTTGTGGGCTACCTCTGCTTTTTGCTATTATAAATAATTCTGCTACAAACATCCTGTATATGTGTGTGTGTGTGCACGTGTGCGTGTATATATATATATGTGTGTATATATACGTATATATATACGTGTATATATACACGTATATATATATGTATATATGTTTATATATTTACGTATACATGTGTTTTCATTTATCCTGGACATCTTGGAGTAAAAATTCGTCATATGGTAAATTAGAAAATTATTTTTACAATTTAAAAACTGCTAAACTTCTTTCCAGAGTGGTTACACCATTGTACAATCTAACCAGCAACGTATGAAGCTGGATTGTAGTTGAAGTTATTTGAAAGAATAAAATCCACCGTGATACAGTTTAAATATATTCTGGGAATCAAATGTGTGTGTTACACACATGGGTACTGTATATTAAAACTCTGAAGACGTTTTTAGCATATTCATAAAAGGATCGATATTGAGTGCATTATATAACATTTTACAATAATAAATATTTTAATGCAGGGTTATAATAATAAACATTTTAAATGTTTTGTGAAGCTATTACATATCAGCATCATTATTTCAACATTAATATATTAAGTGCTCCATCCTCTGTACTGGGGGCATGGCGTTGAACAGGCAGGCATAGTGACTCTCCACATACATATATACTGCACCACAGAGGACAAGATATCAAACATAGTCACTACGTACCTATTGTTTTGGTTACTTTCTTGCTGCATAACACATTACCCCCAAACTTAGCATAAGCGTTTTATGTTGTGGGTCACGGTTCTAGGGAGAGTGAACGAGCAGGTCTTTCTTGGGGTCTCATATGCAGTTATGGTCAGGTGTTGGCCTGGGATGCAGCCATCCATGTTTTTTTGGGCTGGACCTCCAAGATGACGTAGCCCCATGGCTGGCAGCAGGGAACTCAGCTCAGCTGTTGACTAGTGTTCCTACAGGTGGCCTCTGTAAGCAGGACTTTCTCAAAACAGACTTCGTACATGGTGCTTGGCTTTTCCCAGAGCTAACATCCATGTAGAGTCAGATGGTGTCTGCATTATCGTCTAGGGCTTTTCTGTCTTCAAAGTAAACCTTGCATCACGTCAGATCCGTTCTATTGCTTACAAGTGAATCCCTAGCGTTGACCTGAATTCAAGGGAAGGGAACGGACAACTGGCTTCTCAATAGGAGGAGTGCCAAAGATTTTGGAAACATTTTAAAACTGCCTTATACGCACTAATTTAAAATGTGATAAGCGCTTTGGAGGACACGTAAAAGGTGTAGTGAATTAGGATAACAGCGAGACCTAGTTTAGACTTCTCATTTCAGTGAAGGCGCTCTATTAGAAGTCCTGAATGATGAGCAGGAGTTAGAACAGAGTTGGAAAATAGTTGTCCAATAATGTGTGTAAAATCTAAAACAGGAAAGGGGCGCCTGGGTGACTCAGTTGGTAAAGTAACTGACTCTTGACTTTGGCTCCGGTCATGATCCCAGGGTCATGGGATCGAACCCCGTGCTGGGCTCTGCACAGAATGTGGAACCTGCTTACGAATCTCTCTCATTCTCCCTCTGGCCCTCTCCCCTGCTTGCTTGGTACCATTTCTTACTTAAAAATTTGGAAGAATTCACTTGTAAAACCATCCAGACCGGTGTTTCCTTTTAGAAGGCTGTTAATAACGGATTACATTAAAAAAAAAAAATACAGGGCTATTCAGGTTATCTGTTTCTCCTTGTGTGAGTTTCAGTAGTTTGTGTCTTTCAAGAAAATTTTCCATTTCATTGAAGTTGTCAAATTTGTAGTATAGAGTTGTTGCTATTATTCTTTCATTATTCTTTTTGTTGTCCTTGGATTTGGCAGTGATGACTCCTGTTAGATTTCTGATGTTGGAAACCTGTGTCTTCTCTCTCTCTTTCTCTCACTAGTCCAGCTGGATGTTTACTATTTTTACTGATATTTCCAAATGATTAGCTTTTATTTCACTGATTCTATTTTTTCCTGCTGTCAAGTTCATTGCTTTCTGATTTAATTTTTATTATTTCTCTTCTTCTTGCTTATTAGGCTTAATGCACTCTTCTTCCCCTAGCTCCCTAGTGTGGAGGCTTCGATGTTAATTTTATCTTTTACAATATATGCTGCTTGTGCTGCATACTACAAGTTCTGCCAAGTTCTATTTTTACTTTAATTAAGGGAAATAAGAAAATATTTTAAAATATTTTTAGTAACATCTTCTTTGATCTTCGTGTTATCTAGAAGGGTGCTTTTAAATCTTCAAAAACTTGGGAGTATTTTCCTGCTATCTTTCTGTTACTGATTTCTACTTTAATCTCATTATGGTCTGAAGACATACTTTGTATGATTTCTAGTCTCTTAAATTCCTCGTTATGTTTCATTGCCCAAAATGTGGTTTACATTGGATAATGTTCCATGAACTGGAGAAGAATATGTGTTTTCTAAAAAGGCTGATTATTTTGAGTTGATTGGTAGTGCTATTTAGTTTGGCACATCTTCTTTCCTGCCTTTTTGTCCCATCACTTATTGGAAGGAGGGTGGACTCTTTTTTTTTTTTTCATTATTATTTCTCATTAACTTTTAGTTCGGGAAGTTTCTATTGGCATATTTTCCATGTCACTAATTATTTCCTCAGTTATTTCTGATCTAGTGATGATAAGCCCATCAAAGTCATACTCCATTTCTTTCTTTTTTCTTTCTCTTTTTTAAAGTTTATTGATTTATTTTGAGAGGGAGAGAGCCAAGGAGTGAGAAAGAGCACAAGCCGGGGAGGGGCAGAGAGAGAGAATGCCAAGCAGGCTCCACGCTGTCAGTGCAGAGTCCAATGGGAGGCTTGAACCTATGAACTGTGAGATCATGACCTGAGCTGAAATTAAAGTGAGACGCTTAACCAACTGACCCACCCAGGCGCCCCAGGCCCACTCCATTTCTGTTACACTGGTTTATATTTCTAACATTTTATTCTGATTCTATCACAGTATCCATTTCTCTTTATGTTATACACCTTTTTTTCCATGGTGTCTACTTTTTCCATTAAAACCATAGATGAGTCTGGCTCTGGTGCCTCCTTTGTCTCTTCAGGCTGTTTTTCTTCCTTTTGTCACACTTTGACTCTTTTCATTGCTATCGTTAAAAGCCAGGCATGGCATACTGAGCAAAGGAACTTGGGGTTAAGGGTGTGAGGTTGGGGTTCATCTGGCTATGAGTTTTGTTTGTGTTTGCTGTAGGTGTAGCCTTCAGAGACTTGGGTTTTTCCTTTGTTCTTGTTTTATCTTTGTTGCTGTTGGGATTCCCCGAAGCCCTCTTCCTCAGATAACGTCTATACTTCGCAGCTCTTTCAGCTGAGATGAGCTGTGTTTGCTCTGACGTCCTGTTTGTGGGTGGCAAAGTGAGGCAGAGTGGTAGCATTCCATGACCATAGGACCCAGTTCTGGTCATTGCCTCAGCTGCTGTCCATGGGCTACCAAATTCACAAGTGTTTCTAAACTCTCCTCTTTCCCCTGGAGGATAAAGCCTCTCCCTCGGAGAATATGCCTTTGTCCTGGAAAACACTCTGGGAGTGTGTGTAAATTGGCAATCTTCCCTCCCCTGCTGAAGCCCTGAAGGACTTTTCTTGACTCTTCCCCTTGACACCATCCAGGGGTTCCTGGAGGAAAAGCCCAGGAAAGTGTGGTCCCTAATGCTGGGCTCCCAGGAATTCCCCATTCTCTCCGTAGTCCACACACACCTCCAGCAACTCCTCACATTTATGACCTGTTTCCTGCTTCCAGTTATGGCGCCTGTGGCTTCTGCTCCCAGCAGGCAGACGTCTGCTCCATCACCCGTTACAGCACAGTCGTTTGCCCTGCAACCTTATCTCTCTAATGGGTCCCAGAAAAGGCACTGATTTTAAAATCTCCCAGCTTCTTTCTGGTGGTAAGGGTAGGACTGACAACCTCTAGTCCCTTTACATGTTGGAGCTAACACTGGGCGTCTCAAATGAATAATTTTTAAACAAAATAATCAGCGTGGCCCACACTATGTATATCTCCCCAATCTTACTTAAACTGTTTGATGGTTACATGTTTTGATAGAGAGAGAGAGAGAGAGACAAATTATCAAAAGTTCTGTATAAATTGCCCTAATTGTGCCACCTCACCTCACACCATCTTTCTTACCTCCAGGAAGGTGGCCACTTGGATCTCCTGCTTCCTCATCCATGCCAGGCTTCTGTGACTTAGGACTTTTGCAAGACCTGGTTCCTCACCTTCCCGGAATGCTACTTCTCCATCTCTCTCCCTCTGTCTCTGTCTCTCTCTCTCTCTCTCTCTCTCTCTCTCACACACACACACACACACACACACACACACACACACACCACGGTTGACTATATTTTCATACCATTTCCAGCCCCAAGCAAACAGCTTGGCACAGGAACGTATTTACGGCACACAGCATTTATAAAAGCACAGGGATGTGAGATGCTCAGTTGCAAAAATCATGCCTTCTTCCCCCTTTTGAAATTTGAGATAGTTATCAGTATGATGCCCTAGTAAGTTTTCAAAGCACATTTGTTGAATACATTATTGTATTTTCTACTGTATCTCAAATCTGCATGGATTGCCTACTATGAGCCAAGCATTATAGTAGGGACGTCACCTTCATCAACTCATTTAGTACTCATGCAATATAAACAGATATTAACTACAATTCACAGATAATAACACTGGGTTCAAGAGGTTGAATAAATTGTCCATGGCAACAGTGCTGGCCAAACAGCATTGGCACCTGTGTTTAATAATAATTTTTGGTACATTTTATTTAGTACTGGCCATTTTGCATTATAGTAAGTCTTGGGTATCCAATCTACCCCATTACATGTGCAAACTGTCAGGTTAGAAACTAGGCCTGATGCGTATTTGTATCTTTACTTCCCCTCTAAGAAGTATAATTCAATAGTTTTGTTCTCAGACATGTGACATAAATATTTCCAAGTTTTGTTACAGTTTATCCATTCTACCGATATTTATTGAGCCCCTACTGTGTGTTAGACACTTTATCCAGCACTAGGAAAATAGCAATCACTAAAATGGTTATTTTACTTTCCCTAATAATTAGGGAGGGGCAAAACTAAAATTCTGATTAAATCAACTTTAGAAAATCTATCTTTATGATACAAAAATAATTTTAAAGTATAAAAATAGAATGATCCATTAAAAATGAAAACATCATGGGGCGCCTGGGTGGCTCGGTCGGTTGGGTGGCCAACTTCAGCTCAGGTCATGATCTCACGGTCCGTGAGTTCGAGCCCCGCATCGGGCTCTGTGCTGACTGCTCAGAGCCTGGAGCCTGTTTCAGATTCTGTGTCTCCCTCTCTCTCTGACCCTCCCCCGTTCATGCTCTGTCTCTCTCTGTCTCAAAAATAAATAAACGTTAAAAAAAATTAAAAAAATAAATAAATAAAAATGAAAACATCAATACAATTATTCAATGTGTGTTTATTTTTAGCTTTAACTTTGTTCATTTTCATGAATCTAACAGGATACTCTCAATAGAACAACTAAACTATGGCAGGAGCCGAGCTCAGTGGTGCTGGAGATTTTTGAGATATTTCTGAAATACACCAGTCAGCAATGGAATGGACAGCGAAATCCCGCGAGGCTTTGAAAGCCACCGATGTCTGAGATAGACACAAGATCTACCCTTACCACTTCAAAGGTGAGATATGAGGTGACTTTGTGTATTTGCATTTTTGTAAAACCTGCAATGAGAATGTAGAAGCAAGAATAACTGTTCACTTACTAACGGTCTGAGATCCTTTATCCCAAACGCCAAGTGTCCAAGAGAAACCTAGAAAATAAAGGGTAAAGACAAAACAGGCTTATAGCCATTTGAGAAATTCTTTGATATTCCTGATGTCAAAAGACTTCACATGGAGAGCAATTTGACCTGTCAAACTTATTTCAAAATAGCACATTTGGCATAAATGTGTGTGAAACAAGAAACCACTTCTCCCCAAGGTATAACAGGAAGTAAGGATTTAAGTGGATCTTTTCTGGACTCCTGCAATCTATATGAAATTCTTGTGAAGATTTCAGTTGCCCAAGCTTTAACAAGCGAGGTGCGGCAGGAAACTAAATCCCTGTGAGATTAATAAGTGGCTGGAGGAGAGAGGCAGGCAGGGGCATCAGCGATCATAGCCTGAAGGACAACCAGTCAGCAAATGAGGTAAATGGAGAATCATACGCACATGTGGGGCCCACTCAACCACTACATTCCAGATCTCTACAGTAAATTGAGACTGGGAAGAAACACGATGAATTAGGAAATACAACCTGTTTGCCTAATTTACTTTGTTCACTTATTACATGGAATTTCTATAGCTTTATCATGTGGTAACAACTACCATGAACAACTCATGCAGCTATTGTCATATAGCTATTATATAATTCCTGGTCACTCATATCATTTCTCTTCTGGGAATGAATCTACCATAACACTGAGAGAATCTGTCCATCTGCCCAGCTGTTCTGCCGTTCTCAACGCCACACGGTTCCACTCAAGCTACATGAGCATGCTCAGAACAGGTGTCCAGGAGAGCACTGGCACCTCCCTCTTACTCCTTCTGTCTACCCCCCCCCCCTTCTTATTTCCTCCCACATTCATTTCTCCAAACTGAAGGTAATCCTGCTGGTAATCACTCTAGAGGGATTCGTGGGAAATTAACATTCGGAAGACACAGTGGTTCCGTGGAGATTTCCTATCTAATTTTCAAGAGTACTTTCCACACATCAGATTAAGAGAGCATTATTCAATAAGTTACTACCTTAGGTCATCCATTAGTTCATTTACTCACTTACATAGTCGGTCATTCAACGATCATTTATTATCTACCATGTTCCAAGAACTCTACCAGGTAGAAGGACGATGTTTCTTTCACTAATTGTATGAGTAGTGATCAGTCACTCATAAAATCATTAAATATATTTACCCAACATTTCCTTTTTTTTTAAAGGCTTATTTATTCTTGAGAGAGAGAAAGAGAGACAGAGTGAGAGCAGGGGAGGGACAGAGAGAGGTAGACCTAGAACCTGAAGCAAGCTCCAGGCTCCAAGCTGTCAACACAGAGCCCGATTGTGGGGCTCAAACTTACAAACCTTGAGATCATGACCTGAGTCGAAGTCAGACCCTTAACCAACTGAGCCACGCAGATGCCCCACATTTACCCCCAATTTCTAATAATGTCCTTAGTATTCCCTAAAGCATTACATTAGTTTTCATCATGAAATTCATCCTAATATTTGGTAATCCTAATATTTTGGGAGATAACTCTAAGCAGAAGGGACTAATGTAACTTAATGCAGAGAAAATTATATTTGTGTTAATAAAGCCAGACCTATTATTGATCATTTGCTCAATCATACTATATTCCTATGTTCTGCTTAGAATTTCCTGTATTTCTGTGAATTATTCTTCACTTTCTTTACACTAAATCTTTTCTGCATTCTGATCTTAAAGAATATGCGGTATCCAAGGCGTCCTGCAGTTTAGTGGGAAAGGAACTGAATTTCATTCAGGTATCAGGTCCTGATGCAAACCAACCTCTGTCTGTTACCTCAGCTTCCTGGCAGGTTCCACCAGGGGCAAAGTCTACAACACTCCTCAGAGCTGCTTTCAGACCCAAACCTCCCTGGTTTTAAGGACATCTAGTTAAAGAGTGTCCAGGCATTGAACATTCAGTTACTCTCCCCTGTCATTATGAATTCACAAGGAGTTTGGCAAAGTTAATCTTGAGTAATCTTCCATGTTAGTCTCTGAAATAAAAGCAATTATAGTGGCAAATGTGTAATAATTGAAGCTTTTAAGGTTCACTTGCAGCTTACAGAAACAGTCATCCTTTTCTTTAATCCACAAACTTAGCTAACAGGCTCCAACGCCATACGCAAATGCAAAGAAAATAAAACCTATTTCAATTAATACTTCGATAAGTACTGGATAAACACTCAACAATCTTATGCTCAAAGGCAGTGTTGGAGACTCAGAAGCTGGAGAATAAGAGGAAGATTCTGGAAAACGGGAATACTACTTCAGAAGCCCTTTACATGGTGTTTTAATCAAGTGTGCCCTCGTTTTCTGGAACCAGACCGCATGATTATATGTGACATTTATAAAGTATGCAGAGGTTTTCAAGTACTTTTCTTCACATAATCTTTATTTGTGTTTCATGATTCAAAGTGGTGAAAAGTCACAATAACCTACATATATTTCTCAAGGAGTTAAAATGTTTTAGGTACTGATCATGCTTCTTTCATAGAATAGTCGCAAAACTTCTGGGGAGGGGAGCAATATTATAGGTACTTCACTGACAAGGAAATAGAGATGCTGAAGACTTAATCCCTTGTTTGAAGTGATGTGATTAGCAGGCGTCCGCGCAGCCAAGAATCAAACCCACCTCTGCCATATGCTCAACAACCACACGACCTTGCCCGCAGGATGGCCGTGATTTGCATGAAATGTCACAGGTCAGTGTGAGTCGTGCGTTAGCACAGAATTTGAAGCATTATTTACAGTTGAGGCAATGGAGACTTGAATACTGAGGGTCATGTGACCATTTCCGTTGGGGTTAGGATTGGTTTCTATACCTTTCGGTTCTAAGCTCATTGTTATTTTTAGTGTACCATATCTGCCTTTATCACAGATAAAAACAAAAAATAAAATAAAAATGTAGAGATCTCAGATCCACTTAAATAATCTTCTGCCTAACCTACTGGCTGATGCGCCTCACAAACTGAGTATCTCCATCTACAAACTTCTCAAGTATGCCCACCTCCCTCTATTCCCTTAACCAAACCAGCGTCCGAGCCACGTTTTGTCAGGGACTAGAGTTTCTACATTAGGAATAAATAAATAAGTTCTTGCAGTTTCAAACTCAGCAAACAATGTATTTTAATTAAAATGTCTATCTTCCCATTCTTGCACTTAGGACACCACAGAGGGACTAGAATATCAAGTTGGCCCATTGAGAAAGATGCCAAAACACCTTTTGTGATGTGCACTTGGAAATCACGGTCACTCACCGGAGAGCTCGCGTCCGTGCTTGCTCTGACCCCGTGAGTGAGGACTGGTGGTGTCAGAAGCCCGATTTCCCATGTGAAGGTGAGTCCCACAAAACCTGTTGGTCTTATTCGCCGCTGGATCACCAATCACCAGTGCCTACCACAGGGCTTGCTCAGTGGCAATGAATGAACGGGTGAACGAATGAATGAATGAACGCAAGTATGTTGAACTGCCTGCGCTTCCATCATCCATTTCTCCATCATAAGGAAAGCAGTAGCAACCCCCAAATTGGCCGCATTAACGTGCCACATTGAGACCTCTGTTACAGGTCCTCCGACTGCCTGTAACAAAAGATTAAGAGTGAGATGTCCTGCTGGGTCTGCACTTGATTGCACTGGCTTTTCAGCTTTGGAAGGAAATAGACTGCTGGTTGCAGAAAAGGGCTCTGGTAGGTTCCTACAGCTTCAAGATGCTCTTCTCTCTGACTTCCACACTGAGGATGTAAGAAAACCTGGCTGGACCATGGGTTTTGCTAGTTACTATATAATGAGATTTGCTGTGATTTCAGGATAGAGTAAAAGATTGTTTTCCACGGTATGCTAGCAAGTCAGTCCTATTCCTGATCAGTTTTACGTGGTCTTGGAGAAAACAGATGATTCAGGTAACCCGGGATAGAAAAACGATTCACAGAAAAGCAGAAGCATGGTTTGATTTCCGTCTCTTAAAAACTTTTTAATCTTTAATTGCTTTTCGAGAGACAGAGCGTGAGCAGGGGAGGGGCGGAGAGAGAGGAGACGCAGGACCCGAAGCAGGCTCCAGGCTCGGAGCTGTCAGCACAGAGCCCCACATGGGGCTCGAACTCACAAACCGCGAGATCATGACCTGAGCTGAAGTCAGACATTCAACTGGCTGAGCCACCCAGGCACCCCTTAATTTTCATTTCGTGTGACTTTGCTTAATTTTACGATGTGTCCTATAAAAAAGATAAGTAAAATAAAGAAAAGGAGAAAAAAAGAAAATTTCTCTTATGACTGTTTCTTCTCTTTAACTCCTAAGTGCTTCTGACCTTTTATTTTCAGATGGGATACAAAAAAGCAGCCCACCTTCCTCATACTGGACAAAGCAACATGGGCTGTTTCTAAAAGCCAAGTCCTAAATGTCTCAAAATAGAGAGAGATGTTTATGTTTTGCTCACATGAAGCCCAAAAAGAGATATTGCTCCTGCTCTGCTGTAAGCCCTTCTCCTCTTCTTGAGGATTCAGAGACACGGCTTATTTTACCTTAACATGTCCCCAGTGGCCGCCGCGTTCAACACCAATCAGGAGGTCAACACCAATGTCTCTCGAGAGGAAGAGAGAGAGCGAGAGGGAGAGTGAGCAAGAAGCATAGGACTCCAGGCTAGGGCATGTCAAGGAGTCTGGACTTCCCTTCGGATGAGGTGACTACTGCAACTAACATCCCGTGGGTACAGGTTAGACACACGGCCCCAAGTGACATCACAGAATCCTGGAAAATGTGGTCTTGATGGATTTCCCAGAAGAATAACAAATGATTTTATGAAACGCTTAACCATTCTCATTCAAATATATAAAGAATGCTTATTTTATAACACGTGATTCTGATATTTTGCACTTTCCCCAGAATTTTGCCTGCTTTCTCTTCTTCTAAACGTCCCTCCCCACTCCCTGGCTCTCTGGCTTTCTTCCTTTCCTCATTGAGACAATTAATAAATATCTTGCCACCAAAGTTCTGCTGAATCAGTGCAGCCCCACCATGCCTTCATGGGAGGGATGGGGGTGTCAGTTTAGTTGGAAGAGAGACCTGGAGATTTTCCAGAAGTCTCAAATATTTTATTTACCCAATGACATTTGTTAGAGTGTACTTTTGTCTGAAGTGGCCTGGAGGACTTAGGGAAATAATGACAGTCTGGGAGGTAGGAGCTGCACCCTTTTCTCTCGCGTTTCCCCTGGACACATAGGCGTGGAAGAGGGCGTCCACCCCATGTGGCTGTGCTGGTTCCCAGTCACCGGCTAGGGAGAGGTTCTCTTCATCCTGGGATCATTGAGCCCCACTGCTCTTCACGACTGTCGGCATTTGGCACATATTTAAAACCTACAGTGCGAAATATGAAATAAATTGACCCATCTATTGTTTCTAAGTGCTTATCACATGCAGCAAAGCATATGTGTTTTATTTGGGAGAAGATGCCAGGTTATTTCCCAAGCTTCTGAGTAAGCGTTTATTTCAGTAAGGTTTGTATAAAAGGAGAAAATTCTATCTTTATTTTTAATGTGTTCATAAAAAGATAAATAAAGTTAGCTATGATTTTGACTGCCATTCAGAGAGATGTCTGGTAAAAAAAAAGTTCATTACTAATTACGATGATATTCTAAAAATCAGAAAAGGCATTTAATACTGGTATACCTATCACAGGTCCACAAATCAAGTGTATCACCTCTCTTTGGTGAGTACTAGTGGCTTATGAGGCTACAGTGACAAATGGTTATAATTCAATATAGAAGAATAATTATTTCCCTGAGTACTACATCAAATACGAATTTCCTTCTTTGGGACACATAATTAGAAACTACTATGTCATGAATGAATGAATGGTTATTATTTTTTTTTTTTTCAACGTTTTTTTTTTTTTTTTTTTTTTTTTTTTTTGGGACAGAGAGAGACAGAGCATGAACGGGGGAGGGGCAGAGAGAGAGGGAGACACAGAATTGGAAACAGGCTCCAGGCTCCGAGCCATCAGCCCAGAGCCTGACGCGGGGCTCGAACTCACGGACCGCGAGATCGTGACCTGGCTGAAGTCGGACGCTTAACCGACTGCGCCACCCAGGCGCCCCTGAATGGTTATTATTTTAATACACCATTTCTTTTGACACTAGGTCAAATACGGAGAAATAGGTTATTCTAAGAGCCAAATTCATCTAATGGTTTGTCCAAAGAACGTGGATGTATCAGTGGATTTGCAATGATCAGAAGAGTCTTTAAACAAAAATAAACAAATCAATCTTGACGGAGTCTTTTTTCTAAATTTATTTATTTTTGAGAGAGACAGAGAGAAAGAGAGCACACACCTACAAGTGGGGGAGGCGCATAGAGAGAGTGAGCAAGAGAGAATCCCCAGCAGGCCCTGCACTGTCAGCACAGAGCCCGATGCGGGGCTCTATCCCATGAACCATGCGATCGTGACCTGAGCCAAAACGAAGAGTCGGAGATTTAGCCGACTGAGCCACCCGGGAGCCCCAATCTCAACTGAGTCTTAAAGAATAACTAGGACATCAGTGTGGCCTCTCTAGACAAAGGGAACTGATGGGACTTGTATACAGGAAAAGACTTATTGTAATGAATGGGCTCCTGTGACTGTGGAGGCACACAAGCCCGGAGATGGGCTGTGTGTGAGCTGCAGGCCAGGAGGGCTCGTGGCCTGAGAGCCAGGAACAGCCCGGGCAGGCCAGACTGGTGTCTCTGCTCAAGTGGTCGGCAAAACAGGGCGAACCTCACCTTCCTCTGCTTCCTCCGAGGAGTGGAGGGTGCCCACCCACATCCGGAGGACAACCCGCTTTACTGAGCCAGCCCCATCCGGAAACACTGGGGCACATGCACCCAGAAGCACCGTGTCTCCTGGGTGCCCCAGACTCACCGACACACACATCGCGTCCAGCCATCGGTCTGGCAGAGTGAACGAATGAGCGGATCCCGGACGACAGGGAAAACCTGAGTATAAAGGCAGCTCTCTGAAGGCTCCAGCTAAGTTTGGAGGATGTGTTATTGCAGATTGTTTTAGCTACAAGTGACAAACGACACACTTAGATTAATAGAAGCAAAGCAGAAAACTGTCACACAATTAAGAATTCTGAGGCACCAGGGATTCCATTACCATCGAAGATCTGGCCCAATTTCAGCCTCTGGGCTCTGATTCTTTCTACATCTGGACTCAATTCTCAGAAAGACTCTCAACAGCAGAGTGGACTTCAGTCCCAGGTCTGGCTTTCCCAGTCTGGCTCCAGTATATAATATGGAGAAAAGACCAAGGCTCCCTTCCAGAAAGCACAAGCACCCCCCCCCCCACCCCGAGGATGTCTTTCCTATGCCACCAGGGGAGTGACATTCTTATCCTCAAGGACAGGAGGAGAAATGGAGAGAATTCTAGAGGAGAACAGATCTTGGTTGGTTGGTTTCGTTGGTTTTAAAATCCTCATCATCCTTTAGCCTCCCCATGTAGTTTAGTTAGTCGTCCACCATCGCTTCTCCTTGTTCAACCCAATATACAAGCATTTAGGTTTGGCCACTTCTCAGGGTCTTGGTTTCCTCAGGAGGGGCTCTGCCTGTCACGTGAAACTTGTAGGAAATCAATTTGTCGGCTCCTTAAAAAAAAAAAAACTACTGCATCGCCCCACATTTCATGGCGTGGAGCGGTAAGCATCTGCTTTGTCCAGTTCTTGGGCGTCAGGAATCCGGGAGCGCACCAGAGACAGGACTCTCGTCAGGCTGCGATCAAAGATGGAAGTCATCTCCAGGCTGAGTTACAGGGGAGGAACTTGTGGGGCTCCAGCCACAGGCCTTGTCAGGGCCTCAGTGAGAGACATCAATGCCCTGCCGGGGTGTCTGTCCGTGGGACCCCTCACCCGAGTGCTTTCTCCAGAGCAGGTGGGGAGGGACAGACACAGAGGCAGAAGACTTAGCCTTTTGTAACCAAAACCTGGAAGCCACACACCGCCCTTCTCCAGCATTCTAGCCACAATGAGGCAGAGGATGACACAGGGTGTGGATGTGGGGAGGCGGGACAGTGTCCTTTGAGAAGTGATAGGTTTTCCAGCATCTGAGAGACTCTGAGGCACAGGTAGGCCGGGCGGGCAGGACGTGACAGCAGGGGTTTGGGTGGCCGGACCCTGCAGGACCCCCGATCCGCACAGAGAGCGCGGGCAGCGACGGCACCTGCGGTATCTGTCCGGAGAGGCTGGTGACGGACAAAGCATGGCCAGGCTTTGTGGCTCATGGTAGGAATCCAGTACTTGCTCAAAGATGTCACGAGAAGCACTGACGCAGTTCAGGGTGTGATACCCAGGAAGAGCCCCCGGCCGCACAGTGACATACACACCGCTGTTTCTGCAAAGTGGAGGACAGCCGGGCTCACAAAGAGAATGTGCTAACACACCTCGTGTGACTTGTGTCTACCCCAGTGACAAGAGGGCAGTGCACACCTGCTTTTGCCAAGGCGGGGGGAGCATTGGGGCTGAAATAAGAGGACTGAAAACGTACTCCAGGAGAGACACAGAATGTGCTCCGGGGGTCTGGAGTGGAGATAGTGGGAGCTGTCAGAGCGAAGGACTCAATGCACGAACAGACGCGCCAGGTAATGACAGGAGCACATCACGGCCTATTATGTGAACATCACAGCTTATTACGTGGACACCACAATGTATTATGTGGACATCGCGGCATATTATGTGGACACAATGGTGTAATTTGTGGACACTATGGCATGTTATGTGGACATCGTGGCATATCATGTACGAACTGACCCCGTGATAGCCAATACCATCAATGTAGGAAGACGTTAGAAAAATCCACCTGTTACCCCAAAAAGATGTAAAACTTTCTGTTCTGGAGATCGCAGGTTAAATGAAAGGAGAACAAAAGCCCAGGAGACTCAAAATGAAGGCCTACATTTAGAGTGGTCCTGGGCTTCAATGTTTAAATGATGCTTGTGGTTCAAGAATACATAAACTTAGAAATTTAAAAATGATCCGGACCGGCGATACCCCAGAGCGCGCAACAGAAGCAAGCAGACAGCTTCACTGTGGCGTGGGCCATCTGCCCATGACTGTCCTCCAGTGGGGGAGAGGCCCCGCTGCGGGCGGGTGCAGAGGGGAGCACAGGCTGACAAACCAATGGAGACGCCCCTGCCTACCATCGGCGAGAGTGTGCCCTGCACAGACTAGTTCCCAGCACCTGCCCCCACGGGCTTACAGATGCGGGGTCACTGCTGCCTGCACAGCGGACGCTGCCCGTGTCCTGCAAAGTCAACATCTCGGGGGGACTTCTGATACAGAGAAACTCTGGTCGCGACGCTCTTGCCCTACGACGTGGACATGCGCCTTTATGGGTCCAGAGTCCCAGGAACACCTCGGATATAAATACGATTCTATGCTTGTAAATATGCTACCCTACTGATCCCGATCCATCGTCCTTGAAAGTAAACTTGGCAACTTTCATCTTTTTCCCTCTAAAGACATCTCTCCCCGGAGGTTCTGTGACCTTCAGGCAGGTACACTCCTAATGAGCGTGTCCCAGCACCACACACATGTGGACACGCTGACATTTCCAGGGGAGAGCAGGCTACGTTCTCCCACCGCAGAGTGTTATACCCACACCCTCTGCCGTGTGGAGCTGTTCTACGGTTCACGTGGGTACAATGCGTGAAAGCATTTTAAAGACCGTGAGCCATGAGTACCTTGAGGGATTAAATACTATTTCGTTGAGCCATTTTCGGTGCTTTCCCAAGCGAACTCCTGTCTCTCATACGAGACGTTTGGGTGCTGGAAAGGGCTGGGCGCTGCGGGCCCCACAAGCTGTTGGCCAAGGTGGAGAAAGAGAGTCGGGATTTCAAACTTCAGTTACTTAACGGTCACAGTTGCCAAGCCGCCTGAGGCTCTCCCTTCTGTGACCCATGACACACAAGGTCAAGGAAGAGCATGTGCCCCACCGCCCTCCCACAGAGCAGGAATAAGGTGAGTGCAGGTGCCGTGATGAGCCTCTATCCTGGCCAAAAGAGCACCACACGGTTCTGTATAACACACTTTGAACTGAGTCATTTGGCACCGTCCCCGTCCCCGAAGTTCTGTCCTTAGGCACGTGTCCCAGGGTGCGTGGGCCCCGCGGGTGCGGCTCCCCTCGCCATGCAGTGATTTGGCGGCAGGGGGCAGCGTGGCGGGAGCCCCGCTTCTCCAGCGCGACCCTGCGCACGGGGGCCTTCGTGAGTGGCAATCACAAATCGCTCAGAAAGGGCACCACGGAACCAGCCTTCCGATTTCCATCACTGAGGTCAGTCTGACATTTCGAGACGGTGGGCTCGTTGACGTTGTGTCTGCATACGTTTGCATGATTTTCGATGCTAAATAAGTCGCTAAGCAGACAGAAAATAAAAGCCGAGCAGAAATAAAATTTTCTGCTTGACTGAAAGGGATGATGAAGACTTACACTTTCATTATTCTAGATATTATTTACTTTATCTCATTTTAAGTGTTTATTTTTGAGAGGGAGAGAGAGCGAGAGTGAGACAGACAGAGAGAGAGAGAAAGCAAGCATGAATGGGGGAGGGGCAGAGAGAGAGAGAGAGGGAGACACAGAATCCAAAGCAGGCTCCAGGCTCTAGGCTGTCTGCACAGAGCCCGACACGGGGCTGGAACTCAGGAAACCAGGAGATCGTGACCTGGGCCAAAGTCAGATGATGCTTAACCAACGGAGCTACCCAGCCATCCCTACTCTACATAGTACTTAAAGATTTGCTTTCAGTAAGACAAGGTAAAGGGGGGACCAAAATAACAACACTTATTTCAGCACCACAAAAGCAGAGGAGATTCGAGGTCATCCTGTGTTTCATTTCTAATGAATGCCCTCAGATCAGGAAGCCCTCTCTGGGTTGTGTCTTCACAGCTGGGGCCTTAAGAGAAATGTTTGAGTGAGACCCATCCCCTCAGCCACCCCCCACCCCGCCTCTGTCCAGCCACCTCCCTCTGGGACTCCAGGCCTCAAAGGTTTGCGGTGCTCACACGTCCCGTGAACCCGGCTCCTTGCATCCCTGCCTCTGACCGTCCGGCCCCCTCCCTCCACGTGTCCAGGACCCACCAGTCTGGCCAATCACCAGTGATGCAGCAGTAGCTCCGTTTGGTGCTTGGGTCCACCTGGAAAACCGATCTATGAAACTGAGCTCTAATACTCAGTTGTATAAAATAAAGGACCACGCCCTTAACAAAACAGCTCCACCATATTTTAAATCGGTTTGTCGTGTCGCGCGTACACACACACACACACACACACACACAAATGCAATTAAGATCATGGGCTGAGTCTACAACCCAGCTAAGACGGTCTCAAGAGATCACCATTGACGCTTCCTAGACATTCCCCTCCCGGCCCTGCCCCCGCCCAGAGACCGGAGCCAAATCCCAAACCCACCTGCGGGGTACCCAAGCTCTACTGTGCTGCTGTTTGCTTATTTGCCTTTAATAAAGTAGCGGGTACGAAAGCTCCACGCTCACACGCTTCCCTAGGCCACTGAGGAAGAGCACACACCAAGTGGGGGACAGGGGTCCTCCCTACGGCCGAGCTGACCCGCGATGTGTGTGACAAAGCCGCTGTGCGAGTCTGCACTTAACCGACCGTTTGCCCTGAACGACTAGTTGAAATATTTGGATTCCACTTCTTTCTACTACTAAATAGCTTGGGAAAAGCCACTCAACCCCTCCAGCAACAGACACAATATGCACAGTTAATCTGTAAATGGGAGGCTGACGTGAGTAAATTCCAAATTGTGTGCAGCTCCACAAAATAACTGTTCAAGACTTTTAAAAAGCACGTATTTTCTTTTTTTAAAAAAAATTTCAATATTTGTTTTTGAGAGAGAGAGATGGGGAGACACAGAACCCGAAGGAGGCTCCAGGCTCCGAGCTGTCATCACAGAGCCCGACGCGGGGCTCGAACCCACGAACCGCGAGATCATGACCTGAGCTGAAGTCGGCCGCTTAACCGACTGAGCCACCCAGGTGCCCCTAAAAAGCACATATTTTCAAAATGATTACTGCAACTTATATGAATTAAGAGTATTTTCCTTTGACAAATACTTTGAAAGACAAAAATTATCAAATTAATCATCTTTCTCATTATTTTAAGTGTTTAGCCTAATTGTGATGGTGTAAAATCATTGGCCTTTTTTTTTTTTCTGTTGCAAAACCAAATAGAATTTATCAATTAAAATTAAGATCTCTCAGCCTCTCTTCAGGATGGCAAAGCAGAGGACCGGTGCAGACATGCTTTCCATGGAAGACGTATGACTAGTGTCCTTGTCTGTTCAAGCTGCTCTAACAAAATACCATAAATCGGGTAGTTTACGAACCACAGAGATTTGCTTCCTTATGAAGACTGGACTTCCAAAATGAAGACACCAGCATGGTTACATTCCGGTGAGGTCTTCTGGGCTCATAACCCTGTCCTTCTCGTGCTCCCTTACGTGGAGGGGTGAGGGAGCCCTGCGGGGTCTCTTATATAAGGACACTAATATAAGTGTCCTTATATAATCCCATTAATGAGGGTCCCCCCTTCACAGCCTAATCACCTCCCAGAAGCCCCACCCCTGATACCTTTACATAGGGCATGGAGATTGCAACATGTGAATTTTTAGGGGATACGAACATTCAGACCGTAGCAACTGGTGGAAAAAGAAGAAGAAGAACGAACACACAACATTTCAGGAAATGGTCTTAAAAGCACACTGCAAATGGGGAAACATTTATTCAGGAAAACCTACTAGTACTGAGTAAGAGGACGAGTCTGTGGCATTCGAACCATGAACTCCCACCTCTCTCCCGCCCGCGCACCCCGGAGCCCAGGACCAGGACGATGGGGATTCACGTAGATGGGTGGAGCCCAACGCTGGACTCCCGCTCCTCCTTCCAGGGGAAGGGCACAGCACCTCCTGGGTGGGGGTGGGGGGGTGGGACACCCACATTTCTCACTTCCCCCACCAGTGCTCCGGCTCCCTCTCAGAGCAGAGGCTCCCTTCTCCTCTGCGTACAGAGGCAGGGAAACCTGAAGACCAGAGACTGCCACCCTTCCCCAGAGCCCTGCTTCCAAGGCAGCAGTGTCACCCCAAAACGGGCCACCGTCCCCAGTACTGGCTTCAGATCAACAGCCCGGGGGAGGGACAGGCTGCAGAAGCGCTCCCCAGCTTGAAACAGAGTATGAGAAACTTCCATCCTAAGGATACTCTCCTAAAGAATGGTTTTGGTGAGAAGGAATGAAGAGGGGGACCCATAGCTTTCCTGGAGATCTGGGCTAAGCCACAGGGCAGGAAGTTTTCCAGACAGAAACAGGGAAGAGGTGACCCAGGAAGTCCTGGTGGCAACACAGCAGACTTCAGACTGGGGCTTCAGAAACAACCCCTCTGCTGGAACCTGGATCAGTTCCTGAAATGATGTCTGCTGCTGGCTCCTGTGGGAGACGGCGGAGCAGGACCTGTCAGCTTAGCGGAGCTGAGAGGCTGGGGCGGTCAGGAAGGAGACACGGAGCCCTGCTAAAGCCAGCGGCATCCCCCGGTAACAGTGCGCACGCCGCCGTGCCCTCTAGGAACAACACAGCCTTCGCGGTGCTCAGAAGCTACGCTTCACCGAAATGGTCCAGCCAGCCACCGATACGCACGTGAACGACCATAACAAGTCCCGGGGGAGGGTAGGAAAGTAGATGCAGAGTTGCTACATTATCAAAAACATCCAAATTTCAACACGAAAACAGAAAAACTAGGAGGTACACAGAGACAGAAAAATGTGACCCATACACAGAAACAAAACACAATTAACCAGGCCACAGAAACTGTCTTTGAGAGGGACCAGATTTCAGATTTTAAAAAACTTCAAAGCAGCTAGTATAAATATGTTGAAAGGATTATAGGACGTCATCCTAAAGGAAGTAAAGGAAGGTATGATTACATACGTCTTCAAACATACAATACCAAGAAGCACAGAGAAATCACATTCTAAAAAAGGACCAAATAAAAATGACGGAACTGAAAAGTACAAGGACATTTATGAAAAATTCAGTGGAGGGGCTCAACAGTGGACTTGACTTGAAGAAGAAAGGATTAGGCAAGGAAAAACTATGTGGAGAGTAAACGACAGGTTTCTAAATAGCCAAAGGCGAAATCACCAGAAAATTAGGAAACACCTTCAAGTGAACGAATATGAAGACAAAATATACCAAAACCTCTTGGATCTAGCTAAAGCAGGGCTTACAGGGGATTTTTAGTTGCATATGCATGAATTTTTTGACAGGAGGATATCAAATCAGTAACCTACCCTCCCACCACAAGACATAAGACACTAAATTAGGAATGGAATGGAATAAAGAGAGATGCGTGTGAAAATTAACAAAACAGAGAATACACAGTAGAAAACTTGGTACTCTTAAAAGATCAGCAAAATGAAGAGGAACAAGAAGAAGGCATGGATGTCCATGCCTCCACTCCCGCCATATGGAGGCTCCAGCCAGGAGGGGACAAAATACGAGGCAAGCAGCCTGGACAGGAAAGTCGGGAAGGTCACCTCCATTTGCACGTGATATGACCTTGTATACAGAAAGCCCCAAGGAATCCAGTAAAAAATTAGATCTGACAAATATGTTCGGCAAGATACAAAATCACAAATTCATTGTTATCTACCTGCAATGAACTATCTGAAATGATATTAAGAACGCAGTTCCATGTAGAGAAGCATAAAAAAGAATGAAAACCTGAGGGATAAATTGAATAAAAGAAGTGCAAACCTTATACTCTAAAAACTACAAAGGTTGTTGGAAGATTTAAAGTGTGAAGAAGTGGAAATATGGCACGTGTTCGTGGATCCAAAGACTTCAGTCAACAAGATGTCAGTACACTCTGCAGTGAGCTGAATGGTGGCCCCCAGAGACAAGTGTTCAAGTCCCACTCTCTGGAATCTGTGAAAGTGCCTTATTTGTAAAAAGAGCTTTTCCAGATGTAATTAAGTTAAAGATCTGGGGATGACATGACAGCAGCAGATGTGGGGGGGGGGGGACCTAAGTGTTGACAAGTGTCCTGACATGAGAACCGCAGAAGAGGGCTACATGGGAGGTAGGGGACACTGAGGATGGAGGATGGATGGGGAGGAGCGGTGAGCAGCCACGGGCAAGGAAAGTGGCTGCCACCAGATGCGGGAAGTGACAAGGGATGGGGTACCCCTGGGCCTCAGGAAAGCAGCCCTACACACCCATGGGCTTTGACTTCTGACCCCCAGAGCCGTAAGAGAATACATTTCTATCAAGTGAAGTCATCAAGTTTGAGGCACTTTTTGTGGAAGCTCACGTAAACAAATACAGATCTTCATACCTGGAATCTGGTGCCGCAGTAAAAACAATTCAAAACGTGGAAGTGGGTTTTGGATTTGGGTAACGGGTGGAGGCTGGAAGAATCTGAGATGCCACATAAACCAGGCCTGGAGACTTGCGAGGGCTCCGAGAGTAGTCAGGAGCATGACAGAGAAGACTTCGGTCGTCTTGGAGAACACACGAATTGTCACGGACAGCATGTTGGCAGAGATAAAGGTTGAAGTCGCTTCTGGTGAGGCCTCAGAAGGAAGTGAAGACCACGCTAACAGAAATGGGGGGCAGGTGAGTCTATAGTGGAGGAAACTCGGTGAGGCCGTGCCCCCACAGTTATGAGGAATGCAGAATGTGTAGATAATGAACTTGCATATTTAGTTGAGGAGTCCCAAGCAAAGCAGTGAAGGTGCAGGTGTCTCCTGGCTGCTTGAAATAACACAAGAGAGCAAGAGATGAACCGAATGAAGAATCGTTAGGAAAAAGGAACAAGAACTCGGTGATCTGGAATGTTCTTGTTTCATCCGGATTGCAAAGGACACTAAAATTAGAAAAATCACTCTAGAGAGTGGGCCAACAGCTTAGCCAGACACTTTGCTACAGCCACGAGTAGTGTATTTCCTCCATCTTGACTGGGGTATAATTGACAAATAAAAATCCTATATATTTATGGTGTACAACATGATATTTTGATACACATACACACTGTAAAGTTGTTACAAGAATCAAGCTAATGAACACATCCATCATTTCACATAGTTGTGTGTGTGTGTGTGTGTGTGTGTGTGTGTGTGTGTAGTGAGAACGTTAATGATTTACTATCTCAGCAAATGTAGAGCACTCAGTATAGCATTATTAACTATAGTCACCACGTGGCACATTAGATCTCCAGAGATTATTCATCCTGCATAACTGAAACGTTACACGGTGATACCAACATCTTCCCGTTTCCTCCACCTGCTGAACCCTAGCAACCAACATTCTACTCTCTGTTTCTATGACTTCAACTCGTTTAGATTCTCTGTATAGTGAGATGATGAAATATTTGTTTTTTTCTGTGCCTGACTCATTATTTTACATGGAATAATGTCATCCACATTCACGTATGCTGAAGAAATGACAGGACTTCCTTCCTTTTTTAAGGCTAAATAATATCCATCCACAGACATTCAGGGGGATTCTTACCTTGGATACTGTGAATGATGTTATAACAAACATAGGGGTACAGTCACCCCTTCAAGATATTGATTCCATTTCTTCTGGATGTACACCCAGAAGTAAATCTATGCATAAGTGAGGTTTGCTGGATCACATGGGAGTATAGGCAATGAATGCAAGAACACACAGTGGGGTTGCATCAGATATGGCAAAGGAAATAATCAACAGAATGAAGAGACAACCCGTGTAATGGGAGAAAATACTTGCAAACACATCTCATAAGGAGGAAATATCCAAAATATGCCAGGAACTCAAAAAGCTCAGTAGTAAGAAAACAACCTGATTTAAAAACAAGAAAAGGACCTGAATAGATATTTCTCAGAAGAAGCATATGAAGTTAACCAGTACAGGAAAAAATGTTCAACATCACGATTCATCAGAGACATGAAAACCAAAGCCACAACGAGATACCTCACACGTTGAAATGGCTGTTATGAAAAAGACAGCAAATACTGCTGGCGATGTGGAGAAAGGAAACGGTTGTACATGGTTGGTAGGAATGTTAACTGGCACAGCCATTAGGCAGAAGAGTACTAATGGAAGTTCCTAAAAAAGTTAACAATAGAAGTAACATATGATCCAGGTTAGGGTATTTTGAGGAAATATCTGTGGAAGACCGTCTCATCTCATGGTGTGTCCCCATGACCTAAACAGGAGACTGAAAGTATTTGGAAATGCTGTGTCAGCTAAGACCCCACCATCTTGGACTAAGGGAGTGGAGACTAAGGGTTGAGATGAGGAATGCATTTGGACTTGCCACACCTGACAGGTAGAAAACGGGCTGATAGAACTTTTGCTGGCAAACCTGGGCTACCCTTGCAGAAAGGGAAGAATGGCTCCATATGGGTAGAGCCATGGGCAGCACCGAAGCGGGTAGTGTGCCCGTGGCCAGTGCAGAAATTGGAATTCAAAATGGTGCTCCCACTCTGGAAAATGGCTTGGTAGTTCTTCACAATTTCAAACACAGTGTTACTATTTGACCCAGATATCCCACTACTAGGTACATGTCCATGAGAAATGAAAGCATATATCCACACACAAAAGCATGTATATGAATGTTCGTTACAGTATTATTCATGATAGTTAAAGTGGAAGCAACCCATATGTCCATCAACAGATGGATGGATAAATAAAATGTGATATATTCATAGAACAGAGTATTAGTTAACCACATCACAACATGGATGAGCCTTAAAACATGCTAAATGAAATAAATGAGACACTAAAGACCACCTATTGTATGATTCTATTTATATAAAAGACAAATCTGTGGACACAGAAGTGATTGGCCAGGGCTGCGAATGATAAGGTGATCGGGGCTGGGGGTTATAGCTAAAAGGCACAGAGTTTATTCTGGGGATGACAGAGACATTTTAAGGTTGACTGCAGTGAAAGTTTCACAATTCCATGAATATACTAGGAATCACTGAATTGTACACTTTTAATGAGCGAAGTATACAGTATGTAATAAGCACCCAAGAAAACTAGTATAAAAAATTACATTTCTAGCAAAAATACTACTCCACAAGTCAAGGCATTTTGATATGACATGTTGTATACCGTTTGGAGTTTCATTTAATTTATGTAATTCCATCCTAGCTTTTATCTGAAAAAAACAGTCATAGCATCAAGTTGCATTGTTTTAAGAAAAGTATAATTTGTTAGTAAACTTTAAAAGTTTAAGTGTTGGGCCCTATATTCACTGAATATTTGATTTAAAACCTTCAGCCAACTTTTTGAACATGGAAATATAATTAGAAATATAATAGAAATATAACTGGGAAATTGAAGAAGACACAAAGAAATGGATAAACATTCCATGCTCCTGGATTAAAAGAACAAATATTGTTAAAATGTCAATACTACCCAAAGCAATCTACACATCCAATGCAATCCCAATCAAAATCGTACCGGCATTCTTCTCCAAGCTAGAACAAACAATCCTAAAATTTGTATGGAACCACAAAAGACCCTGAATAGCCAAAGTTATGTTGAAAAAGAAAACCAAAGCAGGAGGCATCACAATCCCAGATTTTAGCCTGTACTACAAGGCTCTAATCATAAATACACTATGGTACTGGCACATAAACAGACACATAGACCAATGGACTAGAACACAGAACCCAGAATTGGACCCACAAATGTATGGCCAACTCATCTTTGACAAAGCAGGAAAGAGTACCCAATGGAAAAAAGATAGTCTCTTTAACAAATGATGCTGGGAGAACTAGACAACAATATGCAGAAGAATGAAACTAGACCACTTTCTTACACCATTCACAAAAATAAACTCAAAATGGATGAAAGACCTAAATGTGAGACAGGAAACCATAAAAATCCTGGAGGAGAAAACAGGCAACAACCTCTTTGACCTCAATCTCAGAAATTTCTTGCTTGACACATCTCCAAAAACAAGGAAAATAAAAACAAAAATGAACTATTGGGACCTCATCAAGATAAAAAAGCTTCTCCACTGCAAAGGAAACAATCAATAAAACTAAAATGCAACTGACAGAATGGGAACAGATATTTTCAAATGACATGTCTGATGAAGGGTGAGCATCCAAAATCTATAAAGACCTTACCAAACTCAACACCTGAAAACAATCCAGTGAAGAAATGGGCAGAAGACATGAATAGACACTTCTCCAAAGAAGATATCCAGATGGCCAACCGACACATGAAAAGATGCTCAACATCACTCACCATCAGGGAAGTACAAATCAAAACCACATTGAAATACCACCTCACACTGGTCAGAATGGCTAAAATGAACAAATCAGAAGACTATAGATGCTGGAGAGGATGTGGAGAAATGGGAACCCTCTTGCACTGTTGGCGAGAATGCAAACTGGTGCAGCCGCTCTGGAAAACAGTGTGGAGGTTCCACAAAATATTAAAAATAGAACTACCCTATGACCCAGCAATAGCACTGCTAGGAATTTACCCAAGGGATACAGGAGTGCTAATTCATAGGGGCACACGTACCCCAATGTTTATAGCAGCACTTTCAACAATAGCCAAATCTTGGAAAGAGCCCAAATGTCCATCAACAGATGAATGGATAAAGAAGATGTGGTTTAAATATACAATGGGATACTACTTGGCAACGAGAAAGAATGATATCCTGCCATTAGCAACAACGTAGATGGAACTGGAGAGTATTATGCTAAGTGAAATAAGTTAGCCAGAGAAGGGCAGATATCATGTTTTCACTCATATGTGGATCTTGAGAAACTTAACAGAAGAACATGGGGGAAGGGAAGGAGAAAAAATCGTTATAAACAGAAAGGGAGGGAGGCAAACCATAAGAGACTGTTAAATACAGAGAACAACCTGAGGGTTGATGGGGGGCAGGGGAGAGGGGGAAATGGGTGATGGGCATTGAGGAGGGCACTTGTTGGGATGAGCACTGGGTGTTGTATGTGAGCGACTATTCACGGGAATCTACCCCCAAAACCAAGAGCACACTGTATACGCTGTATGTTAGTTAACTTGACAATAAATTACATATATTAAAAAAAAAGAAACCTAACTAGAAATACAATATTTGTTTACAAAAAAAGTTGACCATCGTCATAGCGCAGTTATGTTGAATTTGCAAAGCAGCTCTTCAGAGGTCAAAAGGATGGTGAGGTGAGGTGGGAGGGCAAGGACGACCAGCGGAGCTGACATCTGCACGCCTCCACAATCCTTGTGCCACACTACCGCAGGGTTATTATCAGACGGTGTAGTAAAATGAACCTCTGTGTATTGAAGACTTTGTAACTCACACTGTAACTTCTATTTGGTTTACATCATAGCTTGATATCATTCTGCGCCTCCACGGTGAATTCCAAGCACATTTGTGATCCTATATGCCTTAATGCCCTATGAACATTTTTAACCACACCGTTGCATTCTACCCCGAACAGAATACTCACAAAACTATTTACCCCCATATACTGAACTTGTAAATGAGCTTACAAGAGCACCCATAATTATGCCCGGTGTTTTACCTTTCTTGGAATCCACTTCTAAACGCCACTTTGGTTTGTATTACACAATAGAACCTTGAGTGAAGGCAACATATTCAAAACACCTATTGACACTGCTATAAACCCAGCATAATTTAAATTGTTCGGCAGTTCTTCCAAAGGTGCTAGCACGTTGAAAGCTATCATTCCACTTGTATTTGTGCACAAGAACTGTCTTTTTTTTTTTTTTTTAATGAAGTCAGGCTTCTCAGAATGATGGGTAAACCTAAATTTTGCAGCTGAATCTGCGTCTATTGTTCTCAAGTGTCATCTTCTAAGTTATTATTGACTTTTGGAGTGGAGGTAAATGCTTCGTCCACAGGGTTATGTCTTCTTATTTTCCTGTTTTCTGTGATACCACTATTGTCACGCTAGTCCCAGGGGAGGTATTTAATGTCAATAAATAGTGTGTGAAAATTTTATTTTTTGAAAGTTCTATTTTAATCTCTGCCCCTTTAGTACTTAAGATGTAAATACTGTACTGTAATGAGACCTAAAATCTCATTTTAAACTTTATTTCTAAAGGAGTTGGTTGCAGAATATGTCTTCCTAAAAACTAAACTAGCAGGAATGCTCACAGTACTTTCTAGAAGCTCCGTAACACCAGTGTCCAGCAATGCTCTCAGCATGTTTCACGTTCACCTAACGTACCACTTCCCAGTTTCCCTTTACCCAACCTCCCTGTGGCCCAGGAAGGTAGGACGCGTTGGAGGCAGAACTCATGAGAGCATCGCCAGGCAGGTAGCGACCGTGCATCGGGCTCCAGGGCATGCGGTTCGTCCCGGCTTGTCCTTCTGCACTCGCCCTGCGCGATGATGATGGCAAGAAAGGAGGTGGTGAGGCCGCGTGTGGCAGCTGAGGGGCAGGGAGCCGAGCTCTTAGCCGTCTTTCCGATTTTAGCACACCGCAGGACAACTGTCTTCTCGGTGAATGTTTGATGAGACCCAGTTAGGAGCAGGAGCACAAACTCATTGCAGGTTATTTTCATACATTTTAAGCAATAATACGTTGTCAATAAATAGGACCCCGGGAGATGCTGATGCCGAGCTGAAGGAGGGCAGGGCACAGGCTGACGTGACCCCCTAGCACGCAGGGGCAGCTGGCCAGCAGAGCTGTGTCTGGGGTGGGGGGTGTCTGCGTCCAGAAGGCGCACCTACAGACGGCTCTTCCCCAGTCTGCCCAGCAACTGGTGACACAGCTCGTCTGCTCTTCCCCAGTCTGACCAGCGACTGGTGACGAGGCTAGTCTGGTACCCAGTCGACTAACTTGTTAAGTTCTTACACTTTATCCTGCACGGCAAAGGAGACTTTGAGGACCTTTATGAGGAAATCCAACCAGATTTACATGTCAGAAAGCTGACTGCCTGTAGAAATGTCCTCAGAGGGCCCCTGGTCCTCCTTAAAACCCCAAGGGAAGAAAAGGTAAACTCTCCTTTTGGTTTCTCCTGCTTCACCCACAGCGGGCCCCCAGGCGGCGGTGCTCCTGCCAGTAGGGTATGTCCCAAACCCACGGGTTCAGCACTCCTTCCAAGTCAATGTCACAGGCACGAAAAACCCTTTCAACTGTCCTTGTGTTTCTCATTCTGCTCCACGCACTCAAATTCGTGCGAAACAACATCCTCTGTGAATAGAATTCTGGTTACTCCGTATGGCCAGGGGAATGTACCCCAGGGGGACAAACCCAGATGTTCTGAGTGGAAACGTCCAGTAAAGAAAGGTCATACAACTTTGAGCAAATGTTTTTCATTACTTTGAATATAAGTATTATCCAAATGCAGAGGAAATGGTTTCATATGTGCAAATATTAAATTTTAAAGGTCCAGCTATGAGGTCCAGCTGTACTGGATGAAATATTTCCTTTTGAATGTGTATTTCAGTGAACTGTGTATTCACTATTTCTCATCATCATAGGCCATGTAGGGCTATGTGCCGAAGTCTCCTCTGTGGCTCAGCGTTGTCTGGCTCTCTGACATGCTTCTCTAGAACCCACTGGAATGCACATTTCTTAACTCTTGTCCTCAAGAATCTGATTCAGTGATTTGGTCTTACAATACCGATGCAAGTATTACACAGACAAATACACCACCAAATACTGACAGGTCAGATATGCCTCACATCCCAGCCCCTGTGTCCCATTCTCCCTGTTCTGCCCAAACACACGTTCACCTTTATTTGCACCTGCAACCCACGGGAGCCTGCCGGGCGGAGGTGTTCCTACCTGTGGTGTCCAATCCTGCCCGCCCCTGTACCGGGTACAATGGCAAGAACCTTGTGCAGATCCCCATCCTTCTGGCCTCCTACAAACCCACCCGGTGCTCTGCACTTGGCCTGCCTCCGCCTTTGTCTCAGGCTCACTCATCTTTACTAAAATACAGGCATGGGTTCCAGGCAAGTCTGCCTCATGCACCCCTCCTTCTCATCCACCCCTCACAACACCCATGTAGTCCACTGTTCAAAATGAAAACTGAAGCTCTCCTTCCCATCCTCAAAGACACCCACGTATTAATCCCTGGAATTTGTGAATGTGTCACCTTATATGGCAAAAAGAAATCAGGACTGCAGTGGAATCAGGGTTGCTAGTGAACTAATTTTAAGATAAGAGGATTACCCTGAGCTAGCTCGTTGGTTCAATCTAAATTTATGAGTCCTCAAGAGTGAAGAAGAAAAGACAGAGGGTGAGCCAGAGAGAAGGGACTTGCCACCTTGGCCGGGGAATGTCACCTCTGTAGCTGGGGAGGGCTCCCAGCCAGTGAGGAAACGGGGACTCACTCTCACAACCAGGAGAGCCGAACTCTGCCAATAATCCCAAAGAGCGAGGAGATGCACTCTTCCCCAGAGCCTCCAGGAAGGAGGACACCTGCCCTAATCGTGACTTTTAGCCCCATGAGAACCATGCGGGACTTCCCACCCACAGGACTACAGGAAAACGCTGGGCATGTTTTAGGACCCCAAGTCAGTGGAAAATGTCACAGCAGCAATAGAAAACTAATACATGCGTGCAAACTTTCGCCCACGACGTCTTTGCCTGGAATCTGCTCTCCCTCATCCTCCCTCACCTGACCCCTTTTAGTCAGATTTTGACTCCAAAAGTTCCACTCAGCTTCCACTTCTTGCTGAAAATTCCTCTCCTGGTTGGAGGAAATCCCTCCTGTGTCTGAATAATTTGGACAACACTGTCCATTTATATTTCTGTATAGAAGTAAATACCCTAGATTTACTTTCTGAAGTACATTGTAAACTTCTGGAGAGCCAGACCTGTCATAGGTCCTCTGAATGTTTCCTTTCCAGCAGTGGTTTTCAGTCTTATTTACTCTTTTTGGAACCCCTGGGACTCTCTTTTCAAAGAGAACCAGCTAAAAGAAGAATGTTCTAGAAAGAGGCATTATGTAGAGGAAGACCCGGCCAGCTCACCCCAGAACTCTTCACCATGTGAGTCACTGTGAGGAAGATGCATCTCTAGACCCACACCCACCCCTACTCCACCCCCATGTCCCCTTTTCCTAAGCCCCACTGAGCCAGTGCTGTGCAATCCTGCTGGTTTATCTCCCCCTCTGTGCTGGGGTCTGTGTGAATGTTGACTCAAGACACAAAGCCACACCTTTTCCCCTCCCCCATGAGAACATCCTCAGAGTTCTTTGTATCCAGCGTTTCTAAATGTGATTCTTCAAGACTCCAGTTGATAGGTCAGGCCCTTTGCCCCTGTCCAGGATCCTGCCTCCAGTTGCTTTCGGTAACTTTCTTGTCTCCTCCAGACCTGTTCAAACTCAGTGCTAAACATGTCACTTCCTACTACTGTGCCCGCCCTATGTGATGACCATGCTGACCCCCACGGGCAGTTCTAGACATACCTGTGCTAAGTCTCATGACAGCACTGTCCCTTCTGAGGCCACATACGTGCCGGGACTGTGACCTAGACTCCTCGCAGTTCATGACATGACTCAGATCTCATACGACGACTTCATCTACCGCACACACTATCCCAGGAGGAATCTGTCAGATTCCGTGGGCCACTGGACAAGGCCGCTCACCTCATAGCCTCAACATTCCGCAGTGGCTTCACTTCCTCTGGTCCCTATGCCAAACTGACATTCCTCTATGTGTGCCAGTGGCATGACCATTCCCAAATGTGACATACGTTTACAAGCTAAAAGGTGGTGCCTCGTGCTTTGTCTTTGCTCAGCAGACGGGATACACGGAATACGGTCAACTGTCCATTCTTTGGAAGGGATGTCCTTACACAGTTCAGACCACAGGGCCCACAAAACCTTCGGTAATGAGGCTTGCCCTGAATATCTGTAGGGTGTCACCCAGATTCTGGCACATGTGTCTCATCAGGGATCCTTTTCACTGGATTTTCCAAAGAACATTAATCGATTATCATCCCACCTGATGGGGATTAAAAGCAACATATGATCTAGATACTTTAACACAACGTCCAGAAGCTGTGTTGAGTCTTTGCACCATTAATAGCGCACGCAGAAGATTTCTGTGACTCCCGGCGAGGGTCACTATGGTTCACTGCCACGTGCTGGTATCCATCTGTAGTTTGGGGAGACAGAGGCTGAGTGAAGCGGAGATACGTACGTGCACTCATGTGGCCCCCCTGGTCTTCAGGTGTGACAAGAACCCCTCTCACCCCATCCAGGGTGACGTGTGAATCCTGCTTCCCCACCTTGGCCACAGAGGGGACTGCTCAGTGGCTTCCGCGTGGTTGTTCCTTGTAGTATGCCTGTTCACAGATCAGCACGAGGATTCTGCCAGCTGCTAATTACACTGCTGCTGACTTTGCACTCAGGGACCAGGGAGAGGACAGGGCATGGATTCGTCTCTGTGCCGGCCCACTCTCACGGAGCTGTGACGGCACGGGCGTCAGAACCCACACGCGATGGGCCCTGTAGAAGCCCAGTATCCCCTTCCCTCCAGCGAGCGGTACTCTGGTAAGCGGTCGAAGCCTCTTCTATAACGGGAGGAGCGGACATGCTGTATATATCCTCGCTGCCTCATCGCTGGGGCTTTCGTTCCGCAGATACGCCCTGTCTCAGATCCGGCTCAAGTCTGGAAAGGTGGTAGGTTTTGATCTTCTAGAATGATGGCTGTCATGGGCCTACTGTTCACCTACTCTTAAGGACTTTCACATATTTCTAACTTGGGCAATGCCCTCCTTCGCCTTCATCTGTTTCACCCACAGGGCGCTACAGGGTTATCAGATGACACCCCACACCCTGTGGGTTCGATCTTCTGGCCTTGCTGCTCATTAAAGTCATTATGTCACTTTGCCTCTGTGAACAGAGTAAAGATACCACCTTATGCTGTTCTGGAACACTGCCGTGGCCTTTGACAACGGGGGCGTCCCTGAGAGAGGCCAGATCCACAGGGGAGATGGCCGCCATCCATACAACGTTGCCCCCCACTTAGCACACCGTTTACTGCTTTGGTGAAGAGTGTGTGCCCTTTGGCCCTTCCTGGAGAACTGTGTAAGGGGGTGTGTTCCCAGGTATATTAATAACATGTTCATCGTTCTGAGCTTTCTGGCAATCTCTCTAACACCCCAATGAAGTAGTTCTAGTATTTCCACCCAGTTTAGGGTGATCGTGATTTTATCCAAGCTCCAAGGAGCCACCTCAGCAGGGGACTGGGCACAGCTCCCGTGTCCCATGAGAAGGACATCCAGCCTGAAGGCACAGACAAGAAGCCCCCCGAGGTCCTCCTAGTCTCACATCACTTAACCCCGATTCCAGCATCCTCAAGATCAAAGTCCAAGCACATTCTCGAGCCTTGTGACTCGTTTGATGGAAAACAGCTACATCTTCCTGTCTCAAGTCTGTTATGGTAGCTTCTGATGGTAACACGCTGACATTTGAGCCTAGCAGTGACGAGGGGTGGGAGCAAGCTGCCAGAGACCCAAGGTCATGTAACTCTGCTTTTATCCTAGTCTTGGAGTTAATAGTCGGCTAACTCGAGCTGACACTTCACAGACGGGAACCCACAAACATATCCCAGTCCTTTGAATGAGCGCTGCCTCCACGTCCCTGCAGTTACAGGGACACTTGGTCACCCAATGCACCCTTGTCCACCTGAGTCACAGGTCAGCATAATTCAAATGTCGTGCCACACCTGGAAGGGTCAGTGCCTTTCCCCAAGCCACCGACAGTGGGATCAATGCCAGGGCTACATTAGGACTGTCTGGAGGCACCTGTGTCATTCGGGCTCCCTTGGCACACGGACCCTGACACAAGAATTAGAGCGCAGGTAGTGTGTTCTGTAACTGAGCCTGGGGAGGGAGGAGCTCGGAGAGCGACTTCTGAGCGCATGTACAACTTGACCCCATGGGGAAAGCCCAGAAGCCGGTGCACCCGAGTCACTCCGTCGTCCTGTGGGTGGCAGAGCTGTGGAGCTCACACAGCAGTCACAGGGGCCCAGGCTGTGCGCTGGGGGCTTAGATCCCTGGCAGCTCCCTGTTGCTTCTGGCCTGAAGCATAAGAAGTAGGTGACCCCGGTGCCCATGGAGCCTCAGGCTGAGAAATACCAGTACAGCTCCAGAGCTGTGGGCCTGTGGCCCGGCTGGGGTCAGGGGTTGGGGGGTCAGGGGTGGGGCAGCGGCATGTGCAGCACTAGCCTGCTCCCTGGTCCACCCTCAGAGATGGGGTTTCCCGACCCTCTTCCTCCCTATCCACAGAGATAAGAGTCTGCCTCTACAGTGTATTTCTGAAGACTTTGTTGTGGACAGTGGGTGAATAACACATAACATTGAAAAGATATAGAAGATAAACACAAACTGAAAAAGGCCTTTCACGAGGCTTCTGCTAAATCTAAACTCTCTGGTAAGCCTGACTCACATCTCCTGGCTTCCCGCCACACCAGGGGCAGATTCCCACAGTGTTCCTCAGATTTTGCTCCGGAAAACCGTGGCTGGGCATCCGGCCAGAGTTGGCGGGCTTTCGGTTCTGCTGGTTCCCACTTCTTAGAAGATGTCCCTGCAGGTGCAGCTCTAATATTGTCTCTGGGGCCCTGATTTATGATGCTTTACTGCCAGTTACTCACTTCCTCTATGCTGGGACCCTGCTGCTCACACCCGGGGTCTGAATCTAGAAGGGGCAGGGCCAGAGCGAGTCAGTTCTGGGGGATGTGTCCCAAGACATTCACAGTTGAAAAGAAGCTGCACTGTCCTATTTCTTTGGTAATATGGTAAAACCTTGGATTGCAAGCAACTGTCCGCGAGTGTCCCACAAGACGAGCAAACCTTTCTAACAAATTTTAACTTGATAAACGAGCGATGTCTTGCAATACGAGTAGCACATGGAAGGTCGCATGATCACACGGAGCCAATGGGTCTTCTGTCTGTCTCTGTCTCCATCTCTGTCTCTCTCTTTTTGGCTGCGGGACTGGGGGTGATCTTCTCCCATGCTCAGATGCTCAGTCTCAGGCTGTGGTGTTTGGCAGAAATCAGTGATTTTTCAGGACGTTGGAAGGTGCCCACAACTGGCACTGGTGTATTTTTGTCCCTTCAAAGCACCTGTGGACGGTCCTTTGCTTTTCCAGACAAGAGTGAGCTTAGGAAGGCTTTGCTTCATTCTCGGTCAGGCTGCCTGCAGATAGAGACCCGTTCCTCTGCTGCCCTATTGCCGGTTACATGAAATACAGTACATGACAAGAGTTTATTAACTGCACTGTAGTCAGCACCCATGCGAGCATATACAATGGCCCCTATGCAGAAAAAGATTCCATTGAGCCAATAGACAGCAGTGGTTCTGCTAGTGATAGTGAAAGTTGTCCTACACAGTAACCCTCCTCTCTCCTGTCTCCCCCACACCAGCCACAAAGGTTTTCAAAGGGAAATACAGGTTAACTTGTTTGTTTTTCTTTACATTTTGTGTTTTCTTTATTATTTTGTATTATATTATAGTATTGTAATCATTTTTATATTAATATTTTTGGGTTGTGGAATCATCATCTGAGGTTCCATTATTTCTTGCGGGGAGTTTCACTTTGATATACATGTACTTTGTTGTTTTTGTTTAATGTTTATTTTTGAGAGAGCGAGAGAGAGAGAGAGAGACAGAATCCGAAGCAGGCTCCAGGCTCCAAGTTGTCAGCACATACCCCGACGTGAGGCTTGAACCCACAAATCACGAGATCGTGACCTGAGCCAAAGTTGGACGTTCACTGACTGAGCCACCCAGTCTCCTCACTATAAAAGTTCTTCGGATTACAATCATGTTTCCAGAGTGAATCATGCTCACAAACCAAGGTTTTACTGTATTTAAAATAATTAGAAGTGATGTGCCACGTCCCCAGGAATCCCTCCCCTGCAACAATGGTCAAACCTGCAGCTTTGTCCAGGTATACACAAAATTAAGTATTTCAAAAGCTATGACTTTCCTCTACTCCAAGGACTTTTCCCTCACGTTAACCCATATTCCTATTAACCTACTTTACCTTCAGTGTCTCCTGATAGTCATTCAAAATTGAATGAAGCGTCTCCTGAAAGCCATTCAAAGTTGAATGAATTACTAGAATTTTATCACTTCAGGTATTCCACCTGAAATGAAATTAGGGGTGCCTGGGTGGCTCAGTTGGTTAAGCATCCAACTTCGGCTCAGGTCATGAACTCGGTTTCGTGGGTTTGAGCTCCGTGTCGGGTTCTGTGCTGACAGCTCAGAGCCTGGAGCCTGCGTTAGATTCTGTCTCTCCCTCTCTCTGACCCTCCCCCTCTCATACACTGTCTCTCTCGGTCTCTCAAAAATAAATGACATTAAAATTTTTTTATAACTAAAATAGAAATTTTCTGACATCACTAAGTGAAACCATGTTTTCTTACTAAGAGTACCACATAGCTTTCTACCAATAATTCTTGAACTTATAATTAGATTCAGAACTTAATTTGACTAGTAATATGAGCTTCTTATGTACATCTTATTTGTTGATTAAAAGACTGTATTCCGCTTTGCACTTTTGTAATCATTGAATCATTTTGCAAGATGTGCTTTATGTTTTGATTATCAGGTCAGAATAATAAGGCTTATTAACCTTCATAAAGCATCAGAAATGTATCCCATTTTGGCCATCAGCTTTATGCTATTTAATGAGTCTAGACTGCTCATCTAAAACCCAAGCCTTTCTTACTTATTAGGTAGCAGGAGTCAATGCCCTTCAAAGAGAATTCATAAATATTTTTGACTGAAATATTGAAATATAGCTCAGAAGAAAGAAGCGCATGTTAAAAGAATAATTGATTTATTTATAGCTAGCTGTATTTTTCAAGACAGCTTCTATTCATGAATATTTTTTCCAGAAATGCAAATGGTTTCTCACTCTACCTATGCATTGCTCTATTTCCACAAAAGCAACTTCATCGCCAGGAGTGGACAGAACAAATTCCAGACTGGGAAATTACACTGAGGGTAGATGTGTTGACCACAGGCTACTCAAAACCCTCCAGGGATCTCGCAGGCCATCCTCTCATGGTCCACACCATAACCAGCCCCTGGATCTAGCAATTGGCATACGCTCCCTGATGTCATTGGGGCACTTCTCTGGTCTGTCTCTACCTGGAGTGTGGGCGGTGCATAAGAACTGTCCTGGGCTTTGTAATTTGGAGGAACCAAATATGCATTTAGCTGGATAGCCTGTTGATTGGTCTGAACTTTGAAAAACTACTCAAATTTTTACTCTATAGCATAAAAAATTATCTGAATTTGTTTGATGGTTGTGACAAACATAGCTGAGTAGAATCACTGGTTTGTAGTCAGCAATTTAATGGTAACTGTATGAGTTCTATATCACTGCCCAAGAGATTACTGCAAACTTAGCATCCCGCTACAGTCCCATTTATCTCAGAATTACTGGGGGTCAGGACTTCAGGTTTAGCATAATGGGATCCCCTGCTTAGGTCTCCCAAGGCTGCAATCACGCTGTCAGCCTGGGTGTGTCCTCATCTGGAGATGTGACATGGCAAGAATACATTTACAACTTATTATTAAAAGTTTAAATATCCAGGACATAGATGAAAAAAAGTACAATAAAATACAGGAGAAAATAGACTAATAAAGTAGCATGTGTTTTTCATCTATTTAAAAATATTATCAGCGCTGAAATGTTGACATGACCCATTTTATTTCATTTCTACCTATCCTCACACACACTGTCACTTACTGGATTATTTTAAAGAAAATCCAAAACATTTTAAATAGTGTCATCCATAAATACCTTGCTGTGTACAAATCAGAGACTTAATAGGAGCCTTAATAACCACAACGGAACATAGGTATTGCAGAAGTTGGCCAAGCAGGAGGACCCTAAACTCGCCTCATCCCACAGATGAACTAGTTAACACGTGCACCGCAGCAAACAACCAGAAAAGGACCCAACAAACTCCACAACTCCATGTAGGGAAGTGGCTATATGGAAGAGGGTAGGAAGGGTGAGGACCCTGCAGGAACTGGGGTCTGAACACTGGAGGGAGGGAGGGATGGGCACCAAGAGGGGCAAGAAACAGACTAGCACATTGAGCCCATGAGAGGCGGAGAAATTCCCACGGCACTTGGCTTTAAAACTGAGAAGAGCCAGTGAGCCTGGGCGGCTCAGTCAGTTAAGCATCTGACTTTTGGTTTTGGCTCAGGTCATGATCTCACGACTGTGAGTTGAGCCCCTAATTGGGCTCTGCACTGAGCACGGAGCCTGCTTGAGGTGTTCTCTCTCTCTCTCTCTCTCTCTCTCTCTCTCTCTCTGTATCTCTCTTTCTCTCAAAATAAATAAATAAACATTAAAAAATGAGAGGAGCCAGATTTTGTGAGTGCATACAAGCAGCAAGAATTAAAGCCTAGAACTTTAAAAATCAGCAGGCTTGGTTCTCGGAGAGACCCGAGGGTGGCAGGAAGCTGAGTCCCCACTAGCATAGCAAACAGCCCTTGGAGATACAGCTTGGGAACAGCAGTGTGAAAGGCACCTGGGGCCTCAGGAAGGGACAAGTAGTCACTGACCTCAGAATTCTTGAGGGATTCCTGCAGGAACAGAGAGCCAGGGGGTACCACGGCCACCCCACACCCTCCAGCATAAACACACTCTGTGTGAAGCCATCCGTGAAAACCAGCACGATGCGGGCCTTCACTACCTAACATGTTTACACCAGCCCCAGCCCTGCATCCAGGCTTGCCTCAAGTCCCAGGGCTGTGGGATCCCCCCACCCACCCCCGCGTCAGGGCTGTAGGCCCCTCGACAGAAAGACTTCTTCAAACCTTTCCACCACTGCCTCTCCTGGCCTTCTGCAGAGGATCAGTGCACCTTGCAAAAACTGCACCCTCATGGGTGTATAGCAGAGCAGCACTGGCCGGGGGCCTGCCTCCATGGTGGCTGTGCACGAGGCTTGTAGCACGGGGCACCTAAGGGAGGACTTTACTGAGCACCTCAGCTGGCCCGCATCTCCTCAGTGGCTGTGCATCCCCTTTGGAGTCAGAGAAGGGTGCCAGCCTGCCACTATGCACCCTTCCCCAGCTGGGCACCCCATGTGGAAGGGGCCTAATTAAAAGCACATACCCCTCTCACTACTTCCAAAAGCAAGAGACATAGCCTAATTTCCTAACACACAGAAACAGATACAGTGAGTTACACAAAATGAAAACAGAGAATAATTTGTCCCAAATAAATGAACAGGAAAAATCACAGCAAGAGACCTAAGTGAAATGGATATAAGTAACGTGTTTGATAGAGAATTTAAAATAATGATCATAAATATACTCACTGGACTTGAGAAAAGAGTGGAAGACACCAGTGAGACCCTTAAAACAAAGATAAAAAAGAAGCAATTAGAGATGAAGAACACAATAAATGAAATTAAAAATACACTTGATGGACTAAATAGCAGGCTGGAAAAAGCAGAGGAATGAATTAGTGACCTGGAAGACAGAGTAATGGAATGTAAACAAGCTGAACAAATGAGGGGAAAAAGAATTCTGGAAAATGAGAATAGACTTAGGAGAACACAGTGGCTCCATCAGGCATAAAATCATTCATATTACAGGGATCTCAGAAAAAGAGCAAAATATTTTTGAAGAAATAATAGATAAAAAATTCCCTAATCTGAGGAAGGAAACAGATATCAAGATCCAGGAGGCACAGATTCTCCAACAAAATCAACCAAAGGAGGTCCATCCACAGCAAGACATATACATAGCAAAATGGCAAAATGTAGTGATAAAGAGAACATTTTATAAGCAGCAAGTGAACAGAGTTGCACACAAAGGAAACCCCATAAGGATATCAGCTGATTTTTCAGCAGAAACTTTGCAGGCCAAAAGGGAGTGGCAGGATATATTCAAAGTGATGAAAGGAATAAATCTGCAGCTAATAATACTCTATCCAGAAAGGCTATCATTCAGCACACAAAGAGATAAGGAGTTTCCCAGATCAACAAAAAATAAAGGGGTTCATGACCACTAAACCAGCCCTGCAAGAAATATTAAAGGGGATTGTTTGAGTGGAAAGGTAAGACTTTAAGTCAGGGTATGAAAAGCAGTAAACACAAAAGCAGTCAAAACTAGTGTTTCTGGGAAAATTCAGTCAAGGAATTCACAAAATAAAAAGATGGTAAGTACGACACCACATACCTAAAACATGATGGGATGAGGAGTAACAAATGGATTCGAACTTAGGAGGCCAGGAACCCATTCTGCTATATTCAGAAGGTGTCATATACAAAACGAATGGCAAACACAAATCAAAAACCACTAAGAGATATGCAAAGAATAAGGAGAAAGGAACCCAAATATGTCACTAAAGAAAACTGAGAAACCATGAAAGAGAGCCAGAGAGGAAAGGATCAGAGAATAGCTATAAAACAACCAGAAAACAATTAAGAAAGTGGTAATAAATACATATCTATCAACAATTACTTTGAATATAAATGGACTAAACACACCAAACAAAAGACACAGGTGGACAGAGATAAAAAAAAAAAAAAAAAAAAAACAAAAAACAAAAAAAAACAAGACCCATCTATCTGCTGCCCACAAGAAACTCATTATACACCTAAAGAAACCTGAAGATTGAAAGTGAGGGGAGAAAGATTTGTCATGAGAATGGATGTCAAAAGAAAGCTGAAGTAGCAATACTTTTATCAGACAAAATAGACTGTAAAACAAAGACTGTAACAAGGGACAAAGAAGGACACTATATAATAAAGGAGACAATCTAACAAGAAGATAAAACAATTGTAAATATTTATGCACCCAATACAGAAGCACCCAAATACATGAAACAGTTAATAACAAACATGTAGGAACCAACTGATAATAACATAACAATAGTATGGGACCCTAACATCCCACTTATATTGATGGACCCAATCATCCAAACAGAAAATCGACAAGGAAACAGTGGCTTTGAATGGCACACTATATGGACTTAACAGATATATTCAGAACATTCCATCCTAAAACAGAAAATGCATTCTTTTCAAGTGCACATGGAACATCCTCCAGAACAGGTCACATATTAGGCCACAACACAAATTTAAGGAGACTGAAGTCATACCATGTACGTTTTTTGACCACAGCACTATGAAACTAGAAATCAACCATAACAAAAAATCTGGAAAGACCACGAATACATGGAGGTTAAACAACATGCTACTAAACAATGAATTGGGGAACCTAGAAGTCAAAGAAGAAATAAAAAAAATACATGGAAACAAATAAAAATGAAAACACAATGGTCCAAAACCTTTGCACTGCAGCAAAAGCAATTCTCAGAGGGACATTTATAGACATAGAGGCCTACCTGAAGAAGCAAGAAAAATCTCAAATTAACAACCTAACCTTACACGTAATGGAGCTAGAAAAAGGACAACAAAACCCAAAACTAGAAGAAGGAAGGAAATAATAAAGATCTGAGCAGAAATAAATGATATAGAAACTAAAAAACAATAGAACAGATCAATGAAACCAGGAGCTGGTTCTTGGAAAAGATGAGCAAAATTGATACACTTCTACAGAGACTTACCAAGAGAGAGAGAGAGTCAGAGTGAGTGAGACAGAGAGAGAGAGAGAAGGGATTCAAATAAACAAAATCACAAATGAAAGAGGAAAAATAACAACCAACAACAAAGAAATACAAATATATGTAAGAGAGTATTATGAAAAACTATATGCCAACAAATTGGATAACCTGGAAGAAGTGGATAAATTCCTAGAAGCATATAACCTATCAAGCTGAAGCAGGAAGAAATAGAAAATTTGAACATTTCGATTATCAGTAAAGAGATTGAATCAGTAATGAAAAAAAAATCCCAACAAAGTCCATAACCAGACAACTTCACAGGCAAGTTCTACCAACCATTTGTAGAAGTGTTAATACCTATTCTTCTCAAACTATTCCAAAAAATAGAAAAGGAAGGAAAACTTCCAAATTCATTCTATGAGGTCAGCCTTACCCTGATACCCAAACCAGGTAAAGACAACACTAAAAAAGAGAACTACAGGCCTCTATCTCTGATGAACATAGATGCAAAAATTTGCAACAAAATACTAGCAAACTGAATCCAACAACACATCAAAAAAAATTCACCATGATCAATTGGGATTATTCTTGGTATGCAGGAGTGGTTCGATATTTGCAAATCAATCGTGATACACCATATCAAAAAGAGGAAGGATAACAACCATATCACGAAGCATTTGATAAAGTACAACATCCATTCATGATAAAAGCCTCAACAAAGCAGGTTTAGAGGGAACATATCTCAGTCTGATAAAGGTCATGTATGAAAAACCCACAGCAAGCATCAAACTCAATGGGGAAAAACTGAAAGCATTTCCCTAAGGTCAGGAACAAGAGAGGGATGTCCACTCTCATCATTTTTACTCAACATAGTGCTAGAAGTCCTAGACACAGAAATTAGACAACAAAAAGAAATAAAAGGTATCCAAATTGGTAAGGAAGAAGGAAATCTTTCACTATTTGCAGATGACATGATACTATATATAGAAAACCCAAAAGACTCCACCAAAAAACTACTAGAATTCATAAATGAATTCAGTAAAATCAAAGGATAAAAAAATCAATGTGCAGAAATTTGTTGCACTTATATACACTAATAATGAAGCAGCAGAAATAGAAATTAACGGGCTCAGTTGGTTGGGCATCTGATGTTGGCTCAGGTCGTGATCTCACAGTTTGTGAGTTCGAGCCTCGCTTTGGGCTCCATGCTGACAGCTCAGAGTCTGGAGCCTGCTTTGGATTCTGTGTCTCCCTCTCTCTCTATCCCTCCCTCGCTGATGCTCCATCTCTCTCTCAAAAATAAATAAACATAAAAAAAGAAATAGAAATTAAGAAAAAAAATTCTATTTATAATTGCACCAAAAATAATAAAATATAGGAATAAACCTAACCAAAGAAGTGAAAGACCTGCATAAAAACCATAAAACACTGATGAAAGAAGTTGAAGATGACACAAACAAATGGGAAAGACATTCCATGTGCATGGATTGGAAGAATAAACATTGTTAAAATACCTACAGTACCAAAAGCTATAGTACCCAAAGCAATCTAGACATTAAATGCAATCTCTATCAAAATACCAATTCAATTTTCACAGAACTACAACAAACAATCTTAAAATTTGAAAGGAACCACCAAAGACCCCAAATAGGCAAAGTAAGTTTGAAAAGGAAAAACAAACCTGGAAGCATCACAATTCTGGACTTCAAGTTATACTACAAAGCTGTAGTGATGAAAACAGAGATCAGTAGAACAGAATAGAAAATCCAGAAGTAAACCACAACTACATGGTCAATTAATCTTTAGCAAAGGAGGAAAGAATATGCAATGGGAACAAGACAGTCTCTTCAACAAATGGTTTTGGGAAAACTGGACAGCAACATGCAACAGAATGAAACTGGACCACTTTCTTACCGCATACACAAAAATAAACTCAAAATGAATGAAAGACCTAAGTGTGAGACTTGAAACAACAAAAATCCTATAGGAGAGCACAGACAGTAATTTACCTGACATCAACTGTAGTAAAATTTCTCTGAGTATGTCTGCTGAGACAAGGGAAATAAAAGCAAATGTAGACAATTGGACTACATCAAGATAAAAAGCTTCTGCACAGCAAAGGAAACAATAAACAAAACTAAATGGCAACCAATGGAATGGGAGAAGATATTTGTAAATGACATTTCCAATAAAGGATTAGTATCCAAGATATATAAAGAACTTATACAACTCAACACCCAAAAAACAAATAATCCAATTTAAAAATGGGCAGAAGACATGAGCAGACATTTCTCCAAAAGAAGACATCCAGATGGCCAAGATGCTCAACATCCAAATGTGCTCAATATCATTCAAGATCAGGGAAATGGAAATCAAAACCACAATGAGATATCGTCTCACACCTGTCAGAATAGCTAAAATCAACAACACAAGAAACAACAGGTGTCAGTAAGGCTGTGGAGAGAAAGGAACCCTCATGCACTGTTGGTGGGAATGCACAATGGTGTAGCTACTGTGAAAATCAGTATGGAGGTTCCTCAAAAAATTAAAGATAGAGTACCGTAGGGTCCAGGAACTGCACTACTATGTATTTATCCAAAAAATACAAAAATACTAATTAAAAAGGATACATTCACCCCTATGTTTATAGAAGAATTGTTTACCAATAGCCAAACTATGGAAATAGCCCAAGTGCCCATCGGCTGAAGAATGGATAAAGAAGATGTGATGTGTGTATACACACACACACACACACACACACACACACACAATGGAGTATTACTCTGTGATTAAAAAGCTTGCCATCTGCAACACTGTGGATGTACCTAGAGAGCAATAATGCTAAGCAAAATAAGTCAGTCAGAGAAAGACAAATACCATAAGATTTCACTCATATATGAATTTAAGAAACAAACCCAATGACCAAATGGGAAAAAAAGAGAGAGGGAGGGAGGCAAATCAAAAAACAGACTCTTAAATATAGAGAACAAACTGATGGTCACCAGAGGGAGGGTGAAATAGGTGATGGGAATTAAGGAGGGCACTTGTTGTGATGAATACCTGGTGATGTATGGAAGTGTTAAATCATTACACTGTGAACCTGAAACTAACATTACACTGTGTGTTAACTATACCAGAGTTAAAATAAAGAATAAAAATTTAAAAATAACATAAAACATAAAAGATGAAAAAAATAACCACAAAGGCATTATCATGGCATAAATAACAATAATTCCTAGTATTATTTATTAAACAAGTCAGTGTTTAAATTTCCCTAATCATCCCACAGTTTTATTTTGCTGGTACTTTTGTGTGAATCAGCATACTAGTTCCACACGCTGCATTTTGTTGATATTCTCTTAGGAGTTATTCTTTTATGATTTATGCAAGTTTACATCGAAAAATAAATTAAGGAGAAGTACAACAATTAAAATCATACAGTTTGATGGGTCTGAACCTGCCAACCACAGTCCCTCTGCCAAAGGGCAGACATGAGCTTGACTCTGAGCCCAGAGAGCAGTTGTGCCTGCTTTTCAAGTGTACATAAATGTGTGTATGTATCGTTAAGAAAACAACAACAACGAAGCCATTAAAAAATGTAACAATTACCCCTATTACAGAAAAAGTGTTTAAGGTCATCACCTAAATATGAAAGAAGAAATAGTAGTGTTTTTATAAGAAAACATAGAAGAATATCTTCATGACCTTATGGTAGTCAAAACTTCTTAATCAGGACACAAAAAGCACGATCCATCAAAAATAACAATAAACTGGAAATTATTAAATGAACATACCGAGTTAATCAAAAGACAGCTTAAGGGCACCTGTAGGCTCAGTCGGTTAAACATCTGACTTTGGCTCAGGTTCATGCTCTCGTGATTTATGGGTTAGAGCCCTGAGTTGGGCTCTGTGCTGACAGCTCAGAGCCTGGAGCCTGCTTTGGATTCTGTGTCTCCCTCTCTCTCTGTCCCTCCCCTGCTCACGCTCTCTCTCTGCCTATCAAAAATAAATAAACATTTTTAAAAAGTTAAAAAAAAAAAAGGACAGCTTAGAAGAAGGTATAAAAGATGTATATAAATGGCCATAGGAGTACAGGCATGCTTCAGAGACATGCAGTTCAGTCCTAAACTGTCTGGGGCAGTGAATACCACCATCAAGTGAAAGAAAGGAGATGTTCCCAGGCATACGAAAGTCATGTTTACACACCGTGGTACCTTATTAAGTCTGCAATAGTATTATGTCTTAAAAAAAACAATGTACGTACAAGATTTGAAAAGCATTATATTATACAAAGCACTAGAATACTGTTAAGATGATTCAAATGTCTACAAGCAAATGGAAAGCCCGTGTTTAGGAAATTGGAAGCATTCGAGGGAAGCTGAACAGCGATGAGGGTTGAGGACAGTGTGAGGGTGGCTGGATGTGTATGTACATACACCGTGACTTCACCTGGGGCCTTTACGTCAAGGAGGAGGCTTCCCTCCTTAAAGGTCACGAACCAACCTCTGCTCGCTTCAGACTTCTCTGCAGTCTCCTCACCTCTCAGCCTGCATAGAAGTGAAGGGCCTTGTTCTGGGTTAGGCTTTGCCTGAAGGAACGTCGGGGCCGGTTCGATCATAAGTCCAGACCACACAACCTTTCTCCATATCAGCAGTACGCTGTGTGGCTTTCTTGCCATCCATGTGCTCACTGGAGAAGCACCTGTCCTTTCCTTCAGGAGCTTGTCCTCTGCGTCCTCCACTTGGCTGATGTTTGGTGCATCCCTTGGCCTCGCTCTCAGCCTGTCTCAGCTTTGGACACACCTTCCTCTCTGAGCTGACTCCTTCCTAGTTTGTGATTCGTGACAGACCCATGACTCTTTCTTTCGCCCAAACACTTAGAGGCCATTGTAGGTGTATTAATTGGCCTAATTTCCATATTGTTGTGTCTCAATGAATGGGGAGCCCTGACAAAATGGAGAGAAACAGGGGAATGGCCAGGTGCTGGGGCAGTCAGAGCCCACACGTTTATCAGTTAAGCTCGCTGCCTCCCATGGGCACTGCCCATGGCACCCCAGAACAATTACAACAGGGACACCAAAGATCACTGGCCAGGGATAACCATACCAAATATGATAGCCATGAAAAAGTGTGAATATGGCAAGAAATATCAAAGGGGACACACAGACTCAAAGTGAGCAAATACTGTTGGGAAATACGGCACTAAGAGACCTGCCTGACACAGGGTTGACACAAACTTCCAGTCTGTAAAAATGCAAATCTGAGAAATACAACGAAGCTAAACGCAATACAAGGAGGTGCCCTCTATTTACAGCAATCTGCACTGTGGGCTCAGGAGTGTATTCACACGTGTAATGTGCTCTGTTGTCCACTGAAGAGCAATGCTGTTCCTGCACTTTACAGTTTATATATTACACTTCAATAAAAATTACAGACAGATGGACAGACCTGCTTCTTGGGATACGAGAGTGTGGGGTGAGCTTGCAGGAGAAGCCCAGGACCGGGTCCATATGCTTTCTTTTCTTCTTTCTTTCTTTACAGGTTTTAATTTTTTTTTTTTTTTTTTTTTTTTTTGAGAGACAGAAAGCATAAGCAGGGGAGGGGCAGAGAGAGAAGGAGACACAGAATCCAAAGCGGGCACCAGGCTCTGAGCTGTCAGCACAGAGCCTGAATCAGGGCTCAAACCCACGAACCATGAGATCATGACCTGAGCTGAAGTTGGACACTTAACCACCCAGGCGCCCCAATACTGTTGTCTCTTAAATAACCTTTTATTCTGAACTGACTTTTGTTTCCAAATCTTAAACTATGTGAATTATGAAGTCCTCTACTATTCTAAGAGTCTATGAACTAGGGAGTAGTGAAAGATACTAACAAGCCTTCTAAGAATTCTACTACTGATACTATTCACAAAAAAAGGTATACATTTGGAAATTTTGCAAATACTAAATTTTACTAAACTCTACATTTTACTGATGTGCAATGGAAAATCAATACTCCCTTACCCCATCTCATTCCACTCAGAAAAAAAAATTTTAGGAAGAGATCCACATTCTTCCAGCCGGCATTGGCTTTTCAAGCAGAATATAAACCTAGTTCACTTATATCATGCTAAGTGTGTATCATTAAATTTTAAAACAAAAACATCAATTCATCAACTTCATGGAAGTCTGACCAATTTTCAGAATTTCATGGATTCCATTATTTTACCAAGTAAAGAGACCTCAGACATGTCTCTTTGATGTTGATATTTTTTAACCAATTAAAGCAATTAAAGTCTATTTAAATTAGGTCATGTCTTTTTTTAAGAAAGAACATACTCATCCATGCACTCTAATGTTTTATGTATAAAACAAGTATTCTAAATTTGGAGTCCGTACGTGCTCAACTCCCATATATTTACTTCTCAACCATTAAAATATAGTCCCTAATTAATTATTTAATGACATTTGGTTCTATCAATTGACTGTGTCTTACTTGGTCAATATATTAGCAAATTTCAGACCTCCTACTTCACTATTTTGTTGCACTGACAGTTGTCAAAGTGTGGCTTCAAATTCTTTTTTTGCTCTAAGCCACATAAAATTATTTTGCATAAGTATGTACTTCCTTGCCTGATTTTATAAATTTATATTTATATTATATTATATATAATATATACATATTATATACATAATATATACATATGTATATATGCATATATATATGATATTATAAATTTATAAATAAAATCAAGTTTTATTTAAATATTTACTTTAGTTATTTGCAAAAATATTTCAATTAATATAACTAATATTAGTATAATATAATTGAAATATTAAATACTGCAATGTAAAGAAAAAATGCTGCATTTTTCATAAGGATTTATGGAATCTAAAAGCTGTAATGATTGAATACCTGCCATTATCAATTTAAAAAATTTGAATTTGCTTTATTTTCAGTATCCAGAAATTTTGTGCTTTCTCTTTCTTGCTGTATTCACATATTCTTTTCACCTCCCCTACAGAATTGTATCATTATGTGATCTATTTATTTGCCTGGAAATATTTTATTGATCAGCCTATCATACCTTTTGTCACAAAATTATGTACATGAAAAGAAATGTAATTTTCTACAGGGAGTGTTAACTCTTAAATATTAGAAAGCGTCTTATGATTAAATATGAGTTATCACTGATATTACAATTAACATGCAACTCAATAATATGAATAAAGTACTATATTTTATAAATAATTATGCAATGCCAATACTAAAATATAAATGGCAGTTTATCAATAATATTGATTAGTGAAGAACTATTATTCAATTATTTCAAATAATTAAATTGTTGAATAACCAAAGTTCTGACTAACACTGGTTTTACTAGCCTACTTTTAGTCATGAAGACTGTCAAGCGGCTGTGATTATCGCTTCTGCCAGTAAATTCTAAAATTCTCTGTCATTGGAACCCCTTTTAGACTCAGCTCATAGGATCTTCTCATACAGTCATCATTATGATGAATTACTGCCACGGTTCCTCTCTACTAGACACAAGCAATTTGGAGAATATCTGCAATTTCAAAACATCTAAAATAAAAATACCATTCTTGATTGCTTAAAATCTATGAAGTACTTTGATCTATACTTCTTGTTATACTAATTTGTTTCTTCCATTATAACTTTATCAGATAAGAGATTATTATACCAACATGACTTATAAAGAAACTGAGGATTAGAAGATCAGAGAGGTCAAATGGACTTTTGAAAATGTTACACTTATTTTATAGAGTGGGGAACTGGAATTTAAAACTCAGAATTGTCAAAGTTCAAATCTCTCCATTATTGTTGTAACTTTTCCCCAAGAGGAGTCTCAATATGAGCAGAACTTGTCAGTTTATAATTATATTTATGAGACACTCAATTCACTGTATTTTTGCGCTTCACTGGAAAACGTAGTAACAAGTATAATTTAAAATACATAATATATTCTCCCACGAGTCATTTCTCTGATGATATATACTATAAAGTAAAAATAAGAATAACTCATAGTTTTTCCTTTTTAATATAACATGTTCAGTTAGATAATTTTAGAAGAAACTCATATCTCTAGTTACAATCCACTCCCTTTTATACTGTCATTCTTTGTACTGCTAGTTCAAATACAGTTGAACAATTTAACTGTATGTCAATGATTAAATTCACATGGTGGCATTTCACACAAAGCAAAAGAACCCACATGTTTTATGCCCTATCATCTTGAAAGTCAAGACAATATACATATATGAATTTTAATAAAACATACTGGGGTTGCAGAGTGTTTTAATGTCTTAACTTTGCCTAAATAATTCCTAAATGCATTGCTCTACTGTTCATGCTTGTGCAAACTTTTTTTGAATGCATTATTTGTGAGAGGCAGTATACTAGATTGTTGGAACATAGAGAAAAAACAATCACGATTTTTGCCTTCATCATGAGTTCAATCTAAGTTAAGGAAATGTGATGTATATGGGTAAACAAAGCAGGTGAGAATATATGCAAAGTGGAAAAGATTCCTTCTAGGGACAGACTCAGACCACAGAAATATAGAGGAGGGGCAGGTGCAAGGAGGTCATGTGAGAAAGAGCCTTTATACAAAGGAACAGAGAGACAGCATTCCAGAAGGTGCAAGCAATTTTATGCAAGTTTTCTGAACAGAAGAGTGGTGTGCCAGCAGCTGAGTGCTAATATTAATCTGATAATCACTGCATAGAGCAGTTTGGAAAGGAAAATCTGAAGCCAGGGACGCTGGTAAGAACTGGTAATATCAGCCCTGGCTTGTGATGGTAAGAGTGTGCGGATATGCACATCTTCTCGAATGAGGGTTGAACAGATTAATTAATTTCCTGTGTTATCTTAGATTGCTACATCCGGGAGTCCAAAAACTTCACTGAAAGGAGATATTCACGGAATACATTCTAAATAGGTAAACAGTAATACGTATTATAATTAGGGATCCCTAATAATTTTAGGGTTTTAAGTGTCACTCCCCAAATGGTTAGCCAACCACAAGGAAACACCTTGGTGCCCTTCCTTTGCGGCGTCTGGTCTCCCCCTGATTGGAGATCATCACCGTTCATCTTTGCACTCCCTCTGCCTAGCACAACGCCTACATTAAATAGAAAGGAGGATATCACCCTTCAAGATAATATAGAAATGTAGATATGTTAGATGCAATTATGTGCAACAAAGTACAAGGAATCATGCTGGAAATGAAACAGAAGGGGAGATGGTTGTGTGGGATTCCAGACTGCTCCACAGGTTTGATGCATTTTCTGGGGGTGGAGGGAGGGATGTCTCCAAAGATGAGTGAGACAGAGAGAAGGGAGAGAGTATGGTCAGGGTCTCTGGGCGTGGGCGTTAGAAAAGATAGTCTGCGGGGATGTGGACCACATGTGAATACATCAGAATAGATTACGACCATTTTCTCAATGCATTAAATACTTATAGTTCATTTCAGATTTCTGTCATTGCTCCTTACTTGGCAAACACAGTGGTGGAAAACAGCACCGCCTGATACTTTGCTGTGATGGAAGAAACATTGTGTGTTTTTGGTTGTGAGTTGCAAACGGGAAATATCCCGGAGGTCAAAGTTAGTAAAAGTTGCAGAAGGAACAAGAGAAGATCAACTAGCATCCAGTCTTCGTGTTGCTGAGATTCGTCTGTGACTCACCAGTCATGCTGTTGCTAACGTACGTCTATGACGTACCAGAATCAGCCACAGGTGTTTACCAGCACCTACCTCTTGTCCAATCAGATGCAGAACTGACCTTGCCCCCTCGATAACCCCTCTGTTACGAACATCTGGGGCTTTCCCCTCATAAGCCCCACGCCTTTGCTCTCTGCTCCTGGTTGTCCCTTCCTTCCTCTCCTTCCGCGGGGAAGCTGCCTCTTTCACAGCCCACGTGTTACCAACGGGCACAAGCACAAGCGTGCCTATTTGTCTGGAAGTGTCAATCCTGAAGCATATCAATAAGGATGAAAGCATTCGGAGTTCAATCACCAATTTGCAGGAACTTAGAGACAGTGCCTTTATTTCTGTACCTGAGGGAGATTCTGGAAGGAAGTGAGGGAGATCCTAACTTTTAGAAAAAGCTTATCTTCAGCAGGGAGAGAATTAGCTTAAATGTTTAGGGAAATAAGAGATGAAGAAATGAAGAGTTTGGGAAATGGGGTGTGTGTACACGTGCGTGTGTGAGCGTGTGTGTGTTATTTTAGCATTTGAACACCTGAATATTAGCATTCAAACTAGTATTATCTATGAACTTAACAGTGATAGGAATCACTGAAATCCCTCTGTTTAACTGTTTTAAGCTGTGTTTCTGGCTTTTAATAACTAAAGGGCTCTGCTTAATACATACGCATGCAATGGCTTCTCAGCATGGTATATGTTATAAAGAAAAATTGTAGCCTGCGTGACAGGATATTAGTAAGAGAGATGTATTAGGGCAGCAGGAAAGACATACATGAGGAAGTAAATTTATTCTTAGACTCAATTTATGTTAAGCAATTATCAAATTTGTGTGAGAGAAACAAACCATATCCCAAAAAGTCTATGTGAAAATACACAAGAGAAAGAAAAAGAAATTAATCTGGTAACACAATTCCGCCCTTTGGCCATCAATCCGACTAAAGTAATGGTCCAAAGTGTAGCTCAGCCTTACATTTTTCTCTGGTAGGAACAAGAAAGGCGATGACTGAGGGAAGGATGTGAAGTGGAGAACTGGTATAATCAATCACAGTGTTTAGGCCAATAGATCACCAGAGGCAATTTCTGATACTGAATGGATTGACTAGTCAGATGAAACTAACTACTTGAAAATCCCACCTTCCAGTCTATTTACTCTATAAACAAATAGCCTAAACTTGAGGAACTAGAGAGTATAACTAAAATTTCAGCAACAACAACAAATCCCCAGAAGCTAAAATAGCAGTCATTCACCTCAACACTGAGGCGAGAGGAACCCAAGGGCATCTTTGGTACGACTTTGCGTCAGGAAGTAGAGGCCCGGATATTAGAGACTGCCCTTTCTCTCGTCTTCTGCGGGGACTCCTCTCTCTGTGTCTTCCCTGTCTCCTCCTCAGTGTCCCTGTCCCCACTATCAACCTTGCCAAAGAGACGTGGTGCGGATTTTGTTCTCATTCTAATGCTTCTGGAAATTATTCAAGCGTATACTTACTAAGTCAGGGGTGAGATAAATTATGTATGTTTAATTCATCAAGTGGCAACTTTTGCCTTTCTTTTGTTCTATTTGGACCATTTTTCACCTCGAACGTTAGTGTTCTCAGAATAAAATAGCTTACGAAGTTGAAAGCTGGCTTATAACCAGAACACCCTGTATTTTTGACAATTCTTAGTTGAGAAATATTACTTTTACAGATCAATGTCAGATGAGACTAAGCTCATAAGTGTTGTTTCCTAAAGCTTAAAAAAATCAATACTTGTATCCCTCTGGGATCCTTAAGTGAGGCCAGTGACAGCTAAGGTAGTAGAAAGCAAGTAGTGATAAATTGCAAGCAGGCATTTACAGCCATCAAGGTCTCACTATAAATAATCCCCAATATAAATAACCAACAATTGAGCTGACCTCGTATGGAGACCAGGAGTAAAGCAACAGCCTGCCTTCCAGTTGAACCAATTAGAAAAATAAAATCAGTATGTCAAACTGACTTTTTAACATGAAATCTGGCTTACTTTACATTAAAAAATAAAGATTTCCATCTTTGTCTGAATGCATGCAACCTGTGTTTTGGTCCATGGAAGAAGTGCCAAGAACTCAGTGCATTTGCGCAATTTCTAAATTCCACGTCGATTGTTCCTCAAGACCTCCTTTATCAGCAGTAAAACCATGTTCGTGTACGCCTATGTCCTCCAACCAGATCCCAGCCTAGACATGTGGCAGTGTTAGAGGGAAATCAACTGAGCTGCATAGGTCTGTTAAAAGCACAGATCATATTGATTCGAACCTTTCACCTACTGACGGCAACTGCAGCAGAAAACACAACAAAACGACTGGAATCAGACATCACATCACCCGTCAGAGGAAGCCAAAGCAGGCTCCCTCGTCCCAGGAAAATTACCCAATGAGCTCGCTCCATCCAGGAGACTAAACTCTCTCTGTAACGTGCATCTGAAAGAAGGCCTGGCAGTCGCAGTCACCAGACTTCCTGCTCCTCCAGAGCATCTCAGTGACACAAGCAGTCGTGTACCAGAAAGACAAGTTCTGTGTGGGTGAAAACCCTCCTGGCTTGTGGCACAGAACTCATACTCACAGTGTTGCTTCTGTCTCTGGGCTCTGGGGTTCAATGGAAAGTTTCCCCTTAATCTGGGCAACTTTACCTACAGCCTTCAAGAGATCCGGGGAGGCCAGGATGCCATTAATAAGTCTTTGTGACTGTGACAAAGTGACAGTCTTTATAGTTTCCATGCCGATATAGAACCTAAAAAAATTGAGCCTAACTTTTAAGCTTTCTCCTCTATGGGGCATCTACATAATGACACTGAAAACTCTAAGGGCATTTCTGCGCCCTTAATCTAGTTGTAGTTTAATCTACTCAACTGGACACGTTTTATCCCACTTATGCTGAAAAGTTTGTCTTAATTAGGTACCCGTTGCTTTTCAGCTAACTTATGCTCTGTAGGGATACATAGTCACAAGAAAAGAAATGGAATCATCCAGAATATCTTCCGTGCTTTATTTTTGACTTCTGCTTGACCTTGGACCAGACAATACTCTTTTAATAATAAGAATAATAATGCTTAACTGTCAGTAACCATAGTGATATTAAATAACGTACCCAAGGTGACGACTATTAATATTAATAATATTAAGATATTATTAATCTTAATATTTTGAGATTAAACCCTTAACACAGTTTTAGCTCAATCTCTACACCTTTGGGTTTGTGGAAAGGATCCCCAAAGGTGATATAAAATGTAGTTCCAGTTTTGAATAGGATTTAAGGCTTTTTTTCTTTTTTTGCATACATGATTAAAAATATGATTGCATTTCATGCGTTTCTTATAAGCATTGCTGCGTTATGTGCGGGAAGGGCTCGTCTTCCCCAGAGGAGAATAGAGACAGGTTACCTGTTCTTATGTTTAGGGGGGTCTGACCAGGCCAGGGATGCTGGCGTGTCATTTAAGAACTGAACGTGTGCACAGCCTGGTTCCCCCTTGGGCATCGCTCCAAGTTTCACAACACTTATTTATGGAGTGGGGACAATAATAATACTGCCTTCCACACAGAGTTTACCTTAATGAGTATATATACATATATTCATGTAGATTAAAAAAAAAAGTTCAAGAGGTATCCGGCACAAAATAAATTCTCCCTAACAGCTCTCACATATCGCAATGCAATGAAACTTGATAGCATTTACATAAACTTCAGGAAAATCACATATTTGTGCTTGTATTGATGACTGGAAAAACACTTAATTCAAAATAGTCAAATAACATATATGTAAACTAGTCCCTTAGGAATTTATGGTTTCTCTTTCCTATTTGGACAACAGGCTGTTCTGACAGAGCGCAAGGAAACATTCAAAGTTGGATGCCTAATGTTTTTTGTGACCAATAGATACTGTTCTTACAATTTATGCCGAGACAGGAAGAAGGCTTTTTATTGCTGTGGTTTTTTTTAACACTTTTTTCTATTTTTACTTGAAAACTGATGGTTATAAGGAAACTGAAGTACCAACTACACCTCTCGGGCTGTTTCTTGAGCTGAGGGGAAGAGAAAGAGTGGATCTCTTGAGAGACTGCCCAGGACCCAGACTCCGGGAGCGGCATCTTAGCGCCGCGGCAAGAGGTGGGGGCGTGGTCATCTGGGGACAGGGCGTCAGCGTGGGGCCGGGCAGTGCCATGGGCGAGTGGGGCTGGGTAAGCTGCAGGAGGCCTGGGCAGCAGCTTGCAAAGATGACTCAAGAGGACACCCGCAGGACTCCAGCAGCTGGCCGCTCGGGGAGATGGCACAGGGCTGAGGTACACACACATGCGCACACGCACACACACACACGAACAAACGTGCACGCATGACACACATGCAGACATGCACACACACATAAACACATGTGCAGAAACACGCACACGTGCACACACACAAACATGCATGCAGACATGCCTGCACACACAGGAACACACACATGCATGCACACACACGAATGTACACACACACGCACTCCCACACATCATGCACACAAATGCACGTGCTCACACACATGCACGCACGCACACGAATGCACATGCCACATGCACTCACAGACACGCATGCACACAGTTTGTAAGCAATATGAGATGAGCCCTCAAGACGCCCCCAAACCATCAGAAGCCTCAAAGGAAAGCACCTTAGAGAAGGGCAGGATGTTTCCAAGACCCGGCTTGTGTGACATCTGCCTACGTCTTTGTTCAGCAGTTGTTCCCTTGATAAGGGAGGCTGCAAATGGGAAGGGAAATTTTACAAAGTCTGACAGGGGCCAACGGCACTTTCTCCTGCTGCTGCTACCGTGACTCACTGATCATTTTTCTTGACCAGGAGTCTCCAGTGATAATGCTCGTTTTGCCCATTGATGGTTTTAAGTCAGGTGTTAGCTATCTGCTCCTTAAATTCCGGACGCCCACAAAATGATAACTATTCTTGACTACTGTACATTATCAATGTATAGATAAAAATTATACATCGGCCTTTTAAAACATACAAACAGACAGACACTTTTACTAACATGCTATCACAGTATTCATATTTCTATGCAATTTCTTTTCTCACTTTCCTCCGGGGAAGGACTTATGGATTAAAATTCTTTTTTAACAGGTGCATAATGCTTTGTGGTGCAGCCAGGGTACAGGCGTTAAGGGTTCCTTCTTGTGGATGATTCAGTTTCTCTCATTTTGTCACTATAAGCGCTGATGACGTAACCACCCTCCTGTTACCTGTTCATAAACTGACCTCCGCCTCAAGTGCCTTCTCAGAAAAAAAGTTATCAGGGACCAAATAAGACGTACATTTTAAATATTAATAAATCTCCCCAGACGTTTTTTCTCTACTGTGCCATTTGGTTCTTTCTCATACATTTGTAGGAGTGCTTTGCTTACTACAGTTGTTTTGGTCTTTGGAATTCTTAGTTACAAGCAACACAAGGTGGGTCAATCTGAGTTAAGCAAAAACATAATTAATTAGAGGATAGCAGATAACCTCATTGGGAGGGTAAGCATCCAGGAAAAGCGTGCCCCAACTCACTTCACAGAATTTTAACTAGTAAGGAAGTTACTGAAAATGCATCAATGAATGAATGATGAATGAAGCTAGTTACCTGTCCCTGCTGGGAAATTGAGTTTGGATGTATCAGGCTGAAGAGCCTGGGTCACAAGTCTTGCCACAGCAGCAAGAAAGGTTGGAAAGTAAATCCAGAGCACTTTCCGCTCCAACAGCCCCTGTAATGGGTGTGCACCATGTACACAGCTGGGAAAGAACTTTCCAGGCAGAAGCAAGACCAGCGCAGAGATCTGGAGGAAGAGCCCGCCTACGGGTGTGTGACAGAGCCAGCTGCCGTGGGCAAGGGCAGAGGAACGGAGGGGAGTCAGGTCAAACAGGGCTTCACAGGTTTCAGCAGGTGCTCTGGATGTCCAAAGCTCGGGTGTCGGCGCATGTAATTTTGAAACGTACATTGAGTATTCAAGTGGGAATGCAAATAGGAATTGGGGGAAGTGGACTGAGAAAGAGATAAACATGTGTGAGCCGCTAGCCCTCGGGTGTTTAGAGCCACAGGGATGAACGAGGTCATCAGAACGTGGGATCAGAAGAGAAGGCCAAACCCATATACGTGGAAGATCCCAACACAAGCTCGTTGTGGGGAGCAATGAGCCTCCAAAGGAGAATGAGAAGGAAGGACCCGGAAAGCAGAAGGAAAACCAAAGGGCCGTGGCAACCAGCTCCGGGAAGAACGGAAGGCAATTTGAAGCAAACCAGACCCACGTCCTTTCCTCATGGCACCAGTGCCCTCTGCTGGAAAAGGTTTCCAAGAAGCATGTCACCCTGCCACAGGCCCCAGGTGACCACCCTCCGAGCCCGAGCCCAGCTGCAGGTGGGGGAGAACCTGGGTCCAGGTGCAGGAGGTCAGATGCTCCAATGGGTTAGGGCTTATCGGGACCGAGAATGGATTCACGCCCTCAACAACTGGGAAGATGTGGAGACCTTAACAGAATCAGATGCTGCAGTCATGGAAATAAACGTCTAATCACCGTGGTTTAGAGGAAGAGAGGAAAGGCCCCTGGAAAGGGACGACAGATGGTTCTATGAAGGCACCACCTGCAAGGGAAGGCACAGGAGGGGGCAGGTGGGTGGGACAGGGGTCTCCAGGGAGCAGGGTGGAGTGCGGTCGGTGATGAAGGACAGGGAAAACCCCAGAAATACTCTGCAGGAGAGGAGAGAGCAGGAGCTGGCTTCAGACAGAGGGAAGTGGGATTCGTGTGTGGAACAGGTGAGAAGCAGAGTGTTCAGCGGAGTCAGGAGAGGGTGCGCCCACGTGGTGACTGCAGCCCACACACACTCCCCTCTGCACACAGCAGGTGCAAAGCCGGGCAGGCAGGAGAGGACTGGACGGGTGGAGGGGACAGGACAGGACAGGATGGGGTGGAGGGGGCAGGACAGGACAGGATGTGGTGGAGGGGGCAGGACAGGACAGGACCCCACGAGCATCCTGTGTGCCCGCGGCTCGCTCTTCTGCTCAGCGCACGGGGACCAGAGCCCACCCCTGTCTGCGAATCCCCAGGAGCACCTGCCCGGGCTTAGAGAATGCGTGGGCTCAAGGACCACAGTCCTCCCTTCCCAGCCCGGGCAGTGGGCGGTGCACATGTTCCCAACCTGGCACCTCCTAGAGGGAACCAGGATGGCCAGCTCTCTGTACTCTTCCCGTGGGGCAGGTGGTGGTGCATCCCCGCACTTGGAGAGACGTGCAATGTCACTGGGGCCTCACCGGGGCCTCACTAAGGCATCAATGGGGCCTCACCGGGGTGTCACCAGGGCCTCCCTGCAGCATCACTACACTCTCAGCGTCCCCAGCGTCCAGACAGCCCCCTCTCATCCCATGTACCGCTCAGGGGCTGCAGACCCCCCGATGCCATCTGCTTCTGCACCCCTCACACCTTCCCCCACCTCCACACTCGTGCCCCACACTTGGTTCCCACCAGCCACCTGCCTCTGCTTTACGTGACAACATCGTCACGGAGAATTATTACGTTGTTGTTCCGAATGGACATTTTACATCTCTAAGTTTTCCAACTAATTTGTGTGGTTCCCACTAACTCATGGCCTCAAAGCAGCTTTTTATTTTTCCTTCAGTTACAAAATTGAACCAGTATGACTGAAACTGAACCATTACAACCCTTCTTCATCACCTGTGGGCACATGGTCACCACTGAAGTATGTATCCGTATCTGTGCGCAGTTATGGAAGCAAGTATTTTTATTCCTTTTATCCTCCAATTCTTGCCTCTGTCGATCCTACCTGATGTTAAAGTTTCTTCTAACCCAGGGGATATGAGTTGATTTTTGTTATTGTTGAGTTTTTTTTTCAGACTATTAATTTTTTAATGTTTATTTAATTTAGAGAGAGAGAGAGAGAGAGAGCGCAGGGGAGGAGCAGAGAGAGAGGAAGACAGAGGATCTGAAGTGGGCTCTACACTGACAGCATGGAGCCCAATGTGGGGCTCGAACTCACGCACTGCGAGTCAAAGTCAGCTGCCTAACTGACTGAGCCACCGAGGTGCCCCTAGACTAGTAGTTATAGTTTTCATCCTTATTTCCCCACGTGACCCATTGAATTGTTCCATCTTTCCCTTGATCATTTTCAGCATTTCAGTATGTATTCTACTCTTTACCCATTTCTTCTACATTATCCAATGTGTTGCTGTATAAATGGTCATAGTACTTTCTTAGGATCCTTAGTATTTCTGTGGTATCAGTTGTGGTGTTAGTCTCCTCTCTCTCTCATTTCTAAATCCAAGTCTTCTTCCCCCCGCCACCCCCACTAGTCTAGCTAAAAGTTGGTCAATCTGTATATCTTTTCCAAAAAAAAAACCGTTCTTACTTGCTCTGATTGTCTACTATCTTTCTGGTCTCTATTTCCTCTCTGATCTTTGTTATTTCCTTCCTTCTACTAACTTTTGGCTTAGTTTTTTCTCCGTTTTCTAGTCCCTTGAGGTGAAGTTATATTGCTTACTTGAGATCTTTTCTTTTAACATATGCATTCATTTCTATGAATATCCCTCTTTAAACTGCTTTCACTGTGTCCCGTAAGTTTTGGTGTGCTGTGTTTCCATTGTAATTTTTGTGAAGATATTTTATGATTTATCTTTTGATTTCTTCTTTGCCCACAGGTTTTTTTAGGAGTATGTTGTTTAATCTCCACATATTTGTGAATTTCCAATGTTTCCTCTTGTGATTGCTTTCTGGTTTCATACCATTGTGGTTGGAAAAGATGCTCGATATGACTTCAATGTTCTTAAATTCATTAGAGCTTGTTTTGTGACTAACCTGAGACCTGTCCTGGGAAATGTTACACGTGTGCTTTTGCACAGAATGTTCTAAGCGTGCCTGTGAGGTCCACCTGCTCTAATGGGTGGTTCAGGCCCAATGTGTCCTCAACGATTACTCACTGGGGTAAGCTCTCCATTGTGGAGAGTGGGGTGCTGTGGTGTCCTACCACATTGCATTGCTGTCTATTCCTTTCTTCAGATCTGTTCATATTCGCTTTATACATTTGGGTGTTTCAGTGTCGGGTGCATGAAACAAAGTGTTTTATCCTCTTAATGAAGTGACCTCTTTCTTATTACATGGTTATATAAACTGAAATCATTTTCTCATAGTTTTTACTTTATTTTTAGTTTTCTCAGTTGAAAAATCTTTTATTTTTATAAAATTAAACTGACATGGTGTTTTCCTTTTGCCTTTTATTTAGGGGAGCTTATTTAAGAAAATTTTCTACACTAAATGTTATAACAGTCCTGTATATTCTTATGAAAACACTATCCCTTTCATTTAGGTCATGAAACCAGAATGAATTTATTTTTAAATGGTGTCTATTAGAGGATCTCATTTAATTTTACTAATTTGTGTAGTCAATTTTCCTAAAACCATTTGTTAAATAGACTAAGCTTTCCCTTATGAAATGTGATACCGTGTCAATCATATTCCACAATCATGGACATGTATGGATCCTTAGCCCACAGTTCTCCTGTGCTCATGCCAAGGGTTTTAATCACTGAGACTTTCCAATATGTCCTAATATCTGCTGAAGTATATTGCAGTCCCCTTTTCCTTTCCAAAACTGCTTTGGTCCACGTGAATTTGTATTCTAACATGTACATTATAAGGTTACCTTTTCCCTGAAAACTACTACTGATAATTAATCATGTTGATTACAGATTTACTGGAGAAGAGTTGATATCTTTATAATGTTAAGACCCCAAAACATGCGTAAATATCTTCCCATTTAGTCAGATGACCTTTCACACAATAAACATTATTGAAAAATTATTTGTAAATATATTTCCACGTACAGGTAAGTTGAATTATATGTATTTCATATTTCATTGCCATAGAGAATGCTTTTTTTATTAAAAAAAATTTTTTTAATGTTTATTTTTGAGACAGAGAGAGACAGAGCATGAAGGGGGGAGGGTCAGAGAGAGAGGGAGACACAGAATCTGAAACAGGCTCCAGGCTCTGAGCGGTCAGCACAGAGCCCGACGTGGGGCTCGAACTCACGGACCGCGAGATCATGACCTGAGCCGAAGTCGGAGGCTTAACCGACTGAGCCACCCAGGCGCCCCAGAGAATGCTTTTAAAAATTATTTTTGTTATTATTTGTTGATGGTAGAAACAAAGAGATTTGAATATGTTAATTTTGTATTTAACTACGTTGCTCAGTTTTCTTATCAGTGCCTTATTGGCCTTTTAATTATCTCAGATTTTTATATAAATTAAAGTCACACACCCATAAAACAACACCATTATGTCTTTATTCCACACAGTAAGCCACTTTTTTGGGGGGCGTTTCTTCTTTTCTCCTTATGTTGGCCGCAGTTTTAGCAATCTATCACACAGCATATTGAGAGTGGGGTCCCCTGTCTTTTCCCTACCATTAAACATGACCCATTAGTGGTTACAGGTAAGGGATGTTACCCTAATATTTTAGTGTTCTATGTGTTTTATCAAAACTAAGTACTGAACTTTGGACATCACCTTTTAAAAACTCTCTTACCTTGGTTTTATGTGTTTTCGTTAGTCAATTAATGTGGGGCATTGCAATAATAGATTTGATAATGTATAGGCCTCTTTACATTCCTGAAATAAACTGGCCATTGCCATGTTATAATTTTACTAATAATACTCCAGGTTTTGGCTAGTGGTTTATTAGAAGTACATTCTGTTCTAGAGAAACAGAACCAGGTGGGATCTACACCTACATCTGTATCTACACCTACATCTACACCTACATCCACATCTACATCATCTATGGAGATTTACTAGAGGGACAGGCTCACATGATTACAGAGACTGAGAAGCCACACAGTCTTCCTCAGAGTTGATATTGCCCGTGTGTCCCAGGAGAGGCCGGTCTAACTTCCTGAGCCCGCCAGTTCAAATGCTGATCTCTTCTGGAAACACCCTCACGGACACACCCAGAAATAATGTTTAACCTGGGCACCCATGGCCAGTCAAGGTGACACATAAAATTAACCATCACAGCCCAACGCTATTTATTCAGTGAGGTATTAGTAAAACTGACCTACAGTATGTCTCTCTTCTATTTGTTTAATCATGTTATGAAATTATGCTAACCTCCTAAAACGTGATAAAATATCTCATTATCATCAAACTGTTGGAGAATTTTTTTCACTCATTGATTTAAACATGTTTGGACTGTCTGTAAGGCTAGTCCGGAGAGTCAGACTAGCTCTTTATTTAGGGCATAATTATGTCTACGAGAGAGGATGCGTCTACTTCAAAGGATGAAACCTAAACACTGAGCTAGAGATACGCTTCTGTTCCAGAATGTAGTGGAAGCTCTCGGCTGCCCAAGAAAATGTTTTATATTTAATATGTTACAAATCTGGTCAGTTCAATTAAATTAATTGTGAGCATCTATAATAGACTCTGAGTAAAATAAATAAAGAGCTTAAGAAAATATGGCACTATTCCCCTCCATTTGCATTCAAATTAGAATAAAAAATTGTTCCAGGGGGAAGATCAAGTCACCAACAGAGCTGATAATTATTAACAAAGAGAGTCGTTGGGCAGAATAATCACAATGTTTAACTGGGAACACAATCAGAGACATGGTAAACATGTAGTGGGGTGGAACTTGGCCAATGGCACCTTCTGATAGCAACCAGCCTAGTTACAGGGCTAGAATGAAAATCATGATAGAAATGGTGTTAGAAATTTAAGTCAAGGGGTGCCTGGATGGCTCAGTCGATTGAGGATCTGACTCTTGATTTCGGCTCAGGTCATGATTCCAGGGTCGTGGGGTCAAGCCCCACATTGGGCTCTGCACTGACAGCACTGAACCTGCTTGGGATTCTCTGTCTCCCTCTCTCTATGTTCCTCCCCTGCACACTTGCTCTCTCTCAAAATAAATAAATAAACAACAGCAACAAACAACAACAACAAAATTAAGTCAAGAGACCAAAGGATAAATATGAAGGGCTCTAGAGACAATCCAGGAAGAAGTAATTCAAAGATCTGTGCTACAATAATATCAGGAAGCGAAACCAGTAGAAATGTAAAAACACAGAGTGAAGAAGGACACACATCTGAATCACAATGTTATACATCTGAGGCCAGGGACTGAAAAATGGGATCGTACAATATGGTAGATGTGCTGTACAATGAGCTTCAAGGAGTCCCTTAATGTAGGAGAGTCATTAAGAGGCACTTCAAGGTGTTTCGCAGGATATGTTCCATTTTAGCTATAAACTTTAGTTTTGCCCTCACTTTGAAAACAGTTCCCTTTTTAACTTTGTGGGGGAAAATGCACATATCAAATGGCTTGTGATACAGAGTCTCCCAATTAGCCAACGGCAATGATGCACAGAAGCCATGGTGGCATCAGGGGCAGCATTTTAGCAGAAAGAGTCAGAGGAGTATGTTCTATTTCTAATTATGCAAGCCTTTCTCAAAATTCTGTCCACTGATTTCTCAGGAATAATAATAATAACGATAATAATAATAATACTAATAGGTAGCATGGGCACTCCTAGGGCACAGATAGATATCAAATAACAAATCTTTCTCTAAATTGATATTTGATGACTTATTTGTCATTTTAATATATGGAGACTTCTATCCTCATTTGATATACTTAATTTTGGATTTATATATATAATTATTCCTTAGGCTCAAAAACAGTGTATTAAGTCCATGTTAGAAACTGGAAAAGAAAGGGAAAAAATGTGTAACTGAGTTCTCGGCTTTAGTGGTTTTATGAACCACTAGACCACTTAACTGTTTATTGAAGATGATCTTAAAAATATTGGTTTTCATCCTGTTATAATGGATTCAAACTATGTCTGATAATCTTTTGGAAAAGTGAGATAATCTCAAAGGACTCCATAAATTTACAAAACATATGGAGAATCAACATAGTAAGAGTTTAAATGAGATGACCCAGTTGTTTTCAATTAAATTATACAACAGCTATAAGACTGAAGCTGAAAGCTGTTATCACACATTTCTGAATTACAGAGGATAGAAGAACATAAAATAACATGCAGGGGCATAAAACTGACCACCTCTCATCACCCTCTCTCAGGGGAAATGGCAATATGTGCCTGTCACAATATTTAATGACGAATGCTGAACTGCCATAATCCAGCCACTTTCATGAGGCTGTTTATCCTACTGTGAGCCCAGATTCTAGTTGATCAACCACCGGTCTCACGGTGAGGGAATGTCTTGTGCGTATTAACTGAAGCTTAACGTGAGATTTAGCCTGCCTATTAGCCAATATTACAAGAAACTCTAACTGCAAGTAATATAGGCTTTGAAGAAAAATCTACAAAGAAAATCTAATCATATCAAAAGCCTGGCATAAGAAAAATATTTTAAGCTCTAAAGAAGTCAAATATATGTGGGGCGCCTGGGTGGCTCCGTCGGTTGAGCGTCCGACTTCAGCTCAGGTCATGATCTCGCAGTCCGTGAGTTCGAGCCCCATGTCGGGCTCTGTGCTGACAGCTCAGAACCTGGAACCTGTTTCAGATTCTGTGTCTCCCTCTCTCTCTGCCCCTCCCCCGCCCATGTTCTGTGTCTCTCTCCGTCAAAAATAAAACCTTAAAAAATTTTTAAAAGAAGAAGTCAAATATCTGATTTCTGTCGCCTCTTTCTCCCTCTCTCTCTTATTTATTAAAAATTAATGAGCCTTCAGGATGCCTGGGTGGTTCGGTCAGTTAAGCTTCTGACTCTTGGTTTTCGCTCAGGTCCTCATCTCAATGTTCATGAGTTTAAGCCCTGTGTCGGGATCTGCACTGACAGTGCAGATCCTGATTGGAGTTCTCTCTCTCCCTCTCTCTCTGTCCCTCCCTTGCTCGCTCTCTCTCTCTCTCTCTCTCAAAATAAATAAACTTAATTTTTTTTTAAAAAAATCAATGAGGGGCGCCTGGGTGGCTCCGTCGGTTAAGCGTCCGACTTTGGCTCAGGTCACGATCTCGTGGTCCGTGAGTTCGAGCCCCGCGTCGGGCTCTGTGCTGACAGCTCAGAGCCTGGAGCCTGTTTCAGATTCTGTGTGTGTCTCTCTCTGACCCTCCCCCGTTCATGCTCTGTCTCTGTCTCAAAAATAAATAAACGTTACCAAAAAAATTAAAATAATAATAATAATAAAAATAAAAAAATCAATGAACTTCCAATGTGGACCATTATACTGACAGAAACCGTTACAATAGTTGGGTGGCTGTGAACAACACATGACAAGACACCCTGAGCTGAGCTCAGACCCCTTTTATTTTAACTGGGCTGATCGGCACGCCTAAACAAACTTCTCGGGGCGGGGGATGTAAGGTGAATGTCAAACAAAGCTATGTACTCACTAAGTAAATACCATGTTCACTATTTTGTCTTTATAATTTTAACCTTAAAACTTTCCATTTTGCTCCTGAAAATGTATGTTGACACTAGATAAAATGTACCTGTTAACAGGAAGTAGGAATAGTGCATATCATTTTATCAGTGGAAGTACTAAGCACAAGACAGTATCATGCTGAGGTACAAGCCCGTCTTCAAAGGACAAACAAGCCTCCGTGATTTTGCCTCTAGCAACTCTGTTTGAAGTGCTCTCCTTCAGAGCCAAGCTTCTTGAAAGTAGTGTTGACTCCCGGTTTCTAATTCTTCACTTAAATTCACGGCGGTCATAATACACCATTTGGAGCCAGTCCACGGTCCTAACTGTACACGTCTCTCCCAGGCACTTGGCATTCACCTGTCCAGGACTAAGCTGTTAAGATATCAGTTATTGAACAAATTTCATTCAGTGCACACCTTCAGCCTAGTTTTCTGGGACTATGCCAGAGGATGTCCTCTGCTTATCCGACAGCTCTGCCCCAGCTTCCTGCTGGTCGTGCGCAACATGTGAAATTCCTGTGTGGGAACTGGAATCCATCCTTTTGCCACAAAATGTACGGACTAAAAGGATCAGGTGCTTCAGCTCACAGGCAAGAATTATCCTGATGAATATTTTAAACATGTAATGATAATGTGTGACCACTATAAACCTGAGAAAAGTGTAAAGGACAGTATGCCAGACACACGTGCTGCCGAGCCATTCTACGGTTGACAAATCAGACCAAATCTCACCAGGCATGTTTTGCAACTCATTGAAACTGTCAGCAGAAATGCTTGAAAACACTAAGCGCCTGGAAAGGAAAGAGATTTTCTGTGTTATTAATTGCCTGTCTGCTTCTAGGGAGAAGATATCTCTCTCTACAGGCGGACACGTTCAGAGTAACATTTGTAGAACCTCAACCACTCCTGGACCTTCCCCGGCCATGTCAGATGGAAACAGCACAGCTTCCGCAGCTATGGCTTGGTGGTAGCTTTCCAGAATTTATTCAACAGGCCAGTAAGGTCTGAGTCACTCAGCAGTGCTTCTGGGTCAATTACTTGTAAGATCCCCACACACTCAACAATCGAACAACGGAATGGATGTTCGTGTGCCACCTGCATACTCAGTCCTCAGCTCCGTTCCATGTTGAGATCTAGAAGGCACCTCCTTCTGTGAGGCCCTGATCAACGTATCAGTGAGGGGAGCCCCGCATCAGTGAAACGTTCTGTGCTTGCTTCCACCTGCGACAACAGAGGATGTCACCATTGAGATATGTTCATAGATTTCAAGAAGGATGATGTGATCCCGGTGGATCAGCTGGCCGGATGCAGCCCTGAACCACCAGAGAGAATGTGGGCATACCATGGCCCCAGGTGGCAGGTTTGACAGGCAATCAGAATGCCTTGGTTATAAGTCGATTATACTTCACACACAAAAAGTGCCTTGGTAGTGGCTAATTGCTTATGGCTTCCCTAAGAGCAAACTAGATGGAGAGCCATTAGTAGTGTTTAACCTATGTAAGTGTTTAATTTATGTTACAAGAAAACCGCCATGTCAGGGAGCCAAAAACCTGATTCATGCTGCTGCTGTGCAGACACAGCTTCTCACCGGGGTTCCAGATCTGTGCTAATTCCAAGTAGGGACCCCTTGACAGAGGAAGACCTGGGCACACCCTATGCCATTGCCTAAGTCCCTCCTCCCAGTTACAGCCCCTTGACTTCCCACATCACCAGTTCATTTCGCCTGGTTTTGAACGCAGCACGAATATATCACACAGTGTCACCTAGATTTTCTCCTAGCTCATCTTCCAAATTTTGAGAGAATGAGCAGGGGAGAGGTAGAGAGAGAGAGGGAGAGAGAGAATCCCAAGCAGGCTCCACAGTGTCATAGTGGAGCCCAATGTGGGGCTCAAACTCATGAACATGAGATCATGACCTATACCGAAACCAAGAGTTGAAGGCGCGACTGAGCCACCCAGGTGCCCCAAGACATTCCTTTTTAGTGCTGAGTTACAAGGTCACTTTATAGTTACGTAATATTTGGTTTATCCATTCATCTGTTGATAAACCTTTGGGATGTTTCTAGTCTGGGGCATTTACAAATAAGGCCACCATGACCACTTGTGTTTCAGTTTTTGTAAGGAGATATGCTGTAATTTCTACTGGGTGAATATCTAGGTGTACAGCAGGTGGGTGCAATGGCGGTGTATATCTAAATTTGGAAACTGCTCAATTTTCCCAAAGTGGCCATAGGATTTTATGTTCCCACTACCAGTATAAGGGAGTTTCCATTTTTCTACCTATTGCCAACATATGGGATTACCGATCTTTTTAATTGTATTGTTCTAACAGACATGAAGTGGTATAGTACCTCTTTTGTGTACTTATCTGACATTTCTGTATGTTCTCTGGTAGAAGTGAGTGTTCCCAAACCTCTTTTTTTGATTGTTGTTTTTTTTTTATTAGGTTGTGTTTTTCCTTATTATTGAATTTATAAATTCTGGGTACATATCTTGTATCAGACATATGGTTTGCAATTGTTTTCTCCCAGTGTGGCCTATAGGGCAGGAGTGTTGAATTTCTTATTTTATGGCGTCTAATTTTTCACTCTTTTGTTGTTGTCTGGGATGTTCTTTTGGGGCATATCTAAATAATCTTAAGTCAAAAGCCACAAACAATTTTTGTTATATCTGTAAGGTTTATAGTTTAAGTTTACATTTGACTAGATTGTTCTCTATGATACGACATTTGGATTGAAGGGTAATTAGTAAGTATTAAGAAGTTTTAATTTGCTTTAAGGAGCCAATCTTACAATCCATATATAATAAAGAAAATCTCCTATATTCCTCCTTCTCTTACTTCGCATTAATGCAATTTGTACTCAGGCATTTGGTTTCTCAGAACAAACCCTACAGTCACCCAATCCAATGTGAGGGGCTGGGGGTGGGATGAATAAATGAAATACTTCAGCGACGTGAGGCCATTCTGTGTGAAACTGTAATGGAGGCTACACAACATGGCACACTTGTCTAGACCCACAGAATGTACGACACCAAGAGCGGACCCTAATGTAAACTATGTATGACAGTTAATAATCATGTAACAATATTATGGTCATTAAGATTACAATATCAATATTATCAATGTATACCAATAATATTGTTGATAATGAACTGACACTGTGTACAATGATCTGTCAATCACAACAAATGTACTACACTGTAGCAAGATGTTCATAATAGGGGAAAATGTGGGGAAGGAAAAGAGGGGGTACGTGGCAACTCTCCCTAATGGCTTGATTTTTTCTGTAAACCTGAAACTGTTCCAAAGTCTATTAATTTAAAAAAGAAAAACAAACACTAATGAACTATTGTTCCATGTATCATCATGTGTGGATCTCAAAGTAGTTACATTGAGTGAAAAAGACAAGAATGACCACACTTCGTGTGACTGTATTTACATGAAATTCTACCACATGCAAACTGTTCTATAGTATCAGAAATACAGAGTAGCTGCTTGGAGATTGGTAGAGGAGGAGAGACATGGATCATAAAGGGCACAGAGAAACTTTTGTGGAAGATGGATATTTCCATTCCCTTGATTACGACGGCATTTTCTCAGGTGCCAGTATGTCAAAACTTTTGAAGTAATAAACATTGGCAATTCACTTTACACCAATTATGTCAATTTCCATGAAAAAAAATTTAAATAAATTATCTTGCTTTTATATTTATAAGGAGAGAATATATTTTTCTATGTCTGACATATACGCTTTTGGGCATGGTGTAGAGCTATATAAACATAGTATTGTAATATTCTTATTTATATGCAAAGTATAGTTTGCATTAAATTTTCAATCTTATTCTATTTTTATTCTAGGCATTAACTTTGAAAACTGCATATAAAACTATACTTAAAATTGGATCATTTCTAGTATAATATGGAAGTTCCACAATGTATAATGACATAATATATAAGTGAAGTTGCTTTATATTGACTCATTTTTCTTATTAAAACATTTTCATTGCATGAAGCACTTATTTGAAAGTGTTAACACACACGCATATACCTACTGCACCAGGTAAAGCAAAATCATAAGATGAAGATCACACTAATACTCACTAAATTATAAGTTAAAATGTACTGAACAATAATAGTATTTAGTTTTTAAAAGTAGCGCATGCTTGCTCCATATTAATTAATAATTCATATATTCTTTTTTTTAATTTTTTTAAAGGAAACTCTATGCCCAACACGGGCTTGGACTCACGACTCCGAGATCAAGAGTCACATGGTCTTCCAACTGAGCCAGCTGGGCGCCTCTATTCCTTTTTTTAACCTCTCCTTTTTGGTGACTTTTATGTTGTATAGCTTTATGCTGAGTTTTATTGTAAATAGAATAAGCATATCATACTACATCTGGGATACACATATTGTATTTGTCCCTAGGTTATTTCTGTAATGTTCAAATGTGTCTACATCTTTTACAATCCTGGGAAATGGGGGAGGGATATAGCAATGTTCTCTAGGTTAGCTGTTTTAGCTGGGTTTATATCCTTATCTACATTTCTCTATTCTTTGTCTCTATTTTTCCCAATGATATCTATAATTAGTCTTTATATTGTCTTTCATTAAAATTCTATAGCATCTTATTTATTACCTTCAAAAAAGTCTTATTTCACTTTAAGTATGTTTTGCACCTAAAAACAAAAAAACACCTTTTTTCTTTTCTCTAATGGGAGGTAGTTGAGTACATACACTGTTGCATTCACCTAAAAACATACTAGAAAGTGCTTTATTTATAATAAAAATAAAATAAGGCAGTGCTGTGTTGGCCATCTGTAATAGGAAATGTATGTGTCTCCCTGGGCAAACTTGAGTGCCAAGTATATTGAATTCAGTAACCCTGAGTAATTAAGGCTTTACTTCTAACCTTCACGTTAGAGAATTCTACTCAATAAGTTAAATCATTTTCCAAGTGTTTGTTAATCTATCAAAAGGATTTAGACATTTCACGGAGGGGATTCAAGCTAAGCTACAGTTTTACAAAAATCACCAACACCTTACAGAAGAAATTTTAAACTTATTCTTCCAAACCTAACTCTTTCATGAAATAAATAAAGCTCAATATACAAAACAAGCGAACATGGAAATTAACCAGCTAATGTGAAATGAGAGTTCTGGAGCTCGCCCGTCCACAGCACCCCATGATCCATGCCACCCCAATTTACCGCCATGATTCCCTTTCAGATCCATGGAGCTCTTTGAACACCACTACTTTACTAGACAGTTATGGTTTTTAAGGTAACCTGTCCATGCAAAGACCTCTTCTCTGAGCTCTAAGCCACACACCCTATTTGGGGGTCTGTGTGTATGTGTCATTCAAGTTCACACAGCCCCATGGATTGTCCATGGATGGACAACGGATTTTAGTGAAAGCTATCCATCTATCTAGTGGTCAGATCAGTAAGCCTTCTTCACTGGAGAAGCCTAATTGGGATGGGAATATAATAGTAACACAGACTGGACGCAGCAAACCAATATAGCTTCAGGGATATGAAGGGATATGAACCCAATGTTATTGGGTCACCTGTGAGCAGTGGGTGCTGGTTGGAAAACTGGAGATACAAAGAATCAAAGAGGAGAGGAAAGAAACACTGCCCTGGAATGACAGAGATTGGGAAAAGCCACTGCCTTGACGCTGGACAGCTCCCCAGTTCTGTATCCAGCTTTCCCTTGTGGTCCTGGATTCTACACCATCCATTTCCAAGCTACACACAAGACATTTACATAATTAACTGTAGTGAAGTTTATTAACCAAAGAACTCTGACTAAAGCAAAAGCAAAAGTGCTATTGGTATGTCATTTATTAAATATTTGGGGCGAAATAAAGTGAAACCCACTAAGAGCTTTTCAGAGTAGGTTATGAGGTACATATTAAATGAGATAAAAACTTTTACTAAAAGCTCTGCAGCTTTGAAAATTAAGTGGCCAGATTTCTAAACCGACTGAAAATTTCTAACGATTTATTCCGCTACAGTTCACCATGCCCCAAATATTCCATGTCGTGCAGTTAAGTGATTCCTCTTTGACAAGTATTCAATTTGAAAGTTTGTTTTTGAAGTTTTCCCCTTGAAGAGGAAACAAACTTCACATGTGATTCTAAAATTACCCAAGCTCTCCTCTTTTCTGTGTTAAGCTCAATATTCTTCAACGCATGAGTTGAAGCATCTCAAAGTTTCCTTCCGGGCAACTTATATGTGTGCCCCAGGAGTTCAACTTGTTCTCATCTCAGAGGGTCACGCCCTGGAAAATGGATGGAAGAGAATGTAGAATGAAGATTCCTCCTCCTGCACTGTCAGGTGGGGGTTCATGATCAATTCAGCGACAGCTGTATGACCCAACTTGGAATTAATTGTGAACTTTCTAGATATGTAAAGAAAAGTGGAATGAAATTACTGTATAAATCTAGTTATGGCCATGAAAATAAATAACACGGCCATAAAAATAATTTAATACTAAAGCATTTATAGAGTCATAAATCAGATACTTTGTTCAACAAAGTATGATTTTTTATTATAAGAACTGTAAATTAATATTTAGGGTAATATTTCCTTGATAATAAACAATTGGTGACAGAAATAGTTGAAAAATAAGATGAAATAGAATGGTTCACATTCTATACATTAAACATTACAATTACATTATTATAAGTTAGAAACTAAGCATTAAAAATTAACAAATCACCTTTGGAAGTTACTTTTAAAAATATCCCAGGAATCCTAGAAAATTATTTTTTTTGATCTACGAATCATTATTATGTGACATTTTTATTCCAAATGCATTTTCAAGAGTAACATCCTTTTAATAGCCGTAGCACTATTTAAGTATTAAGCATAGAAGGCTTTGTGAAAATATATTTGAATACAAGACATATACTAAAGATATTGTTTTTCTGAATTTAAATTTCTGTATACATAATTTATGTATTTCTAAGATGTTCGACTAACTTGTGGCAATACTGGGACACCTACACTTGGTATATTAGGACTATCCATTTATTTCAATTATTTACTGAGGTAATCTTTTCCTTTTATGAGTAAACTGTAAATCTGTTATATATATATAAGTATATATATATGTATATATATGTGTGTGTATGTATATGTATGTATATATATGTATATATGTATGTATATATGTATAAAATACATGTATTTAATATATATGTATTTTTATACTCGTATAATAATATATGTGTAAAACAAAATTTGTTCACTAATAAAATAAAATGATATATATGTATGTATATGTGTGTATATGTATATATATATGTATATGAGTGTGTGTCTGTGTATATATATGTACATATATATATACATATATATGTGTGTGTGTATATATATATATATAGAGAGAGAGAGAGAGAGAGAGAGAGATGGATATGTTAGACAACCAGCAGTAATAAGATTTTATCTAAATGACATATCTGATTTCAGAGAAGTAATGTTGATGTCCTTATGACCTGATAAGGGAGGAAACAACTATACCACAAAGAACTAGAGGGTCCGAGACAGTACGCATAGGTGTGTAATCTGAGGGTGCTGAGGAATACTAGGACATAGATTTGGATAAGAGTTTGTAGGAACTGGGGCACTCTCAATTTCACTATTGATCCAGTACCAACGCATGTTAGCATGGCTCCTAGAACAGAGAAAAGGTGATAGCTTTCATTAGCCATCAATTGAGATTGAAGGGTCTCCTTGGCCTCAGAAGATGGTAGAAAAAGGGCACGTTGGAGAGGAACGTAATTCCAGGAAAGCCCATCAGATGATTAAGTTCTGGAGTGCCCAAAGGAGGCACTGTTTACAGTGCAATGAGGGATATGCTGGGGCACACACTCTTCAGTCATGCGCCATATCTTGTCTGTGAATTGGGTCTCACAGGTTGGAGATGCTGTGCAAGAACTACACTCATCGGTACCCACGGGGATGATAAAATCCTCACACAACTGAGGCCATGTAACAGGACTTAAACTTCAGGAGCTGGGTGGGTACAATTATCATAATGTATGGCAAAGTTAGAGCGGTGTCCAAAGGACCCTGACTGGAAGAGACTCACAGAAACCACTGAGAGGAGCTGGCAACTCTAGTGACCAAATAGATAGGCGATCAGCAAGATTACAGCTTGATCTCCAAAATCAAAGTCAGTTGGGCATGGATACTCAGGAGGGACAGAGGAATTTCCCCAATGTAAAAAGAAAGCAATCACACTCTTTCCCAGTTTCCAGACTTGAGTCAGTTTCCAGAACTGAGTTCCTTTTTAAGGAACACTGTGAAGTATACATGAGAATGGCTCCCTAGCCCTTCATCAAACAGGCTGTTCATTTACTCAGATGAATATTTAATAAAGGACACACACACACATTTTCAAAACTGTTGGACTAATGCTCTGAGATGACAATGACACTAGAACCCAAAGACTTATGGTGGCAGATAACAAATTGAGCCCTGACTCAGATCTGGTCCCTGTGGGTCCAATGAGCCCAGATCCCTGAATGTGTGATTGTAACAGACACACTTGGCAGTTGCCATGACCCTCATTAGCCACTCAGCCTACTAAGAGTTGTCACAGTGGAGAAGGGTGGGCAGGAACCTTCCACTCACCTGCACCAGACCAGCAAATATAAGGACCAGTACACCCAGGGGTAACAGCAGGAATCAGCATCACACGGAAAGATCTATCAGATGTAGGAGTGGTAGTTCCCCACAGAATCTCCAGTTACCCCCTTTTTATCTCCTTGGAACCTGCAACTGCTAGGTAGAATCTGGAACCTGAGTGTGAGCTTGAAGAGGTAGAAGTTCTGATTGCAGTCACTTTGCCTGATTCACTATATTTGCAAGAGCAGATTCCGCTGGCCACGGGTGTGTGGTGTCTGGCAATTAACCTCATAAATGAGCTCTTTTCACCCTTAGAATGGAAAATCAGAAAGAATTTGCTTTCTCTTAGAAGGAACAATGATAAACATTCACAAGCTTGGCCCAGAGAAGTATCACCTCTCCTGCTCTGATGACGTAACAAAAGTCTGAAGAATCTGGACCAGCTGGGGGCGCCTGGGTGGCGCAGTCGGTTAAGCGTCCGACTTCAGCCAGGTCACGATCTCGCGGTCCGTGAGTTCGAGCCCCGCGTCGGGCTCTGGGCTGATGGCTCGGAGCCTGGAGCCTGTTTCCAATTCTGTGTCTCCCTCTCTCTCTGCCCCTCCCCCGTTCATGCTCTGTCTCTCTCTGTCCCAAAAATAAATTAAAAAACGTTGAAAAAAAAAAAAAAAAAAAAAAGAATCTGGACCAGCTGGACATCTTGCAGGATGTATCGTTGATTCACAGTATTGATGCCATTGCGCTAACCAGATCTGATGTCTACCACATTGGAGACCTTGGAGGGACACATGTGTTCTAGAAGGTGAGAGATAATCACTATGAAGATTTAGGGACCACAGCGTCAGTTCAGTTTGAGGAATCTAGTGTTCTAAAGTATAAATGACTGACTTTTTCATCTCCAGGCTCAAAAAAAGGAGTGCAAACAAGGCTTGGTTGGCCTCCTCGGATTCTGGAAGATGAATATTTCTCTCTAGAGAATACTGCTTTGACCCACATATTGGGAAGCATGAGAAGCTGTCAGCTCCGAGTGAGGCTCAGAATTGGACAGTTTATAGGAGCTCATTCAGGATACAATACAAACAGTCCCACCACGAAGGTCATATGACACATTAGATCCTCTGATATTCGAGATTACTAGTGGTATCAGTGTTGGAAAATGACACCACGTGGAGCTCCTGGTAAGTCCCAACAGATGAATCACAACGCAGACCCCCAGGGGTCTGGAACCAAGACAATTCATCTTGAAGGGGAAATTCTGCATTTGTTTTGAAGTTTCTGTCAGGCTAATGAGCCATAGTCGAGATGAAGCACATGGGGCACCAAGTGACCCTCAGACACAAAGTCACCTCAGGACCAGAACTGCCCCTTAGGAGCTGGATTTTCTCTGACTCCCCAAACCACAAACACAAAGAAATAATGATACATACGGATCACTTTTCTGGAGGCAAGAAGGCAATAGAACATCTTCAAAGTGCTAAAGAAAAACACTATCAGAGTAGAATTCTATACACAGTGGAAATATACTTCAAAACTGAAGGTGAAATAAAGTGAAATAAAGGTTGGAGGACTTCATCCCCATAGACCCACATACAAGAAAAGGGATGCACGTTTGTTCACACTGACCAGAGGGGCGCGGGTCACAGCACATCATCAGGTGGACACCCGCAGAGCACTCACCCACGCCGGCCAGGGAGGCGGCCAAGCGCACGCGTCACACACCATCATTGCACTAACACTTCCCCTCACCTGCCACCTAGAATCCCATGTGGCACCCCGTGCAGCAGGCTGAACTAAAATAGGGAAGCCGACCGTGGCTCATGTATGAGTCTCATGTTGCCGCCATAGCAAATTAAACCAGACTTAGCGACTTTCATTTCTGGAGGTCAGAAGCCTGAAATCGGTCTCGGTGGGATAAAGTCAAGATGCCAGCAGGGCGATATTCACTTCCAGGGGCCCTAGGGTAGAACCCATCTCCTTTCTTTTCCTCGTGTCTGGAGTCTGGCCACTTTCTCAGCTCATCGCTTCCTCCCCCCCATCTTCCAAGCCATCAGCGGGGTCCACATCCTCTCACTGCCATCTCTCTGGTGCTCCCCCTCTGCCTCCCTCTCCCACTTCTAAGGACGCTTGCAATTATATTCGGGAACCTGCACATGCAAGATTATCTTCCTGTTTTGAGGCCAGCAAGTAGCAACCCTAATTCCACATTCCCATGTAAGGTAACATCCTCACCAGGCGTGGGGATCAGGAAGTAGCCAACACTGGGGGCGGGCATTATTCTGCTGACCACATTTCACAAGTAACCAGACTCGGAATGTGCTTGCAAGCTGAAAATATACAGCAGCTACACTAGAGCCCCTTCCAAAAGTGGTTCCAGAAGACCCCGGTGAAATCTAACCAAGCAAGCGTGAGCCTCAATGGCACCAAAACCGTTCAATCAAGAAGATGAGGAGGAGATCCACCCATGTGCTGAGTGGCAGAGAGCTTTACTGGCTTGTTGTGGGGTTAAAGGAGAGAGCTTGCAAGACGGGAAGTAAGGATGTATGGGGTATATTTATAAGCAGACTGATGTACTACATGGGCCATAAAGAAGAATTCAGGGGAGGGAGAGAGAGAGAGAATAACCCAAGCAAGCTCTGTGCTGTCAGTGCAGAGCCCCATGTGGGGCTGGAACCCATGAACCATGAGATCATGACCTGAGCTGACATCAAGAGTTGGATGTTTAACTCATGAGCTGCCCAAGCGCCCCTCTCATAATACCATTTTAGACCAAGGTATCCATTGTGCTGCAAAAGAGTGTGGAAGTGTGTACCTGACTCTATAAGTGGAATGGCCTTCCGAATGGCAAACTGGGTGTGATGATTTTCTTGCATTTTAAAGCATATACATTCAGATGATGTCCCCAAGTAGGAAGAATATGCCACCAGTCTGGAAACCATAAAATGGAAACATGATTAGGGCTGCTTATCAAAGTCCCATGACTGACTTTTGGAGCTCATGCTCGCCTCCTCCCATCTCCAGGCTCTGTGGGCTTAGAGACTCAAACTTCCAAATGGGGTCAAGACTTCCCTTCAAGACACAATGAAAGTTCCAACAAACCACAGGCTTTGGTAGCTGCGAGGGCACTGCGGTCTCCCCCACCAAGACCCTGACCATGAGCAAGTGGGGAAGAGTATCTATGGCACTCAGTCTCCTCCATTTAGGTATCTCATGGTTATACTTTTGCTTATTTTTGATGGTCAACAAGAAAATGATGCCATAGTAAATGTCCTTCATGACCTATTCCACCTCAAAGCGAGCTTCTCAAAAAGATATTAACTATGACTACCTGTCTGTCTATCCATCTATCCATCTGTCTTCTTTCTTTCTTCCTATCTGTCTACTAACTATTGTTTACTATCTATCTATCTATCTATCTATCTATCTATCTATCTATCTATCGTCTATCAATCATGATAAGTAGTTAATATTATGCTTCTTAATAGAATGAACAGATAATTTAACCACACACCAAGTTTAGTAATTACCTCATAAATAACAAAACTCAGAATGGAATGAATATTTGAGAATATCTCGACAATGACATTTAAAAGAAATTGCAGTAAGACATTCCTTGAGAATATGCAAGAAAAGCACACTAGTCAGAATCAAAATGGAACTTAAGGCACCGCTGCCTTACTTAGCAAGATGAATCATTCTTTGTACTTTCTAGGGACATTTCTAACGTACTCTATTCTCCTGACTGAATGATCTTGGAGCCACAGAGTGCCATGCTTATTGGTCTCAATGTCTTTTCTTTTCTGTGAAGGTCATCATAGGAAATTGCCTTAAATATAGCACATACAAAATTTAACTCCTTGGATAATTTTGCAACATTTTCCTAGATTTTTAATCCTCATCACAATATATTACTCAACAAAAGTGAGTAGGCCAATGAATATGAGCAAAATATATGAACACATGTCCTTCCCTCTTTTTATATACTATCCAGGCACTTCTCAAACTATAGAAAATGAACTTGCAAGCTGTCCCCAATCACACCATCCAGTCCTCAGCATCCACCCTCCACAAACAAAACTCTGTTCTTCTTCTACAGTTGTGCCTGAGTAAATGGCAATACTGTTTTCTCAGCTGTTCAACAAAAAGCTCAGACATTACAGTAATATCTCTGAGTGATTCTGTGAGGGATACCATCACGTTCCTTCTCAAATCTCTACAGTGGATATCCTTATCACTTGGGGTCACACTCAGACTTCTCGTCATGGCTGAAGGGTCCCACATAACCTGCCCATGGCTGCCTCTTCATCCTCACCTCTTACCATCTTCCAAGTCATCCACCGAGCAGTAACCACACACACACACACACACACACACACACACACACACCCCACCCCAGCTGCTCCTTGGACACACGGAGCATCTTTTCATCGCAGACCTTTGGGTGTGCCTTGCTCTCTGCCTGGAACACTCTTCCCCCCCGGTCACCTGTCATTACATTCTACATCTATGTGTGTGTGTTCATTCGGTTACTGACTTCCTTTCATTAAAGTGTATGCTCCACGCAGACCAGGACTTAGTTTTCTACACAACCCTGTTCCCTTTGACCACTGAGTATCCAGCAAGTACCAAATAAACATTTGACGAATGAAGCAAAGCCATCAAAATGGAGGTGCTTTGGCCTCCTTTACTTCCGTTTGCGACATTTCGTCACTTACCTCCACTCCACAGGCCACGCTCACTGCTCACACTGCTGAAATGATCTCCCATCTGGCCGCTCCATTTCACCTTTGCCCCCAGCAATCCATACTTCACACTAATGTCAGTGCCATGATCTGCAAACATAATTATGGCTGTGTCATGACCCTTTGCTTTTAAAGCTTCTCCATTACATTCTACTGATCCTAATTCCAAATTTAATAGAAATCCACAAAACTTGGCTTCCTCTCTAGCCTCTTCTTAGCCTATTTATCTCTGTCTCCAGCCATATCCCTTTGTCTTCTGTACCTTTAAATATTTCATCACTGTTCTTTTTTAACCTATGTATATTTCTGTTTATAAACATTGCTTCCCTAGGGGTATCTTTCATGATCCTACCCCCTCCAAATCAAGTTAGCTTCCTTTGTTATATGCACCAGATCATCTTTCATTTCTCTTTCTAATTTATCAGAATTATTTGTGGCTTTCCTCTGCATGAGAGAGGTGCACTTGCAAACGAACAGGGCGGCTCACCCACTCCCCTCCCGGTAGGGAGCCACGCAGGGCCAGGCCTGTCCAGAGTCAGCTGTGCCCTTCCCAAGGATTTTGCATCAAGCGGCAGCTCCCTACACAGATGCCACTGGGCAAGAAAGAGTGAATGTCTACTTCTTCACAGGAAAAGGAGGACCTTGTAATGTCTCGCATGGAATTGGGCAGCACTTTGTGAAACAAATCGCGTAGCTGTTACCAGTGCTACATGAGCTTGTCTTAAGATCAAGAGCTGTTACATTGGATCTGGAATGAGTACATGACTAGAAAGGTACTAGAAAACAAAACAGATTTTTAAAAGGTGCTTTTCTTTCATCTTTTTCTAAGGCTACCAGATAAACTTCTCAAAAGAGTCTAAGGCGTGACCCCAGGCAGCCAAATTCAAGCCCTGCAACGTGTACAAATAGAGATCACCAGTCCCGGGGAACTGTGCATGGGGAAAATCTGCTTGCTGGATGGCACCCCTTTCCTCATCAAGCAGTTGCACAAACCCTTTTACAGATGTGCCGTCATTAGCTTTCCAAGTAAGTGTGCTCTTCAATTGATACACAACCTGCAAATAACCTTCAGTGAAGACTCTCCAGTAACACACAGTTGATGGTGTGCAAAGCACCTAGTGAGAATTAGAAATAGTAACTCCGGATGGTCCCTGCCTACCAGGACTACCAAAAATAAATGACAGTATTTAAGGATGGAACGCAGGAACCCTATTCTACCCTGCAATTTCCAGCAAAGTGGTGGTTTACTAAAGGTAAAAGGTGAGCAAACATTAACACTATCAGGTGCATTTAAACAACTACCAGAGAATAGTTGCAGGGGAGAGCATGGGGAAACAGAGGAATATTCCTGCATTCAAGATTCACCCATGATGGTATGCATCCAAGACGTTTTCACATTATAGGTAATATTGAGAAAATTTAAGCTCAGGTTTTAGTAACATCCCTCAGATATTGATAACTTTATCAAATCCCATTATGTACTCAGTGGAGAAATGTCTGCCTTTCCGGAGCATCCGGAAAGAAGTGATTTTCAAAGTCAACCAGAGAAGCTGTAATTTTGCATATTCCAATTGTTATAGTAAAAGTTAATGAGAAGATCTGAACACTTACAATGCATCAGAGAACATGACTGCTTGATTTCTTTTGAAATAACTTCTGCTACTGACACGTCATCATATCAGGAAATTTTGGAGTAGTATCCCAACCTGCATGAACTGACCCCTACATTCAAGAGCCATGGACATGCACAATTTTGCCCCTGTCTTCATTTCAGCATGAAGAGTTATCTACACCCTCTTTCTTTCATCATATTCAGGACATCTTACGTTGCACCAAGGAAGATTGTGGCTTTAAAACTGAAAAAAATATATATCCAATGAAATTTATTATTCATATTGTCACAATTCTAATTTTTCTGTTGTACTCTTTGAATCCTTTTTTTCTCTCTCTCTCTCTTTCCCACGGACCCACCTCTCTCTCTTATCCAATCCAATTTTGTCTCTTCCTGAGGCGTTCCACAGATCTGTGGCCGGAGCCTGAGGGCAGTGTCACTTATTGTGAGATGCTGGCCATGTGACCCTGATGCCTCCTCCACTCTTGTCCTTGTCTCAAAGACATTAGATTGCACCTGTCAGAGTCAGGGCCTAGACAGTTTCCTCATAAAGTTTTCCAAGGATTCCCAAACAGATCCATCCAATGTGTTCACAGGTGAAATGGAATGACAGTAGCCAGTGGTCTGTGTTTGACAAAAGTAAATGTGATGATGTAGTTTAAGAGGCTTAGCACGATGCATGGTACAAAATGTTCTATGTCAACAATGTCCGGGTCCTTCAAATACTTTAAGACAGCAACATTTATCAAGATTTTAAAAATTATAATCAACATAAAATAATGTGACTTAAAAAGAATAGAGGATATTTATTGAAAGGAAACTCGCAAACTGAAGGAAGTGTTGGAAAAGTGAGGCCAAAAATTAGCATGGCCCTGGGTCTCTTACGCAGGATGAACTCAAAGAAAATCACTTGGCACATCTCAGGTTCGTAACGGGATCATCTGGGCATCTTTACGAGTATGAATGCCTGGATCCCATCCCCAGACGCTGATGTATGTTTTCCCGCTCTAGTCCCAATGTCTATGCTCCAGAATCAATTTCCAGGAAGAGAGAACGGGACTGGTTTCTGTTCGGTCCAGCTGTGTCCTTTCTGAGTTCCTGCCTGCTGGGTCTGTCCATTTCTGATTGAGGAGTGTGGGGTCTTCAGCTAAAGTAGTGGATTCATGTGCTTCTATCACTTTTAACCTCATGAATTTGGATGATCTGTTGTTAGACGGATATACGTTAAGGGTTGTTAAGTCTTCTTGAAGAATTAAACCCTTTATTATTGTATAATCCTTCTCGTACCTGATAATTTTCTGTGCTGCGAAACTGGATCTTTATGAAATTAATATATTTATATAAACTTTCTTTTAACTGGATCACCGTGATGTGTCTTGCTGTAAGCTGAATCTGAAGCTTGTCTACCTGGTGCCCCCTGCGAATCACCGATTCCAGCTCAGGAGCTCTGCCCTGGTGCTGATGCAGGGTATGGGCTCCAGTGAACTCTGGCTCTTCACACACCCCCATCTCTCATACTCTGGGGACAGCAGTTTGCTCGGTGACTTCTGTTCTCTTATGGATCCAAGAGGAGTTGGTGAGAGTTCACAGAGCTTTCTCACGTTGTGAGGGCGGGAGTGCCGACCTCCCTCCTCACACGTCTGGTCAGATCACTGACCTGCCTGGGATCACACAACCACCCTCGTGTTGCAGAGAAATGCTATAGCTTGTGGTCCGGCCAGAACTGCAAATGTTAGAAAAAGGTAATTTCCCACAGGAAAGGGAGTTGCTATTATGAAAAACACAGGGTGAAGAACAATAGCTGGTTTCAAAATAAGCAGAGAAACTCAAGAGACTGAACACCACAGAGATCCAAAATGAAAACAGAAGGCCGAAAGAAGGGCATAGGACTGGGGGTGTGCCTAAGGAGGTCCTCGAGTATGAACTTGACTGAGATGCCATCATCAGAACTTGTTTGGCAAGCGGGGAAAATGATGCATTTCCTGTTCAAATACACACTTTTATTGTATTTCATCCACTGGATATATTGTGGAGAAATATATTTGGAAAATCCATTTTCCTCACTGCATATTTTATTATACAAATTATTACTGGAGGAAAATGAGCTCAGATTATAAACTCCACTGTAGTGGATCCATGCATGAACTGATTGGTACTAACTGGCTACTTCCTTAACAATAATGCTATGCCATAAAAAGTAATATTGGGGGAAAAACGGTTTTACATAGTCAGAAATAATTTTACAAATTTCAGTATGATTTTTGGCCACAAGAAAGTAAGAAATGAAGCTGCATATTTGTTGGGAAAAAGGACTCTCCCTTACTTGTAATCCTCTGCTTAAATGAGAGTAGAAACACACGGTCGCTCTGTATAGAGCGTGGACTGCAAAATGCACATGGGGCCTGGAATTTCACAAGAATCACAGAATGTGCCGGCAGAAGGAACACTGCCAGCCGTGGAGGCTGCAGAGCGTGTTCCTGGTCTGAAAACCACAGAGGGCCAGGGTGTGGACGGTGTGAGGGTCACTTGCCATGGGCACAAGAAGTAACCGGGGCAAATTTTTAGTGGTATTGTCAAGATTAAAATGACTGCAGTAAGTCCATTTGAATCAACTATTAGCCTTTCATTTGGGGACAGGATCGGTGTGAATAGGATACAAACTACTGCTGCCTCAGCCGAATCACCGCAGTGAAACCTCCAAGCAGTTTCCCCACATCCTTCCCTCCGATGAGATCAAACACTGCAGAAACCACAAGCTTTTCAGAACGTAAATCTCACACCGTCACCGTCTTTCCTAAGCCTCTTCGATGTCCTGTAGTGTTTTGTTTGCACCTTTTCTTGGGAGAGACTGAGAGTTCCTGGAGATGACGAAGCGTCTCCCGGCGCTCTGCATCCAGCCACTCTCAAACACCTGCAGTTTCCAGAGCCCGCTCACTGTGCCCTTTCTAGCCTGTCTCCCGGCCAGGAAGGCACCTCATCCGCTGTGGCACCCCTACATCCTCCTGGTGTTCCGACGGAAGCCCAAGTTCTACCTCCTGAAGAAGTGTCCCCCGGGACAGTTTATGCAGAACCACCTGCTCCATGGCCTTTCCTTCCCAGCTCACAGCCAGACTACAACGTCCAGCAGAACAGACAGAACCTGACATGTTGCCACCGGGTCCCACCACAATCCACCCGAGTCTAACACACAGCCTGGCGCATAGGACACTCTCTGTACAGGTTCGTGTAATGAACTAATAAATCTAAGTAAAATAAGATGTTCTAAGAACTGTCTAAGACTCTCTTAAAATACTGTTAAATATAGTTAAAACGCCGTTAAAAAAAAATGTGAAAATCAACTTCATATGCATGCTAATGCTACTGTTGTTTTTAAAAACCTAATAGAATGACTTACAAGATCCTTTCAATAATTCGACTGGGGTTTATAAGATTTGAATGAAGAAAAATCTATCACAGCAATCTGTGAATGCTTTGTTAGAAATAAAAGGCAATCTTAGGAATTAGCAGAAATAAAGTAACATTGACAACGTCAATTTGCAGAAAGATCAAAAGTGATTTTTCCCTAGATAAAAGGAGGATTATTAATAGCTGGCATGAGAAATCAAAAAGTAGTTCAAGCCTATTTCAGACTGGAGTGTCAAATATTATTGACATTAATATAAAAAAGAAAACAAAGCTTTTTGCAAATGAGTTGCCACCCTTGATGTGAGTCTTTCAAGCTTTCCCATAGTCCAACCAGTTATTAATAAATCAAAGGCAGAAAAGATCAAATCCATCACTTTGTCTTAACTCCCTGCCCCTCCTGTAGCTGCCTGACAGAGTGTGATTTATGATACAGATGTTGTGCTCTGGGGCTTGACATGGCTAGCACGGTTGCGTTTAATATTTCCTTGCAATCAGCTTAGATCTCCTCCTTGACAAGCATTTCATCCACAGGATGGAAAAGGGGTAACTAAATAAGCAAATGTTATATCCTAAGATACACTTGCATTCTCTATGTATTTACAATTAAATCTTTTTTATAACTGTTCAAACATTTGTATTTACAACAAAATCTAACCATTGTCTGCTTTAATTTCTTTAGACATCAAAAATGTTTAGTCCTCATAGATGATGCCTACTCTCCTGGGTGTCGCCCAAACATAGAAATAAAATTTCATCAGAGTTTAGAGTGCCCCCAACTGACACAGCAAAAATACTTTAGTTTTTGTTTTACTGATTTGTTCAATCAATTTATCAATCAATCGGTCAGATAGACTCACAAACCAAACCTTTATGATTGGCTATCAGTGATTTCTATTTATGCTTCAGTTTTCTCTTGCTCAAAGTAATACAATTAATAAAAAGCTAGAACACTTTATATATCAGGAATTCAATCATTATTCGTCATTTCTTAACACTATGATGTATTTCTTCCTTTTTCTAATTTAAAGGTTAATTTACTCAGTATATTAAGGTGGCCTAATCCTTGTGTAGGTCAAAGGATTGACTTAAAATAAATCCCTGACAATGAACAAAACCCTTTAAACATTGCCATTCGTATAAAATACGATGTTGGTCACAAGGAAACAATATGAAGAAAACAGCAAAATATATGATAAATAGTAAATCCAGTTCAAATCTTACTCCCTGATTATGTCAGAATTATATTTACATACATGGATATGTGGTTCATTTAATATTTATCCATTAATAGATTTAACAAATGTATTATTTGAGAGGCATTGTACAAGTGCAGCAGTGAAAAGATAAAAGTCTCCTCAAGACATTTTCACTTTATACCACCTTATCCTGAAAAGATTTAGGCTGACTTATAAATCATATACAGAGAAAGATGCTACTAATTAAGCTGATGGTTAAGAAAGAAGAATGTGTGGAGACAGAATATAAAGAAACATGAAATTTTCAGCACTGCAGTAGACACCATCATTTACCAAAGAGCCGGTTCTCTGCTGCCATGAGCCAGACAGCCCGGGTCCACCAGGGAAGGGGGAACATGAAACCCAGAGGCTGGCACTGGCCCCAGTGACACAAATACACAGAAGTGCTTTCGTTACAGTTGGGAGAATTTCCAAGATGGCTCGTGATTCTCCATCTTCTCTCTTATCTTGCCAGAATGACCAGGGAACACCTGGTAATTAATGGTGTCACAGAGCAAAAGCAACCTAGTACAATGGGCTCAATATGTAGTCACATCAGAGGGTTTTCTGACCCACAGAACAGACTCTGTGGCAGCAACAATAAACGTTTCTCTGTGTTCCACAACCGAAAACTTAGGGTTGTTCGTGATTGCTAAATAACCTAATGTATCTTGAATAATACAAATATGTTTACGAGAAGATCCTCAACTTGACCCTAATGAGCAGTGGAGCTGGTCCCTTATGTAACCCACAGGCTGTACGATAAAAAAATACACAGCTCTCTGGAGATAAATGTCTATACATGGTTCTAAGGACAGTAGAAATTCTGAAGTTCATTAAAAAAGTACATCATGTAACGTGTTGAATGAAAATATTAATAGTTACTAATATTTACAGCCTATTATATTCCACAAACTGTGCGAAGCATTTTCTTTTGAGGATTATTTTATTTAATTCACATAACAGCCCCATGAGGAATATACTATAATTATCATCCTCAGTTCATAGTTATTGAAAATAAGACACAGAGAGGTTAAGGATTTTGCCCAAGGTCAGGCAGTGAGCAAGGGCCACGAAATTAAGAAAACAAAAATGTTTTTTCTCGCAAGAACAAATATCTAGGTTCCCTTTTTAATCAGGGGGAGTATAAAATCCAAAATGTGGGTCTGTCTTAAAGCAGGAAATCAACTTTAATTAAGTTGGAACAACGCAGGAAATTTTGGTGTTCAGACTTCATATTATGAATCACTTCTCTGCTGATGGCAAAAGCTAAGACCAGAGAATATTTATAACCCAGGTTTCAATAATGAATCTACCTTCTGAGTAATCAGGGTAGATGAGGAAGTAAAACAAAAACATAATTCTTCTTGCTCACATATATATGTGGGATTATTTTAGGGTTTAATCACCAATTTCAACATGCATGAGGGGCTCACCCCCCACAACTGACAATACTCTGACACCAGCTGGATGTCCTACAACTTACCTCAAAGGCAAGACTGCCCTCCACACTCACCCCAGGTCCTGTGCTTCTAGCCAGCTGGCCATAAACCAGAGGCTCCCCAGGACCCTCTCCCAGCTTTAGTTAATTTGCTAGAGTGGCCCAGAGAACTCAGAGAAACATTTTACTTCCTAGATCGCTGGTTTATTATAAAAGGATATAACTTAGGAATATAGCCAGATGGAGGTGATCCACAGGATGAGGCGTAGGGAAGGGACACAGAACTCTGAAGTGTTCCCTCACCCTGGAGCTCTCCAAACCCCATCCTTCTGGGTTTTCACAGAGGCTTCATTACACAGGTTTGCTTGATTACATCATTGGCCACCGGTGACTGATTCTGCCTCCACCCCCTCACCCCTCCCTGGAGGGGGCAGGACTGAGAGTGGCTGGATGTAGCCCCCATCTTTAGGGTACCTAGGGGCTTTCCAAAAGCCACTTAATTAACACAACAAAAGACACCTTCATCATTTTCTTCTCTTAGTAAATTCCAAGAATTTTAGGAGCTCTGTGCCAGAAAAGGGGAGGAAGATCAAATACATATTTCTTATTATAAATCACAATATCACAGGAGTATAGACTTATTAATTGTTATAGTTTTACTAAGATTGATAGTTACAACTGCAAGATAACATTTTAAATCAAAGCTTAAGTAAAGTAGCTGGCATGAGATGTTTTCATGGGAAATAGTGCCAGTTCATATTATCTTAATGTAGCACAAATGACATCATAATGTATCATTCTTTATTTCATTTTCCTTCATAAAGTTGCAAAAGTGTTTTAACTTTTCTTCTGTTGATAATTATTACTTATTTGACAGCTATTATCTCTTTGGGGTAAGGTTCTTTTAAAATTTTTTTTTAACGTTTATTTATTTTTGAGACAGAGAGAGATACAGAGCATGAACGGGGGAGGGTCAGAGAGAGGGAGACACAGAATCTGAAACAGGCTCCAGGCTCTGAGCTGTCAGCACAGAGCCTGACGCGGGGCTTGAACTCACGGACCGCGAGATCATGACCTGAGCTGAAGTCGGCTGCTTAACCGACTGAGCCACCCAGGCGCCCCATGGGGTAAGGTTCTTTTAGACAGATTAATTGATTTAGAAAATTATGAAGAAACTAAAGTAGTAGCAGAAGTTTCTAAAATAAGAGATAATTAAATCGTTGTCTATATGTTACAACAGTCAACAGGAATGTGAACACAGATCTTTTAGTTCTCAGAACACATGTTCTTAATAAGTATTAAGTATTACCTGTATGTCAATGTATTACTTAGAATTCCCTGGGAGAAAACACATAAGAATAGCAAAATTAATAAAAAAGCTTAAGTTATATAGTATTTGTCCTGGCCATCAAGGCAATCTCCAACAGATTCAAAAGAATGTCTCCAAATGTTTTGCTAAACATAGTTTTCTGCTAAACACTGTCTGCACTGTTGGGGAGGAAGAATTTTCTATCCCTTTCAAGGTCCTTCTGGCTGGAGTAAGAATCAAATTGAGGTGAGACAAAGGAACAAGAGAAAATAAAATTTAATAGCATAGGCATGGGGAATCCACACAGACACGGAAATTCCAAAGACAGGGAGGCAACATGATGCTTCTATGAGCTAACAAGAGGGATAAGGTCTGGGAGGGGAGATAGACCACTAGCAGGAAGGTGGGAGGAGAAGGTGCCCAGCAAAGGTACCTATCACATAGGCAAGCTTCTTACATAAAGAAGAATCTCTCTTCCTGGTATAAGTGGCAGCTGACAAGGAGGTAAAGAGACTTCTTCTGAATCTTCTGGATTTTGATTGATTTTAACACAAAATAATGTTTATGCTGAAGTGGCCCATCTTGGGGCGCCCTGCCCTTGGCCCCTACAAGACTCAGGTGTAGGCTTACTGACTGATACTACTTTGTGCCTCCTTGTGGTCAGTGGGAGGCATTTATGAAAGAGTGACAAAGTCTAGGGGCTGAGTCGTATCCGGCTGCGGAACTCAGTTTCTCTATAAGAATCAAATTAACATTAGCACAGAGATTTAATAGGTTCCCTTGGCCTTACTAATAGAATACTAACTCCACATGACTTTTCAACCTATCTGAACATTTTCCTGTTTAGTGCTTGCTGTTTAGTGACTCAAAAACATACCTTTGCTTATACAGATCAAATTAGGACCCTTTTAGATCTTTTAAATCCTCTATTAAACATGAGTTACAGATCATGTGAAATTGCCTTAGCGGTAGGAAATCCTACTGATTTGCCCTCCATACCTCCCCACCAAAAATACTTGCTGCAAAAGTCCTTTTATGGTAGAATTTGATTTATCAGGGACGGGAAAGGAAATCAAAAGGTCAGACATAATGCTTTGTCAAAACCTAAATCCAATACTAGCACAAGGACCTAGAAGTACCAATTTTGAAAGGACCATTTAACAGGAAATGAGTATCATTTGTCTTAAGCTGCTTTTATAAATTTTTTCCGCTTTTGTCATCAGCTAGACCCTAAGACTGAACCTTTACTAACCACCTGCATTTACTCACTGAACTTTGCCCCACATTTTCCTTAAGCTCATCTTTCCAGATCATCTCTTAACTCAGACAACAGACCCCACAAGCACGGCATAATGTGATGGGAACCGCAACTCCCCCTCAGGCAATAGCTCTGGCCCCCAGACCACCCAGACCAGTTTGAGCTCAACTCTGATCCATGCCTGCATAGATGGACCATGGAGTGACCCACAATTATCTCTCCTCATTATAACACTAAAATATCCACTCAAGGAGGGGCACAAGCCTCATTATGCAACATACAATGTACTTATAGGCAGGTTTCCTTAAGGCACCTGCGTGACCTCATGCCTTCTCTACAGATGATGACGAGGCTCCCCTATCTAAACATTCATCCTAAGCCTAAATGAAAGGAACCCACCCACCCTTGCTGGAGGAGTCTCAGCTTTGGAAGTCATTCCCTGTGATCTCCTTGTTTGTTGTAAATAAAGTTTCCTTTGATTGACAATCCCCCTGGTGTAGTTACTGACTCACCCAGGAGACAACTCACGGTGGTTCAGTTACACGTCTACCCTACAGTTAGTCAACTGCAACTGCCATTGGCCATACTGGACACACCAACATCTTGAGCAGTAGTCCTTAATTATAATTTAAGTGGGTTAAAAATTCAGAAGAAGGGATTGTTTTTTTCTTTTTTGGTTGTCTCCTTGGATAAAACTATTGTTCAGCAAAATATAAGTTGCAAAAGAAAAGAGTACATTAAAAATAAAAATTGTAGGGCACCTTAGTGGCTCAGTCAGTTAAGTGTCCAACTTTGGCTCAGGTCATAATCTCGTGTTTCGTGGGTTTAAGCCCTGCATTGGGCTCTGTGTGGACAGCCTGCTTCAGATTCTGTGTCTCCATCTGTCTCTGCCCCTCACCCACTCACACTCTGTCTCTCCCTCTCCCTCTCTCTCTCTCTCTCTAAAATGAACATTAAAAAAAAATTGTGGAGCACCTAGGTGGCTCAGTCGGTTAATTGTCAGACTCTTGCTTTTGGCTCAGGTCATGATCTCACAGTTCGTGAGTTCGAGCCCCACATTGGGCCCTGTGCTGACAGTATAGAGCCTGCTTGGGATTCTTTCTCTCCCTCTCTCTCTGCCCCTCCCCGGTATGTGCTCACTCTCTGTCTCTCTTAAAATTAAACATTTACAATGCATATTATTATGTTGATTTGAAGGTTTTACTCTGTACAAATCTTGTTTGGATATGCCACCTGTGAGTACCATTCCCTTGACTCTAGGCCTGACTGAATATTTGCGGCTCCAGAAAATTCATATGCTAAAATGCTAACCCGAAATGTGATTCTATTTGGAGGTGGGTCTATGGGAGGTATTAGGTCCCATGAGGTCATGAAGGTGGGCTCCCATGATGTGACTATCCTAATAACAAGAGACTAAAAAATGTGACTGTCCGTATAAAAAGAGGTACAGAACAGGTGAGTACACTCTCTGTCCTATGAAGACACAAGATGGCTGTCACCAGGGTCTGAATCTACAGGAAACCTCGTCGTCAACTTTCCAGGCTCCAGAACCGTGAGCAGTAGACTTTTCTTGCTGCAGCCACCCGGTCTATATTACTTTGTTACAGCGGCCAGAGCTGACTAGTACAAGTTTGAACAAAGCGGGGAGATTGGTGTAAAATGAAGTTCTGGGAAACCGTTTCACGTTCCAAGAATCTCATGCAAAGTCGTTTAAATATTACCACCCACTCCATTTACACTATCAAATTAAGGAAATTTGTGTTTTAATTAAGTCTTTTGGAATGAGCACACTCTCCTTACAGAAACAATTAATAATCCATGAATGTTAATTATGTTTGCCGGGTTAATTTTCATCCTGTATTGCATTGCAGGAGAGTCTGAAATTGATGAATCTTCTTCCCTGTGCAGTGTCACAGAGCTCAGAGCCAGCTGTACAAATCCCAGGGACGTAGGGTTGTCAAGGCTGGGAGTTCCATCTTGTAAAAGATCTCAGTCTTGAGAATTGAATCGGTAATCAGTCAAATGACAGTGAAACTTCTACAGAGTGAGCTCCTTCCTGCTCAATTTTATCCAGTCTTTAAAGATAATGACTTTTATTCTCTTGATCTCCTATCCATGAACTTTATTAAATCCTGTCTGTAATGGCCACCACTTGCAATTTTAAACTTTGATCAAAAATATTCACCTGTGCAGCCACATTGTATCAGTTTTGAAGGACGGAGAGCATGACAGAGAAAGCATTTCCTCAAACTGATTCCGCTGGCATGTAGGGAGCCATTGACAACAGTACCTTCTTCTGCACCACTAGTAGTCCATGGAAGAAAAGTCTAGAGTGACCTTTCCTGCTTCTGGGGAAGGGTGTGAGTCTCCTCTTCCACTCACTGAACAAGGGTGTTACCTAAGTACCCACGTAATGCTATCAACCAGTTACGCCATGAGGGAAACCAACTTTAGGCTGAAAGCAATGCTGAGTGAAACAGAGCAGAGAGGCCAACCAAACCCGAGGTCACTGATGGGAGTCCTTGAATTCCTGGCCTGATCAATTCTGAGATTTCCAGCTCCTCTTTCCAGGTGTAATAATCCACTTCTTTCTTAACCATTTAAGTCACACCAAGCTGAAGGTCCTCTTAATGAAAGCTCACAGTGTTCTAATTCTTCAAGCTAGGTGCATTTGTTTCAGATAAAATACTTTAATTTACTTTCTTTATTGTGGTAAAATATACATAAAATTTACCACTCAATCATTTTTAATTTTATGATTCAGTAATACTGAATACATGCATAATGTTGTATAACCATCACAACTATTTCCATAAGATCTTCAAAACCCCAAACAGATACACTGTACGCATTAAGAAAGAACTGTCTATTCCCCTCTCCCCATCCTCAGCCCCTGGTAAATTGCAACCTACATTTTCCTTCTATGGGTTTGACTCTTTGGGATATTCCATATAAGCTGAATCACATACTGTTTATCCTTTTGTCTTTGACTTATTTCACTTAGCATGATGCTTTCCTATTTATCCATGTTGTCGCAAGTATCAGAAATCCATACCCTTTCTAGGGCTGGATAAGATTCCATTCTATGCATATACCGTATTTTGTTTATTCACCTTTTGAAGGATACTTGGGTGTTTCCCCTTTTTGGCTGCTGTGAGTAAGAACTGGGTGTTGGTGTCAGGCTTGGGCTCACAGCCACCTTCTTATCAAAGATAAGCAGCCCTCTGCATCAAGCAGTCCTCTGACTGTTACAGGCGTCTATCAGGATCAAGAGGGCCAACATATTTAACTCACAATTTTTCCCCAGCTTAATGGCTGTTTTATTAATATATGTATATATAATATACATATATATATACTTTATTTTTAGAGAGAGAGCATGAGAGTGGGAGAGAAGCTAAGAGGGAAAGAGGGAGGGAGGGAGGGAGGGAGGGAGGGAGAGAGAGAGAGAGAGAGAGAGAGAGAGAGAGAGAGAGAGAATCTCAAGTAGGCTCCATACTCAGTGTGGAGCCCAACTCATGGCTCTGTCTCATGACCCTGGGATTGCGACCTGAGCCAAAATCAAGAATCAGATGCTCAACCTACTGAGTCAGTCAGACACCTCACTTAATGGCTGTTTTGAAGGAGGGACCGACCCAGAATTTTCTATTCTGACCTTTTAAAATTCATTTTTAGATAATGGTTTAACTTGGGTGCCGGGCTGACTTCCTAAAATGCTGTCCTAAAAGAGACAACAACCTTTGGATATTAGGTGTTATGTTGTTCGGTATACCATGAAAAACTTTCCTAGAGATAAAAACTTTGTATCTCATATTTAGCACAGTATTAAGACTACAACAAGGAGGTCATCAGTTGGCTTTTGGTTTGATGTAAAATATATGTGTGTGATGATTTCAGAAAAGTCAAGGGCAAAAATCTTCTCATAGAATATAAACTAATGAGGAATTCATATTTCAAAATAAGTTTGACTGTCATGAGAAGGTAATTAATCTTATGAAATGTGCCATACAGATTTTTTTCCAGGGACTTTACGATGTTGTTGGTGGGAATAAAAATAAAGAGGCTCTAAGGCACCAACCAGTCAGTCAAGCCTCCCACTTCAGTTCAGGTCATGATCTTCTGGTTCATGAGTTTGAGCCCCACGTTGGGCTCTGTGCTGACATTGAGGAGTCGGCTTGGGTTTCTCTCTCTCTCTCTCTCTCCCTCTCAAAAGAAATAAACTTAAAAAACTAAAGATGCTCTTAACCTACAACAAATGGGAGAAAATCTATATATACTTAAACATATATACTACTAGTAACTGAAGGATCACTTGCTCTTATAAAAAAAATAGAAAAGAAAAAAAAACTACTTGTCCAGCAACAGAGAAACAGTTATGTACCTTGTAAGTCTGTACGAAGGAGGATATGTACCAGATGTATACAACAAGCATATACCATACTGACACTAAGACGGATCAGCTCTGACCCTGTTTTTATATAGTCTTTTCTAATTAGTGACAAAAAGAAAGAGAGAGGAAAATAAAAATAAAAACAAAAACAAAAGAGGAGAGGAGACGAGAAAAAAAAGCTAAAAAGAAATGCTAAGTGAGAATGCAGAAGTTTATTCCTGGATCACTAAAAAGACTTTTCTCTAGAAAGATTTCGGGTCTCCGAAATCATCTCCACGCATCCGAACTGACAGAAGCAAGGACATGGCTGATTTTGCAGCTGAACAAAACCAGTCTTGAGATTGTAAGCCAAAACCAAAGGTTGGACTTACTTTCCCAAACGCTGCTACTTCCAGGGAGTATATCCCAAAAGATTGTGGATGGAAAATGCAGAAAACAATGAGGTAAACTTAAAGAGGCACAAAGACACAGTCGTCCCTCTGTACTGAATGCCTCGCAGGTAGCACGTTCTGTTTCAGGCCCTCAGACACAGCGGAGAACAAAGAGACAAGAACCGTGGCCCTCCGCCAGCTTACATTCTTGCCGCAGGTGACGTGTGGCCACATACCAAAATACGTGGTCTGTTCAGTAGTGATAAGTGCCCTGGAGACAGTGAAGCAGGAGAAGCCAAGGGAATATGTCAGGGGCAGGATTCACTGTTTACGAGGAAATCCAGGGAGGTGTGGGGGAGAAGGTGTGGGTAGAAAAGTGGCTGGGACACGGAGAGTAGCTGCCCACCGTGATGAGCAGACAGGGTCTGATGGTGTCCTGGGGGTGGGGACAGGAGGCCAGGGCACAGGTGGGGGGGGAGTTACAGACGGTGATGAGCAGAGGACATGACCTGATGGCGTCCTGGGTCGGGGAGGCCAGGGCGCAGGTTGGGGAGGCTCAGATGAGGCAGGTGGTGGGGCTGCACTGGGTGCACGCGACCAGTAGTGAGGTCTGTGCAGATGTTGGAGAGCAGTGCTCCCAAGAAATGGGGGGGGGGGGGACACACGGGAAACTGGCTAGAAGCTCACAGGCTTAGAGCTAATGTGGGACATCTGGAGTAAACCAGGAGGAGGCTCATCAGTTAGCTCACGGGTGTTCGTACTGAGGAGTGCTGACAGGGTCCGGGCTGAGATGGGGACACATGGGGTGAGGGAGCAAGGTGGCCGGGCACTGAACGGGAGCCGGCCCACCGTCTGGGCAGACAGAGAACACGTGGTGTGACCGTGGCAGAACCACAAGCCATCCCAGGAAGTCAGCCCGCTGGTCAGCGGGCTGTGGGGACAAGAGGGGTCAGCGGGCTGTGCGGATAAGAGGGGGCAGCTGACAAGGATGGAAGAGGGCAGGAGGCTGTGGGCTGGAAACCAGAAGGTCCTGGAGGACCACCTCTGGAGGCAGTTCAGGGGCTGGGGAGGGAGATAACGTGGGTCTGTCGGGACGGCATCAGAGCAGGGAGACCATCAGGCCTCCAGGGACTGGGGGTGTGAGGACAGGACACGCCAGTGTCCCCTTCTGCCAACAGGGAGCTGGGCCACCGCGTCCACAGGGGCATCAGAGGGCGGAACTACATTCACCCTCCAGTGCACACGAGCACATCAGTTTCTCAGTGTGTAGACAATGTATGAACTAATTCATTAAATAACTATTTCAAAGACTATTTTATTTAAATGTAATTTATTGTCAAACTGGCTTCCATACAACAGCCAGTGCTCATCCCAACAGTGCCCTCCTCAATGCCCATCACCCATTTTCCCCTCTCCCCCACCCACCCCCCCCAATCAACCCTCAGTTTGTCCTCTTTATCCAAGAGTCTCATGGTTTGCCTCCCTCCCTCTCTATTTGTAACTATTTTTCCCGCTTCCCCTCCCCCATGGTCTTCTGTTAAGTTTCTCAGGATCCACATAAGATTGAAAACACATGGTATCTGTCTTTCTCTGACTGATTTATTTCACTCAGCTTAATACCTTCCGGTTCCATCCACATTGCTGCAAATGGCGGGATTTCATTCTTTCTCATTGCCAAGTAGTATTCCATTGTATATACAAACCACATCTTCTTTATCCATTTGTCAGTTGATGGACATTTAGGCTCTTTCCATCATTTGTCTATGGTTGAAAGTGCTGCTATAAACATTGGGGTGCAAGTGCCCCTATGCATCAGCACTCCTGGATCCCTTGGGTAAACTCCTAGCAGTGCTATTGCTGCTTGGTAGGTTAGTTCTATTTTTAACTCAAAGGCTATTTTAAAGTTATCAAGTGGAAGAAGGCGCAGACTTCTTCCCTAGTCCCTAGGACACCACCTTTGTGGCTTCAGGCAACCTTGTAAAATCGCTGTACAGCTTTAATTTAAAGTGCAGGCGATACCACCTAAATTACAGATTGTGACCAAGATTTACCTGTGATGTTATTACTCAATTATAAATCACTTACTCAATTATAAATGTATGATACATGTTAGATGGAAAACTGAATCTGAAACCACAAGGTCATCATTTAGAAAAATATGAAATGTAAGATAACATCACTCATATTTTGAAAAACATGAACAGAAGTAGGAAATAATTTACAGCCTTAACGAGAGACTTTGGGAGCAATCACTCAGACTAAGTTTACATGTAGTAAAATGCACGAATTGCAAGCGAGCACCCTGATGCATCCTACATGGGAACACGCTCCGAGAGCTCCCTGGCTCTGTCCCAGCCCGCCAAGGGCCACGACTGTGCTAGCGACCCTCTCCGTGGTTTCTTCTCACCTTTGTGCTAAACTTCATTCGTTTGGAGTCACGCAGTATTTAGTCTTTTGCATCTGGTTTATTTTATTCAGCATCATGTTTTCGGGATTTATCCATGCTGTTGTACATACGAGCACCCCATTTTCTATTGCTGTGTCTTATTACCTTATAGGACAATATCATAACTTTAAAATACTTTCTCTTCTGGACAGATTTGTCCAGGTTTGTCTAATATGAAAACAGCTACAGATGTTACTACCCTCGTCTTTCCAGGGTGATTATGTATCCTCATTTATTTTCGGTATATGCCCAGAAATGTAATCGCTGTGTCACTGGACATGTGTGCAGTCCAACGTTATAAGAAGTTACTAAACTTCCTTAAAATATAGTTGTGCAGTGTTGCACTCCCATCGCAAATGCTGGGACTTCCTTGAGTGCCCTCCTTAGCAGGCAGCGGCAGCTTGTCTAAGCTTCTCTCCTTGTTTTCTTGATGATCCCCTGGGTTCGGTACATTTTCTTACTCTCATTACCCACCTGGCTCTCTTCTTTCGTGAATGGAAAGTACAGATCTTTAATCGAAACTTTAATCTGCTGGTTATCTTTTCCATACAGGGGTGTAGGATTTCTTGATTCTGGATGAAATCATTTTGTTAGATAGACATCATGGGAAATGTGTTCTCTCACTCTGACATGCCTATTCGCTCTGGTTTTATTGCGGTGGCAACACTTGAGATCAACCTTTTTTTTTTTAACGTTTATTTATTTTTGAGACAGAGACAGAGCATGAACGGGGGAGGGTCAGAGAGAGGGAGACACAGAATCTGAAACAGGCTCCAGGCTCTGAGCTGTCAGCACAGAGCCCGACGCGGGGCTCGAACTCACGGACCGTGAGATCATGACCTGAGCCGAAGTTGGACGCTTAACCGACCAAGCCACCCAGGCGCCCCTGAGATCAACCTTCTTAACAGAAGTTGTAGGTGCACAAGCCTCTCACGCTGACATCCTGCCTGACTTGCACACCTGCCCGAGTGGCAGCCCCTAGATCCCTCCCCCAGCCCCTGGCGACCACCGTTCTGCCTGCGGTCTCTGTAAGCCTGCTATTTTAGATTCCTCGTGCAAGTGGATTTGGGTAGTAGTTGTCCCTCTGCATCTGGCTCATCTCACTCAGAATCATGTCTTGGATGTAGTTGCAAACGGCACGATTTCCTCCTTACTCACGACTCTAGTGACTCCAACAGACATTGTATTATTATACTGTACCTGCTTTACACTTGGGGAAAATTATAGGCTATTAATTTTTTCTTACTTCATTTTCTTAGAAAACTCACAGTGGAGTAAATGTTCTTCAAGGCCACATTTTACTACATTGCATTTCTTGGAAAAAAACCCACAACAACCCTAATTGCTAAGTATTTGATGATTGAAAACACAGTTTCCTGTTATTTAATTAGAGAAAGTAGATGCATGCAGACTGAGAAGTAGAAATTTTAGGACTATCCTAGATACTTTCCCCAAATAACGTTAGGCGCAAAAGCAAGTGGTGTTTACATATCTATTTGTAATAGGCCGTATTTTAAATGCAGAAGTCTATGAAGCGTTTTCTGAAGGAGGCTGTTTTAGCATTGTACGAGCCTCCCGGGGTGTCTCCATCATCTGCTTGGTTCTCCCCATACCCAGACATGAGCCAGCTTCTGTAAGGGACCCTGTGGCATCTGCTCACCTGACCCCACCTGTGTCCATTACGTCTTTGTTTTTATTGTTCCATATCTGCCTCCCCTGTCAAGTGAGATTTTAAGCCTCAGAGTAAGGATTATGTCTCAGCTGTTCTGTAAACTCCACAATTTATAGCATAGGGTCAGACACGAGAAAAATAAAACATTTATGACTGAGGTACTTACTTCCATCCTGTGGGAAAGTCCTTTCATGCTGTAAGACATCAGAGGAGAATCTGACAGATGCACTAAAAAAAAATATGGCTGAATAAATGTCAAGATTTGATCAATTAAACTGGCTGCTCTCTTCATCTGAAGCAGAGAGAGACTGGAGATGTGTGCCAACTCCCCCTCCCCGCTCAGTGCCCTGGAGTGGCCCCTGTGGCCCCAGCAGAAAGATGATGGGCAGGAAGATGGTATCTTGCTTATGACCATCATTCAATGGTTCCAAATGAACTTGGAAGCCAAGGCAATGCCAAGGAGATTCTTCCTCTGTTTATTTACTTACAACGGCTTTATTGAGTTTTCTAAAATCATACCGCGGGGCGCCTGGGTGGCGCAGTCGGTTAAGCGTCCGACTTCAGCCAGGTCGCGATCTCGCGTTCCGTGAGTTCGAGCCCCGCGTCAGGCTCTGGGCTGATGGCTCAGAGCCTGGAGCCTGTTTCTGATTCTGTGTCTCCCTCTCTCTGCCCCTCCCCCGTTCATGCTCTGTCTCTCTCTGTCCCAAAAATAAATAAAAAAAAAAAATAAATAAAAAAAAATAAAATCATACCGCATCCCTGTGCATCAAATATGCGGTTGCACAGAGACATGCTGGTCAATGAACAACGCTTTTCTCCTTCCAAATTTTATGCAGTGCTAGCATGCTCATTTTTCAAATCTTAGAATGGATACTTATGTACAATGTAAGTCTTCAGAGAACCCTTTTAATGTATTTTTAAAAGATCCCATATTAAAATAATTGTATACGTAACCAATATTAACGAGTATTTATATCCGAGGCTCATCCGGGAAAGATATATGCTAATATGATGAAAGCTAACATATAACAGCAATGCTATTAACCGTAGAGATCTATTTGCGGAGAAATACCGGCGTAACAAACCGAAGCTTCCAATCCATGAACATGGAATGACTTTCCATCGATGTAGATCTCAATTTCTCTCAGTGATGTGCCTTAGTTTCCAGCATACACATCTTACACTTATTTTGCTACGTTTGTTTTTAAGTATTTTCGCTTTATAGCTTTGCGAATAGAATTATTTTCTTAATTTCATTTTTGGATTTTTTCCCTAGCACATATAAACACAACTGGCTTTTGTACATTGAGCTCACGTTTTGAAAATTTACTAATATTTTTTGTGGATTCCTTTGGGTTTTCTACATAGATAACAATATCATCTATGAATAAAGACAGTTTTACTTCTTGCTTCTCAGTCTTTATGCTTCTATGATTGTTCTTTCTCATTGCACTGACTGGAACCACCAGGACAATACTGAATATAATCAACAAGAACAAGGCACATCCTTGGCTTGTTACCTATGGGGGGAAGGTGGATATTCAGTCTTTTACCACTAGATATATCATCGGATGTAGAGTTTTTGTTAATGACCCTTATTAGTTTAAGCTCTACTCTATTTCTTGTTTTTTGAGTTTTCTTTTTTTTAATAGCGAATGGATTTTAGAACGCTTTTTCTGCAACTATTGAGATGAGTGTGTGGTTTTAGTTCTTTACCTACAACATGGTATCTATTACATTGATTATTTTTTGAATACTAAAATAATATTGTATCCCTGGGAAAATTTCCACTTCCCCAAGTGTATCATCATTTTCACATGTTGTAGAATTTAGTGTGCTAACATTCTATTGAGAATTTTGTGTCTATATTCCTGAAATATATTGTCCACAGAGTATCTTACTTTTCTTTCTTTTCTTTTTACTTTTTTTTTTTGAGATTTCATTGTTTGTCTTTTGTATCAGGATAATACAGGCCTCATAAATAAGTTGGGAAGTTTCTCTATTTTCTTTAAAAATTCATGAAGGATTGGTATCATACTTCAATTTAATATTTGAAATAATTTACCAATGAAGCCATGTGGTCCTGACAATTCTTTTAAAAAAGATTCTTAATCACTACAAGCAAAGCTCCATTTCATTGTGCTTCACTGTATCGTGTTTTTCAGATAAACTGCATTTTTTTACAAACTGAATGTCTGTACAAGTAAGTCTATTGGTGCCATTTTCCAGCAGCATTTGCTCACTTTGTGACTGTCACATTTTAGTTATTCTCCCATTATTTCAAACTTTTTAATTATTATTGTATTTGCTATAGTGATCTATGATCTATGCTCTTTGATGTTACTATTGTAACTGCCATGAATAGTGCCCACGTAGGATGGGGAACTTACTTGATAAGTGTGTGTGGGTTCTGACTTCCCCCACTGACCAGCCGTTCCCCCGCCTCCCTCTCCTCAGGCCTCTCGATTCCCTGAGAAACAACAATACTGAAATCAGGACAGTTAATACTCCTACAGTAATGGCCGCTCGGTGTTCAAGTGACAAGAAGAGTCACAGGTCTGTCACGAATCACAAACTAGGAAGGAGTCAGCTCAGAGAGGAAGGTGTGTCCAAAGCTGAGACAGGCTGAGAGCGAGGCCAAGGGATGCACCAAACATTAGCCAAGTGGAGGACCCAGAGGACAAGCTCCTGAAGCAAAGGACAGGTGCTTCTCCAGTGAGCACACGGATGGCAAGAAAGCCACACAGCCTACTGCTGATACAGAGAAAGGTTGTGTGGTCTGGACTTATGATCGAACCGGCCCCGACGTTCCTTCAGGCAAAGCCTAACCTGGAGCAAGGCCCTTCAATTCTGTGCAGGCTGAGAGGTGAGGAGACTGCAGAGGAGAAGTTTGAAGCGAGCAGAGGTTGGATCGTGACCTTTAAGGAGGGAAGCCACCTCCATGACATAAAGGCCCCAGGCAAAGCCGCGGGTGCTGATGTAGAAGCTGCAGGAAGTCATCCAGAAGATCCAGCTGAGACAGTGAGTGAAGGTGGCCACACCGAACAAGACTTTCAGTGTGGATGAAACAGCCTCCTGTTGGGAGAAGATGCCATCCAGGACTGTCATAGCTGGAGACGAGAAGTCTGTGCCTGGCTTCAAGGTTTCAAGGCACAGGCTGACGCTCTCATTAGGGGCCAATGCAGCTGGCCACATGAAGTTGAAGCCAGGGCTCATGTACCGGTCCAGAAATCCTAGAGCCCCTAAGGATCCTGCTAAATCCCTTCTGCCTGGGCTCTATCGACGGAGCAGCAAAGCCTGGATGACAGCACATCTGTTCACAACATGGTTGACCGAGTGTTCAGAGCCCTCTGTTGAGACCTGATGCTCAGTTCAAATACAGCTGCTCACTGACAATGCACCTGATCACCTACAAGCTCTGATGAGAATGTACAATGAATTTTTTTTTCAAGCCTGCTAACAAAGTGTCCCTTCTGCAGACCATGGATCAAGGGGTCATTTCAATGTTCAAGTCCTATTATTTCAGAAGTACATTTCATAAAGCTACAGCCACCCTTGATAGTGATTCCTCTGGGGATCTGGGTAAAGAAAATGCAAAACCTTCTGGAAAGGATTCAGGATTCCAGATGCCATTAAGAACACCCATGATTCATGGGAAGAGGCCAACACATCAACACTGACAGGGATTTGGAAGAAGTTGTTTCCAACCCTCGTGCAGGACTGTGAGGGTATCAGGACATGGGTGAGGAAGTAACCACAGATGTGGTGGAACGGCAAGAGAACTGGACTCAGAAGTGGGAGCCTGAAGATGGGACTGAATAGCCACATCTTATGATTAAACTTTAACGGAATGAGGAGTTGCTTCCTACGGATGAGCAAAGAAATGGTTTCTTGAGATGGAACCTACTCCTAGTGAAGATGCCACGAAGACTGTTGAAATGACAACACGGGATTGGGAATATCACATAAACTCAGCTGATAAAGCAGCAGCAGAGTTTCAGAGGATGGACTCCAATTTTGAAAGAAGTCCCACCGTGGGTAAAATTCTGTCAAACAGCATCACATGCTACAGAGAAAGAAAAGTCAATAGATGCAGCAAACTTCACTGTTTTCTTATTTTAAGAACTTGCCACAGGCACGCCACCCCAGCAATCAGCAACCACCAACACTGAGGCAGGACCATCCACCAGCAGATAGCTGAAAGCTCAGATGATGTTTAGCATTGTTTAGCAATAAAGTATTTTTAAATTAAAATATGCACATTACTTTTAGGCACAAAACACTTAATAGATTATGTTACAGTGCAAGCATAATTTTTATATTCAATGGGAAACCAAAAAATTCATTTGACTTACTTTACTGTGCTATTTGCTTTATTGTGATGGTCTGGAATGAATCCCACAATATCTTTGAGGTATGCATGTACATGTACTCTTTCATTTCATTAACCTTCCCATGAGTCTACAGTGCCCCCTCAGCAGGTCATACACAATTTTGTCCATCCATCCTGAGCAAAGCTATAGTTCATTCATTTTATTCAATGTAATAATTTCTTGAAATAGTCACTGGGCTCCTGCCAACCTATGTAATCCTTAGAGCTCCAAGTAGTATTGCTTTATTATTTTCTCTCTACCTTTGTAAATGCTCTTGACTTTATGTCAATTTCCTTTCTCTGCTGCAACCTGTATACTCTTACTATTTTCTTCAAAGCATTCTTTCCTCAAGAAAGTCATTCCCAATTTATCAGTATCAGAGTTAGATCTTTAAAGAAACGTATTTTTTAATTTCATATTCTTCTATCAACTGAAGACTCTGTTAACATTTTAACTACATAGAGAATACTCAATACTGGTGACTAAGTGATTTCTAGTAGAAATAGCTTAGCATCTTTATAAGTAAATGGCATCCACAAAGGTTTTGTTCTCCTTAGTGACTGCAATTGCCTTTAGAAAATATTTCATTATTGAATAACAATCCTAAATGCTTTCCAATAGCTAACTGAAGAAACAGGCCATTGAACTGTGAGAAGTTCACAGGATTATTCTTCTTTTAGGGGAGGTGAGTAGCCATGAAGAGACTATTTCTCATCTATCATAGCAATCAGAGTTGATTTCAGAATTAACGGGGGGGGGATTTTGCTTTTCTAGATCTTAGTCTCATTCTTTATTACCTGTCAATTCACTCTTTGCAAATGACTTGGCATTAATTGCAATTGTGAGAAATAACAACGAATAAAATATGGCCTCAGTGACTTACATAGTATTCAATACCGTCTGTAGGTTGCTGACAATAAGATTTTATCTCAGTTACTGTTATATAAACTACTGTTTTTGGTTCTTTGTTTATGTTTCCCAACTGATAGGTAATTCTCATAATTCATTTCCATTGTTAAAAGTAGGGAAAAATCTCAGATCATTCACTGTTCTAGATAGTAAGTAGTCAAGAAATTTGTATGTCTCAGGAGAATATATATGAATACAAGTACAGATATTTTACGTGTTCATATATTAATGAAAAATTTTCAAAACTCTCAAATCTTTAGAATATACTCTTCCTGATTCATCTCATGCTTTATACAGAGCAAGGTAATCAATATCAAGACCATTTAACACAACTCTATTTTAAATATGTAAGTCTAAAAGGAAGGGCTGGTGACTTTTTGTTGATACATCACTTATAATTTATAATTAAATAATCTCTATATAAAAAAAACAAATCACTTTACCTTTCCATCATTAAATGTTTCTGATGCAGCAGTGACCATTTTAGAGATAAGTGTGAGACATTGTAAGTAAGTGTGTTAAAACCCTTCTACTGTCACCTGAACACATAATGAAAAACTGAAATCATTTATAAAAGAGGCAGGAATATAGGGATACAGGATGGTGGGCCTTTGAGGAATTTTAGTTACTATCTAGCTGCAGGTTTCTGCACTCCTATTTCCCTGCAAGATGATCCAGTAGGGCGGACTGTCATTTCTATATCTCTTATCTCATTTAAAAGTATCTATGTTTGTATATTTTTATGTACAAAATATATCAGTACGATCGCATATGTATAAATTTAGGAATAAACAAATACTCTCTTTGATCAAAAATTACATTACCAGTATGAATCAGTATGAATAAAAACACAATTTAGGAAACAAAATTCCTGACCCTTCAAACTATTTCATAGTTACTAATGTTAGTGATAATTATTTAAGCTCCCTTTCACTGACTAGCATCATGCCAGCAGAGGAATGATGACCTCAATTCCAATAAGGCACTCACCAACTATGGTCCAGATATTGTGCCATGAGCTCTGACGGACGGTTGGTCATTACAACAGGCAAATGAATCACAGGATTATGGGGGTGTCCCCACAAGCAGCTGGGACAATGTTGAAATGTAAGTCTTGGGGCACCTGGGTGGCTCAGTTGGCTGAGCATCTGACTTCAGCTCAGGTCATGATCTCACAGCTCCTGAGTTCGAGCCCCGCGTCAGGCTCTGTGCTGGCACCTTGGAGCCTGGAGCTCCTTCAGATTCTGTGTCTCCCTCTCTCTCTGCCCCTAACCCACTAGCATTCTGTCTTTGTCTCTCTCCAAAATAAAGAAACATTAAAAAAAATTTAAAAAAAAAAAGAAAAGAAAAGAAATCTAAGTCTTACACTGGCTTGAGCTCAAGACCTTAAACAGCTGGTTGCGTGGCCTTCATTCCAAAGCTCTATATTGGCCAAAAGTCATGTAACAGACAGGAAATTCTTACATTTATTACTTTCTACTTTCCCCCAGAAGGGCTGTTAATAGTCCTATGAGAAAAAGGTAAAAATCTTTTCTACTTGAGATAAGGCAAATATAGAGTGTGAAAGAAGGTATTTCACCAATATAAACATATTTAGCTAGGAAACTGAGAAGGGTAATTATGTAAATAAGTCCATTAACCTTTGGTGAAAATGTAGGACTTTAAATGGGTTCCTGATAAGGACAGGAAAAAAGTAGATTTTGATTTTAAAAACTTCCTTGAGCAGAATACATTCTGATTCCATTGTAATATCAGGATTCTGTGCAGTTATAATTAACCCCATGTGGTTTTAGAATTCTGAGCCATCAACACACATAAACAGCGTTTTGAATAATACATAAATCCCTGAATACCTGAAACTCGGAAATTCTACTCTTGTATTTTTCCAATATTGTCAAATCATGCCCCTATCCTTTAATATGTTCCTCATTCTCAAAACACGCAGGCAGTAACTGGAAAAGAACCGCCTGGCTTACTACAGTTCTCAATGGCTTTCATCCCAAAGTGCTTGACCTCGCTCCTTGTACGCCATTTGCTGTCACCTGTCCCTGTTCTGCATTGTGTTTTGCCTCATACGTCATCTCCCTAACTTTGTTTTATCTAATCCCTAAGACCAGCATCAGCGTTCCTCTTTTCTGAGCCACGTACTGGACTCTCCCATTGAGTCTGTGGCCTGCAAAGTCTGTTTGCTTTGGATAGACTTCTGGCTCCTCCCACCTGCTGGAGGTCCTCTGAGCCAAGACTCCAACCAAAAAAAACATAAATGGCCCATTTGGCGTGGGAGGCTGTGAGAAACAGTAGAGAAAATCCAACAGACAGACAATCGTGTCACTTCTCTTCAACGCGTCAGCTCGTTCTTAGGCCCACTTACCATCACTTTCCTCTCCTCCCTGTAGGCTGACATTCGCACGCAGGAGGCAAATTCAAAATGACATATGTGTTTACACTCGAGAATTTAAAAAGGAAAGGAAAGGAGATTGAAAGCAAAAAATGGCAATATGAGCTGGTGAGCTGGCACACAGAATCCTTATTGAGCCTGACACCTTTTTTGGTCGTTTTGTTTTTTATGAGAACGGAGTAGAGGAGGCACGAGAGATGCCGGTAACTGGTTCCACTGGGTGACTATGCGTGAGCCCTTGACCGCAGGCGGATGGCCGGTGGCCTGTGTTGCGCATGACACAGTCACTCCTTGGACGACCCTCAGGGACCTGTCCCGCAAAATGTTCACCAGTTGCCACTTGAGTCTATTAAGGGCAGACCGTGTCGTGAACACTTCTCCCGGCTGCACACTCCAATTGCACGCCACAAGAACAAGACAAATCTCTGCTGGAGGATGTGGAACGGCTCCCGAATGACCGAGGGCTGGGCTCTGCCCCACCTCACCGCCTTCTGTTGTCACGGTCCCAAATTAAGCGCTTTCCGAATCAAAGCATCCACAACAATCTTTTATTCATTGTCATTTAACTGCAAATGTCACTGTGCACATCTCTGAGCCCTGTCCTTCATGATGGAAGAAAAACTGAATATAAATGCTTGGAAAACACCACCTGCTCAGTACTTAATACACAGGAAAAACACAGCTGTACCGTTTGAAAAAAAAAAAAATCCATTCGCTTAAGCGCAGCATGTGACTTCTATCACCAACCATGAAATGTGTGAGCTACTGAGGGTGTGAAATAAAATGCCGCATGGCGGATACCTGTCTTCGCTTTGGGAATTTCCAGCTAACGATGATGTGGCCACTGTCGGCCTCTTTAGACCCAACACTTACTGTCTGCAGCTTGGTAATAACAGTTGTTACAAGGGAAAATAATAAGTCATCAATACAGTACATCGGAGGGCCCAAAAGGTGGCCTGTCGAGCGCTCAGCTGTGGCTGACAGCTGCCCTGATGTAAAGAATGATGGAAAAGATGGTTTTCAGCAGGCTTTTATTGATGATTTTCACTTATAGAACTCTAGGAGCAGAAGGGAAGATCGCGGCCCCCACTGTCTCATGCCTGTGCTACTGAACGAACACAATCGAGGGAGACGAAGAGGCAGCGGACGGCAAAGGGTCGGGAGAATCACTAGCAAAACAATGTTTTGCTCTTGTGTTCCCTATCATTTAGCATCCTGCCAGAAACATAAAGGGTTTCTCTTGCCAGAAATTTCTCACTTTTGGTCCATTTGTTCCATTCGCTAGGATTTTTTTTTTCTTCTAGTTGGAGAAGTGATATCTAGGAAGATCCCCTTTGTACGAATAACAATTTTTAGTTCAATTAGAACACCGGATAGAGCATTTGACTTTCCTGTCAAAAATATTTACATGATGAACTTTGAGAGTACGCAGGTTCGGTATTTTAAGGGAACAGGATGCCAGATTCTATCAAGCCCTAAACCACAAGTGAAACAGAATGGCGGTTCGCTTCCAGACGTTCGAATATTGTGCATCATGGTCCCCTCCTGCATCTGTGAGAGCTGGACTCCAAGAGCCGTGTCAGGGTAAATGTTCTAGGCACTAGTTTTAGGACGGAGGCGGTGTAACTCCGTTCCCAGGAGCTGAGCGTGGCCCCAGAGGTGATGTAGAAAGCGGGGCCTGAAAATAACAGTGAGAGCGAGGACCAGAATGCAGGGAATACTTATTATACGTCAGACACCGCACGAAGCATCCCAGGCACCACATACTCGAAATCTCCGTAGCAATTTTGGACTCTTGGGCCGTCATCACTTTGCAAACAGGAGGCTGACTCAACGGGGGTGTTAAATACCTTGTTCAAATAAAGGCGGGCTGTGAACACAGTGAGCTGTGCCCTGAGGACAAAAGCTGCCAGCACTGCACTGGACTAGACGAGGAGACCCTAGGAAAAAGGGGAATCCCTCACCCGGTATCTTGCCTCCCGCCTTCAGCCCTTTGCACCTCCCATCTGCTAAATGCCAAGGCAGATACTGCGACAGAAGATAACCGTCTGAAAAGCCTGGGCAGGAAAGTGCAAGCCGAGCAACAGGCAAGAACATTCCATCTGAGATCACGGGTTCCGGTCGCGCACAGGTGTAGAAGGGACGATAGGGAAGGTGCTGGAAGGTGGCGTCCCAGAGATCACATACCGCTCCAGTGGCCTTGCAGGAGTGCAGGGAGCTCACAGGAGGGACGCCCAGTGCTTTCCCACAGTTGTGGACCAAACTGCTGATGATGGCTGGCATGCTAGACGGAAGAAACTGCTTAAAATATGTTTATTCCACTCAGGAGAAGAGAGGGGGAAGCGGAGCTCAGAAGAAGTTGGTGAAATAAAGTCAGTGAGGACAGAAACGCAGAGTGCTGTTGAGAACGCTCAGGGTATCTCTAGCAATTGTGCTGTTTCGGTCACTTCTTAGCAAATACAGTTTCCGGGAAAGTTAAAAGAAAAACTTAACATGACGGATGCAGGACCTAATCAGAATGCTCAGATATTTCCAGATACATAAAGATTACCTGCAGACACTGCTGGCTGGGGTAGGAGGCCCACGAGTAGTGTTCTGCACTGTATTCTGGCCGCACAGCTCCGAGCACAGGCAAGATGGCCCAGGACGGTGAAGGAAGTCCTCCCACATGTGTGAAATACTCATGACGTAAGCAGAGGAAACTCGGGAGCTCTGGGGGGACAGGAATGCGATGGCTCCAAAACTACCAAGTTTCCTTCATGTTACTTTAAGAGACGGAACCGGGGCACCTGAGTGGCTCAGTCAGTTAAGCTTCTGACTTTGGCTCAGGTCATGATCTCACAGTTCGTGGGTTCGAGCCCCGCATTGGGTTGTGCTGACAGCTCAGAGCCTGGAGCCTGCTTTGGATTCTGTGTCTCCCTCTGTCTCTGCCCCTCCCCCTGCTCATGCTCTGTCTCTCTCTCAAAATAAATAAACATTAAAAAATTAAAAAAAAAAGAGATAGAACAAAGATTCATAATTTTGGTAGGCACAATAATTCTGTTTTTATAGAATGTGGAAGCACTTGCCAAAGAAAGAATAATTCCATCCATATTTTTTTCCAGCATAAGCAATCACCTCTTTGTGGTGTTATAAAGAGAATTCAAGTATCAAACAGAAAGCTGAATTTGCACAGATGACCAACTGCTACTCTCTAGGCTAACAAGATATTTGCTTGCTACAAAGTCATCACTGCATTTTTAAATAATCGAATTAGTTACCAAAATGTAAAACTGGAGTATTTCACACACCATCTTATTTTCTGATATCCTTGAAAAATCAGAATATCTACTCATATCCTTCCTAGACAGCCATGAATTTTAGCAGCTGCTGCTGTGGTTAGATGAGACATTGTCTCCAACTAACTTCAATGCCCAGCATTTGATAGTGTCCATGATTGTGATGTGACATTTATCATTTATTGTCATGTGTCACACACACGCGCGTCCACACACACACACACAACAAAACATCCCTTTTGACTCAGCTTTCTTCACCTTTCCTTCCTTCCTTCCCTCCTTCCTTCCTTCCGTCTTTCCCTCCCTTCCTCCCTCCCTCCCTCCCTCCTTCCTTTCTTTCCTTCCCTTCCTCCCTCATTCCCCCCTTCCCTTCCTCTCTTTCTCTTTTTTTTTTAACTCTTTCTCTCTGATTTCAGACTAGAACCCATGAAGCTCAAACAGTGCATTTAATTTCTATAACATCTAGGAAAACAATGCTACATTATTAAGGAGGAATGAAGCGAATATGAGTTTTGTCCCAAAACCCAGGGCTGAGTGACAGATTTGAAAATAAAATCCTTGACTCTTGACTCATGGGCCTAGTACTACTAAGAAGTGTAATTAATTAATCTGATTAATCTATGTTAATGATTTAAGTAAACTGCTAAAGGGTCAAATATTATGTATGTGACAGACCAACTGCAGCTTTGAAACAGGAAAGGAAAAATAAACGGAGTCACTTATGTCAGGGGGGTTTCAAATGGATGGCAGCACCACAGGAACCCCCACAACTCATGGCAGTAAAGGTCTGGCGTCGCGAAGCCTCAGGGGCCAGTCGTGCTCAGTCAAGACACTTTTCTGCCACCAACGCCATCAAAACTCTTTGTAAGTATCTCACACCAGCACCCCCTTTTGTCCTTAACCCTCCTTGACTTTTGCTCCCTAGTGGGGTACAACCTGGGTGCCGCCCAAATCTGCCTTCCCTGAATTGTAATTCTTTGATCCCACGGAAAGGCTTCTGCCTACTTACTGCCTCCGGACGATTTTAAATTGACAGAAGTGTAATCAAATGATTCCACTTTTCAATTTCAAGTAACAACGTATTTTGATGGCAGATGTTAGATCTTCTATGGGAGGAAGGTGCCCTGTAAATCTAAGTAAAACTTTGAACTGTAAAATAAGACGGACTAAACCATATATCTCTTTTGGTAGTAAGTGTCATGAGTGTTTATAAAGTATAAATTAAAAATAGCTCTATCAGAGTATACCACTTACTTTTTGTAAAGGGAACAAGGAGGAAAGATTCATTATGAATCGAGCCCTTATGACACCCTGATTATCGCTCTAGGATTTTTAGTTTTATTACAACATTGATGCTCATGGGTGCCCTATGAATAGTGTACTTTTTGGTGGATTAACTTTCTAAATTCTAAATCTTCTAAATAAACTTTCTAAAATCAAAGATTAGTAAGATGTAGGCAAACCCTTTCCAAACACGAGTTCATTGCCAATAATATTATTCCTATACAACCATTTTTCTCAATTATTCTCAATGATTTCATGAGTGGAAGCAGTGGGATTACCCCTATTATGCCCAAAGGCGTGTACTTCTGCGTATGCATGCGTTTGTGTTTGCATATTCCTGTGCACATATTATGTGTGAGTTTGTGTGTGCTCTATGTGTATTTGTCCATGTGTGGGTACGCACAGAAAAACTGTGCACATTTGTGTTTGTGTCTGTACATGTGTATACAGGCATGTGTTTGTGTGTGTGTGTTCACGAGCACATGTGTTTGTGTCTGCACCTGTGCACGTATGCACACGTGTGTTTGTATGCATGTGTGTCTGTACATGTCCGTGTGTATGCGCATGTGTGCATGGTGGTGGAAGCGGAGGTGGTGATGTGGGAGGACGGGCTGAGAATCTGAATAACAGCGACAATAATGGTGACCTAAAAGTAGGGGGGGAGTGGGGACCCAGCAGCCCCGTCAGTGGGTACCCCAGTATGAGCCCTGCTTGGTGTCTCTACTGTTAACCTGGTCACCTGACTTAGAGTTCTGACTCAGGTGAACTCAGTCAGAAAGTAGAAAGAAAGTATGTGGTGTCCACTTTTCCCTAGAGATTTGAACACTCCCTAGAAAGAAGAACTGAAATGGCACGTATTCTGAATGGGAAAATCTTTCAGAGTGATACAAATCTTGTATCTTTGGTCCAAGTTACCAACTTGCTTTTCCTTCTTAAAATAAAAGTGTCAAACGTGGGAAACGATAAGCCATAAAAATCAAGTACAAATGAAAAAGAGCGTTTTACAAAAGCCAGGCATGTGTGTGTGTGTGTGTGTGTGTGTGTGTGTGTGTAGTTGTGAGTCAATTTTAACTTTTTTTTTTTTTCAACGTTTTTTATTTATTTTTGGGACAGAGAGAGACAGAGCATGAACGGGGGAGGGGCAGAGAGAGAGGGAGACACAGAATCGGAAACAGGCTCCAGGCTCCGAGCCATCAGCCCAGAGCCTGACGCGGGGCTCGAACTCACGGACCGCGAGATCGTGACCTGGCTGAAGTCGGACGCTTAACCGACTGCGCCACCCAGGCGCCCCATGAGTCAATTTTAATGAACAAATTAACCAATTGAATAACAAGGCCAGTGTGTGTTTGTATGTGTGTGTGCGTCTTTGTGTGCTGGGGATTGATACTCAGTTTTTAGGGAACTTTCAAATAGAAAATAAAATAGTGTCATTACCTACATTACATAAAGAACCAGAGGAAAGACACTTAACTAACCTTGACAGAAACGTGGAGAATTAATGCAAAGAATTGTATTTAGAGGAGATAGCCCAAGTGCCTTACAGTCCTGCAAAAGTAATTAAGCGAAAGAAATTACCTTTCGAGCGGGGAAGGATTTAAAGTGTCACCATTAAAGTCAGAGATGATGCTTTGCTCCATTAGCAGAACACATCCGTAAGCACTGTTGTCCTGTGAGTCAGTGTCTACCCTGTGTTACACGGACATGAAGACTTCTGTACTGGACTTACTGCTGCTTACAAACGTCTCCGTTAATGATATTTCCCATCGTTCCTAAATGTAGATCCAAGTTGGACATGTAAGCAGCCTGAAGTAGAAATCTATCTTAAGAAGCAGATTGAGGGGCGCCTGGGTGGCTCAGTCGGTTGGGCGTCCGACTTCGGCTCAGGTCATGATCTCGGGGTCCGTGAGTTCGAGCCCCGCATCAGGCTCTGGGCTGACGGCTCGGAGCCTGGAGCCTGTTTCGGATTCTGTGTCTCCCTCTCTCTCTGACCCTCCCCCGTTCATGCTCTGTCTCTCTCTGTCTCAAAAATAAATAAAACGTTAAAAAAAAATTTAAAAAAAAAAAAGAAAGAAGCAGGTTGAGTCTTTTTGTCTTAGGTAATTATGTTTGCATTGTAGGATTCCTAAGTTAAAAAGAGTTTCTCTACATGCCAAATTACACTTTTGCTAATTTGATTGATTTTATTTTAATCTCCATATCTATCTATGCACCTATGTATCTCTGTCTCTCCATCCATCCATCCATCCATCCATCCATTTATTTATCTATTTACTCATTTTTTAATATCTTTATTTAGCGGGGTCACCTCGCTGGTTTGATTTATACTAATGTAGACCGATAGAAAATGAAACTTCAGACAAACTCTTGTCGGCATGAAGTCTTCTGAGGTCAGCAAAGAACGTACCGCAGACCCCATGTACTTAAATTGATAATTATACAAAATGTCAGTATCTAAAGAACACAATTCTTGGGAACAGACAGAATTTTTCATCTTGGATTCTGCCACTGACTGTGATTTGGGTTAAACAGAGTAGACTTGAGTTTCCTCATTTATAAAGTGGGAATAATAAAAAGCCTAACTTTATCATATATTAATTTATGTAAATTGCTTCAAGTACTCTGAGTAGAGAGTTGACTGTCTTTGGATTGGGTAACTCAAACGGAAGCTTCATTTTTCAGGACTAAAACAAATTCAGCCACACTCACTTGACTACTGGAGACTGGCCCACTTAGCAGGGTTGTGAATGTGCCTGACAAGTCCCAGACATTTCCCGCCACGTCAGCCACAGACAGAATGACACCCCGGTCAATGTCGACATTACTTACATGCGGTCCCTCACACAATGTGATGTAAGCTCAGAAAAGAGACACTTCAGTTCCCCAAACAAAAAGATGTTTCCAAATGTGAAATGAACCCATCCATAATGTGAGCTCAGGAAGGAGTTCTGACCACCCTCAGTTTAGAATTACACGTATTCCAGTACAAACCAGAAAACAGACTCAACTACAGAGGAGAAGCTGAGGGTTGAGGGTTGATGGGGGGGTGGGGGGAAACAGGTGATGGGATGTTAAGGAGAGCATGTGCTGTGAGAGCCCCGGGTGATGTATGGAAGTGCCGAATCACTAAATTCCACACCTAAAACTATATTACCCTGAACGCTAACTGAAATTTAATAAAAACTTGAAAAAGAAAAAAAAAAGAATTACATATATTCCACTTGCCACGGTGACCAGCTGTGGCTTTATCAAGGAAGCCATGAGGCATTCACAGTGGCCATCTTTTACACTTACACATCCAAAAACTGCATCCATTTGCTTCATTTTAAATCATTCACTTTATGAAACATTATTTCAATGGATATTTTGCCATCCAATTAGGCTAGTTCTAACTATTTCCTTCCTTAGTTATAAAAAAAAAAGGAAAAACAGATTACAAATTTCTCTGGTCTGGCAGTTATTTAGTTATTTTATATTTGTGATATTTATTTCTAGAAGTCACAAGAGGATCTTTCTCTTACAGAAATGGTTATAGGGGCGCCTGGGTGGCTCAGTCAGTTAAGCGTCCGACTTCAGCTCAGGTCACGATCTCACGTTCCATGAGTTCGAGCCCTGCATCGGGCTCTGGGCTGATGGCTCAGAGCCTGGAGCCTGCTTCCGGTTCTGTGTCTCCCTCTCTCTCTGCCCCACCCCCGTTCATGCTCTGTCTCTCTCTGTCCCAAAAATAAATAAACGTTAAAAAAAAATTTAAACAAAACAAAAAAAAAAAAAGAAATGGTTATGAAGCACATCTGATTTATAAAATTTTACATTTCATTTTCCCCCAAATCAGCTCTGTTGTGGAAATAGAGGAATAGCATATACATTTGGTTGTAAATTTCTGATATTCAGAATCGTCACGACTTTAGCATTAATTTTTATAGGAACTGAATTTGAACAAATCAAACTCTATAATAATTTTGATATTAATACTCTCTGAAAAGACTCACTGATTGAATGAGTCATCTTTGCTCACTGATTAGGAAAAAAAGATAAAAAAACAAAAAACAAAAATTGTTCCACAGTGTACTGCTGTTTGTCTAATTTTAAGATTTTGTTTACAAGTACTATTTCTTTTTTTTTTTTAATTTTTTTTCCAACTTTTTTTTTTTTTTTTTTTTTTTTTTGGGACAGAGAAAGACAGAGCATGAACGGGGGAGGGACAGAGAGAGAGGGAGACACAGAATCAGAAACAGGCTCCAGGCTCCGAGCCATCAGCCCAGAGCCTGACGCGGGGCTGGAACTCACAGACCGCGAGATCGTGACCTGGCTGAAGTCGGACGCTTAACCGACTGCGCCACCCAGGCGCCCCGTACAAGTACTATTTCTGAGAAAAAGCATTTCTCTGGGATTCATCTGTGTACACACAGTGGTAGAAAATCACATTTAGAATACCTTTGTCTCTTCCCACGGGAGTTGTATAGCTAAATGAGAGCAGAGATGGAAAAGATACAGAAATTGCTTTCTGTAGTCTCTGTCATCCCTCTGTCATCTTTCTATGTGTGTATGACTATAGACTGTGCATCCTACGGTTCACCAGCACATTCTATGACAGATGACTGAACTCACATAAATTAGGTGTGAACTCTTCACATACACTACCTCATAAACACCACAAGCTAGACAATTTGGAGACTGGAACCCACAGAGCACAGATGTCAAAGCCAATATATTCACTTTTTTACCTAAAACCACCTACACACTTTGATTCACGGGTGCTTGTTTGTCTTAAGAAGTAGGCTTCAGAAGAAGTGCTCCAGCAACCATCATTTGAGATTTAGAAGAAAATAAATATCACTAGCTCATGACTAGAAAAATCTATATGTGAACTTCATCACCCTCACCTGGCCTCTCCCGCTTGGCAGGGAAATTTGTGCCATTTCCTAAATGCCTAAGAGTAGGCAGAGGGAGCACGTCTGCTCCACCTTAGAGGAAAAAGAGAGGATATTGGGAGGCAGGCGCTGAACCGTCCGGGTGCAACTCGTGCCCAGGGAAGGGGATGGAACCAGGCCCACGGCCACTCTACCACCCTCAGGACCACCCACCTGAGCAAAGGTAGGAAGGAGAAGAGATGTGAAGCAGAAAGTGGCCGACAGCCCAGCACGTGCAATGTATCTCTTGTGTGCGCACCGATACCTTACTCAGGGAGGGAACCTAGGGTTACGATAATACTGGAAGCCCGATGCTTTGCCTTGTTAGGTCCACTGGCTGTACAACAAGACTTGCTTGTGATACAAAGCTGTCTTGAAATAGGCTCAATGACTATTTAAAATACAAGTTATCTTCTGGGAGAAACCATCTTTTACAAATTCATAATAGACTTGCATTGGGGAAATTACTTTTGATTTTGGTGAGTAAATAGGACACTAAGGATCACTGAGGTGGGTAGTGGTGATGGGAGGCAATCATAAAAACTAGCTGACACGTGTCAGGGATAATGACATCAGATATACAGATGCTAGTGTCGATGAGATCAATCGTGCCTGATAACTCCAAACAAAGTCAACAACAGCGATAAACACTTTGATACAACCAGCAGCCATGAACCTGTGTTACCTATCTTATCTATCTACTTAACTATCTATCTATCACCTATCTGTGTGTGTGTGTGCACATGTGTGCGCGTGCATGTGTTTCAGAGTGGAATGAGTACTAGAGATTACATTCTTTCCTGAACAGGTATTTGAGAATGGCCTGCGACGTGCCAGATATTAAGCAAAGGCAATTGAGAAAAACGGTATTCAAAAACTTGAGGAAAACAGTTTCTAACGAGGGACCTCAGACGAGTGGACAGTCACACTGTAGGTTTGGGGGTCAGGTAACAGGGTTAGGTACAGAACGGACCTGCAGGGGGCACACAGGAGTTAGGGGCCTCCTTAAATTCAGAGGGGATTCCCGCACCCCGAGCAGTCACATATGGCCCGCACTGTACTGAGGAAGAGACAACGCCTAATGCAGAGATTCTGTCATTGAAGAAAGCGGAGCACACTGTTCACTACATAGCAAGTTCACGATCACCAGGCTGTGAGTAGGACTGGACGCCACCATGGATTCAATGCTCCTCTCACCAGTTATGCTGCTTCTGCTGAAATTTCTTTTTAGAGACAGTGGAGGTTAGCAGAAATGAAACATGTGTAATGTTAATTCTTCTCACCCATTTTTCCTTTTTGTATTTTTTTTTCTCAAAATTGCTAGGAGATACCTGTAATTAATAAGGACACAAAACAGAAAAGTAATCAAATTCACAGCTTACTATCAAAGAATAATGTCATAAAAATCTTTATGAAAGTCACTGATGATCTTAGGAGTGCCATCCACTGCAGTGAGAGCTATTTTGGGGATTCTTTGACAATTCGTTCTACCTTTGATAGGGATAAAGGAAATAATAGTATTTCTGAATGCGGTCCAACTAGCACGGAGTATTGCGTTCACTTTGCTCAATTCTGTACCTTGACATGATGTAATACAATCTAAAATAATACACTCATTCTGCATATATCATCAGCGATTTCACAAACACCTTAACCTCCATCGATGCTATTATAAAAAGGAGGCTCATTAATATGATTAAATCTAACTGCAGGCTTGGGCTGCCCGGGTTAATAAAGAGCAGGAAAATAAATTGGCCACTGGAGAACTTGGTGTGCTTAGCCGGGGGGCAGTAATGACATCACAGGCTCAGTCAGGTTCTGACTGATACTCAGGATGATGAGTGAGCACGCAAGCTTGTCTGACACAAATCGGCATAGTCATACACCTAATATCCTACACAGATTTACAGGTCAGGTGTAAGCCCAATCGCTTTGTTAGAGAGAGGGATGTTTCTATGCAACTATCTGGGTGAGCTGAGGACAGCTTTGGCCCTGAGGCCAGCACACCCGAGGGCATCTCTAAGATTCACTGGCTTGCTGGGCTGGAGCAGTTCTGGAATATTCTGAATTTCAGGGTTTTTAACCATAAAACTGAAGTAAAATTTCCAGAAAGAGATGAAAAATATTTGGTGCGTGCTAATTACTCAACAAATGTCGACTCAGTAAATTTGAAGGTGCAAATAAAGAAAAAAGGAGGCCACCCAGGCGGTTCACTATTTGGGGTTTACTAATTCTGGCCTTCGACAGCCCATAGCTGAGGTCAGCAAACTTTTCTGCAACGTGCCAGACAGTAAATGTTCTAGCTTTCTAGAATCTCTGGTCTTTGTTGCAACAATTCAATTAACTATAGCATAAAAGCAGCCAGAGATGATATGTAAAAAAATGGGAATGGTGGTATTCCTATAAAACTTTATTTTTTAGTGCAGGTGGGGATTAGTGATGTCAGTAAAATGTTGGAGCAGGCAGCTCCATGCTTCTCACCCTCCAAAGAAACATTAAAAACAAGCAGAAACTCTCCGAAAAAAAAAAAAAAACATTGCCAGAAATCTGGAAAACAGTCGAAGGTTTATAGCACAAAACCAATGTTAATCAAGAAAAAAACCAACTAAAAGTAACAAGAAAACTTTCACTTGCCCTTGTCCTGTGTCTCCCGAGCTGGGGAGCAGTTTTGAAGACAGCTCCTGTATTCCCAGTGTGGGGCCCCGGTCTGCCTCCCAGGGGAGCACAGCCAGCCCTACTCAGAAGCACTGTGGGGGTTCCTCCACACGTTCCAGGACTAAAAAGTGGTGGGAACCGTTCCAGAACAGTAGAGAACTGGCACACTGACCTGCAGATGCCTGAGGCCAGGTGACAGCTCACAGACCCCCAGGCCTGGGGAGAAGAGCCATAGACACAGGTGGTGATATCAGGCGGTGGTTTTGTTTGGCAAATCTGGGAAATCAAAATCACTGTGAATTAGGAACAATTCAAAAAGTCTCACACCTGCCAAGGGCAAGGTGCACATCCAGAAAAGACCTGAGAACAGTTTACACTCTCACCGGAGGCTGATCTCTAACTCGGGCGCTGGCCTGGCTACAAGTGTGTGTGTTTGCAGAGAGACTCGGCAAGAGACAGGAAGAGGTGTGTGGTTGTTGTTTTAGCTCCTTGTATTCAATGAAAACTCTGTAAAAACAGTAGCTGAACAAAAGCTAAGTAGCAGAGACCTTGCTGAAACACATGATATTAAATACATTCTCCATGAAAATAGTTGGGAAAAGTCACTAGACAAACATCTTTCAAAAATTAAAACAAAAAACAAAAAACAGCAAATCCTAGGAAAGGGAAATTTAAAAAAAAATCTGATTTCCACAGTAGCAACACTATGATATATTTCCAGTACCAACAACAACAAATCATAAGGCATACAAAGAAAAAGAAATTCAGGCCCATTTAATAGAACAAAATAAACTGACAAATACCATCCATGAGGAAGGCCAGACACAGGATTTCCTAGAAAGACTTTAACAATGATCTGAAATTTACTTAAATGGCTAAAGAAAAATATGGACCAACAACTAAAGGAAATCAGGAAGATGAGGTATAAATAAAATGAAATATCAAGAAAGGATAAAAATTATAAAGGAACAACAAAAATTCTGAACCTGAAATGTACAAAAACTGACAAAAATATTCAACTGAGGAGTTCACAGAAAATTTGAGCAACCTGAAGACAGAAACAGCAAACTGAATATAGGACAACAGAAATTATTCAGCGTGGGGAGCAGAAAGAGAAAATGAACACAGAAGTGGGAACCAATCACAAGGAACTTGTGACACACCATCAAGCAGATCCACATACACATCATGGGAGTCCCAGGATGAAAGGAGGGAACAAGGGGTAGAAAGAATGTGTGAAAAAATAATGGCTGTAAACTCCACAAATTCGATGAAATATATGAATATACAAACTCAAGAAACTCAACAAATCCAGACAGGATAAAGTCAGACCCACACTGAGACATTATTGTCAGATTCTTAGACGATCTTGAAAGCAGAATGGGAAACCAACTCATCAAGTACAAGCCTCCTAAGTAAGATTAAGGACTGACTTCTCATCATAAACCACAGAGGTGGAGGCAGAAGAATGATATATTTAATACTGAAGTAAAGAAAAAACACCTGTCCACCAAGAATTCTATATCTGGCAAAACTCTCTTTCACAAATGAGGGAGAAATTAATACATTTTCAGACACACAAAACCCGAAGGGGTCATAACTAGTACCCTCTCCCTGTGAGAAATGCTAGCAGAAGTCCTGCAGGGTGAAACAAGACATTTGACAGCAACGTGATGGCAAATGAAGAAATAATTCCAGAAAGGGTAACTACAAAGGCAATTATAAAATTCACTATTATTATATTTTTGGTGTATAACTACACCTGTATTTCCTATAGGATTTAAAAGAAAAATGCTTTAAAATAATTAGGAATCTATATGATTTGACATAGGATGGATATGGATGTATTTTGTGAAACAACACAAACAGGACAGCAAAACTGTATAAAACAATGTTTGATGCTATTGAAGTTATGTTGACATTCATTAAAAGCGGTGGTTTTAAAGGTGTATTTGAAATATAATCCCCGTGGCAACATAAAGATAATATTTTTAAAATATACACACAAAGAAAAGAAAAAAACTAAAACATGTTGCTACAAAAAATATGAACTGAATACAAAAAAGAAGGCAGTAAGGAAACAAATGACAGACAAAATATATGATACATACACAAAACAAATAGCAAAATGGCATAAGTCAGTCTTCCTTATCAGTAATCTATATAAATGAAAATGGATTAAACTTTCCAATAAAAAAGCAGAAATTCGTGTAATGGATTTTTAAAAATCCAACTATACTGTTTACAAAAGACTCACTGTAGGTCTAAGTCACAAATAAATTGAGAGATGGAAACAAAATCTAAAATAGTAATGAAATAGTCACCAAAAGAGAGCACGGGTGGCTCTACTAGTATCAGATAAACTGACCTTGTCAAAAACTATTACAAGAGACAAAGAAGTGCATTATATACTGATAAAAGGATCAGTTCATCCAGAATATATAACAATTACAAACATATATGCACCAAATAACAGAGCACACAGTGACAGAATTGAGGGGACAATCAGACAGCTCTACAATAAGAGTTAGAGCCTGAGCTGTGCCACATTTTACAGTGGATAGAACATCTGGATAAAGACTGATAAGGAAACAGTGGAATTAAACAACCCTATAAAGTAACTATATCCACCAGACCTGTATGGAACATTCCACCGAGCAACAGAATGCGTATTCTGCAGGCCATATATTAAACCACAAAACTAGTCATGGCAAATTTTAAAAAATTAAAATCATCCAAAGTATCTTCTTCCACTACAAAGGAACTAAGTTTGAAATCAACAACAGAAAAAAAAAAAAGCTGGAAAATACACAAATAAGTGAAGACTAAACAACACATTCTTAACTAGTGGGTCAAAGAAGGGAAATAAGGAAATACCTTGAGATAAATAAAAACAACAACTACAAAACAATATACACAATTTGTAAGATGAAGCAAAAGCAGTGGTCAGAGACAAATTTATAGCTGTAAAGGGAAAAAGAGGAATATCTCCAGTCAATAACAACTTTAGGACTTTATGAACAATTAGAGACAAGGAAACTAATCTCAAAATTAGCAGAAGAATTAAGTAATAAAGATTAGAAGGGGATAAATGAAATAGAAAATAGAAAAAAGCAGAAATAATGAAAGCAAAAGCTGGGTCTATGAAAAGATCAACAAAATAGACAAAACTTTAGCCAGACTAACAAAGAAAAAAAAAAGAGAAAAGAGCAAAAAACTACAATAGGAAAACAAAATTGGGGTAATTACTACTAACCTTACAGAAATTAAAATGATTATCAAAGAATAATATGAACAAAGGTATGACAAAAATTGATGACTAGATGAAATTGACAAACTTCCTAGAAACACACAAATTACCTAAACTGATTCAAGATGAAATTTTAAAAATTTCAATGTAGGAATAACAAGTAAGGAGATTAAAGCTACAGTAAAAAATCTTCCAAAGAAGAGAAAGTCCAAAACCAGATGGTTTCATTGGTGAATTCTACCAAACATTTAAAGAATAATTAATACTAATTCTTTTCAAACTCTTCCAAAAAGAGAAATGAAGAGAATACTTCTTAACTCATTCTATGAGGCCAGCATTACATTTATTACAAATGTAGATAAAGAGAGCACAAAAAATAAAGGTATCACAAAAAAATAAAGTTATGAACAAATATCCTCAGTGAACATAGATGCAAACATATTCACCAAAATACTATCAAACCAAATCCCGTAAAAGGATTTTGCATCCTGACCCACAGGGATTTATCGCTGGAATGCGAAGACAATTCAACATAAGAAAACCAGTCAGCGTAATACAGCACATTAATCGAAGAAGCAGAAGGAGAAAGAGGAGAAGCAGAAGCAGATGATCAACTTTTGACACAGAAAAGACATTTGACAAAATGCAACACCTTTGCACGATAAAAACACTCAGGGAACTAGATATAAAAGGGAATTTCTTCCACACTATGTAGGGCATTTATACAATATCCACAGCTACCATCACAAGCAATGATACAAGGCTGAAAGCTGTACCCTACCAGGAAAAGAAAAGAGTACTTGGTTTCATCACTGCTAGTCAACATTGCACTGGAAGTTCTTACAAAACAATTAGATAAGGAAAACAAACAAGAGGCATTCAGAGTGGAAAGGAAGAAGTAAAACTATCTCTCTTGGCAGATAACATGATCCAACATAGAGGAAAAAATGTGAAAGAATTCATCAGAAAGCTACTTTAGCTAATGTACAAATTCTGCAGAATTGCATGTTACAAGGTCATCAGACAAAAGTCAGTCGTGTTTCTACAGACCAGCAATGAACAATCCAAAAAGGAAATTAAGAAAATTATTCCATTTACAGTAGTATCTAAAAGAACAAAAAACTAGGAATAAATTTAATGAAGGATGTGAAAACTTACACGCTAGAAACAATAAAGTACTGCTGAAAGAAATTGAAGAACCTTAAATAAATGACAAGACATCCTGCGATTATGAATCGGAAAACTTAATGTTGTAATAAGGAAGCACCACCCAAAGCTAACAAAAGATTCAACACATTCTCTATCAAAATTCCAACAGTCATTTGCAGGAATGGAAATGCAAATCCTCCAACTCGTAAGGAATCGCAAAGGGCTTCAAATAGCCAGAACATTCTTGAAGAAAAAGAACAATGTTGGAGTCCACACACTTCACTATTTCCAAGCTTCTAAAAAGTGACAGTCATAAAACTGTGGTACTGGCATTAAGAATAGATGTATTTATCAACTAAACAGAACCGGGTCCAGAGATAAACCCATCCATTTATGGCCAATTGTTTTCCAACATGACTACCAAATCCATTCAATGGAGAAAGAACAGTTTTCTACAAATTATGCTGGGACATCTGGATTTCTATATGCAAAAGAATGAATTTGAAACCCTACTTCCCATTGTGTTAAAAAAAATGACTCAAAAAATGACTCAATGACCCAAACATTTGAGAGCTAAAACTATGCACATCTTAGAAGAAAACATACTGGTTAAACTTCATTAACTGGGAGGTGGTAACGGAATCTTAGATAGGACATTGACAGAGTGGGCGACAAAGGAAAAAACAGGTAAGTGAGATTTCATCCTAATATAAAACTTTTTGTTCAACACAGGATGTCATCAAGACAGTGAAGACAACCTACAGGATGAAAGAAATGTCTTGTGAGTCATATATCTGATAAGGATTTAATATCCAATGTATATAAAGAACACCTACCACTCAGCAAAAAGACAAACAATCCAGTTTAAAAGTGGGCAAAAGACCAGCATAGACAAGATATATACAGATGCCCAAGGTATACAAATATATCAGAGAAGATATACAGATGACCAAGAAGTGCATTTAAAAAAAATGGTTAAGGGGCGCCTGGGTGGCGCAGTCGGTTAAGCGTCCGACTTCAGCCAGGTCACCATCTCGCGGTCCGTGAGTTCAAGCCCCGCGTCAGGCTCTGGGCTGATGGCTCGTAGCCTGGAGCCTGTTTCTGATTTTGTGTCTCCCTCTCTCTCTGCCCCTCCCCCATTCATGCTCTGTTTCTCTCTGTCCCAAAAATAAATAAAAAACGTTGAAAAAAAAATTTTTTAAAAAAATGGTTAATATCTAACATCATTAGCAACTCAGGAAACACAAATCAAAACCCCAATGAGATGCCGCTTCACATCTCTTACGAAGGCTAGAAAAGAAGAAAAAGGAACCACGCAAGTATGGCTAACATGTGGACAGGCGGGAGCACTCTCACACTGCTGGTGGGAATGTTTCATAGCGCAGCCACTGTGGAAACTGTCTGCCTTTTCTCAAAAAAGCTAAACATAGAATTTATACTCAAATTCCAGCAACTCCACTCCCTGGCATCTACCTAAAAGAAGGGGGACAGCGAATCAAACAGATGGTTGTATACCAACGTTCACGGTGGCATTATTCACGAGAGTTCAAGGGGGGACAAACCCAGTGACCCTGACAGATGTCTGGAGGAAACAAACGTGGTACGTCAACAGAGAGAACTATTATTCAGCCATAAAAACAAAGGAAATTCTGATACATGCTACCACAAGATAACCCTCCAGAACATTATGCCAAAATATGTTAGAGGCTCCCAAGGGCTACGGGGAGGAGTAAAGAGATGTTATTGCTTCATGAGTCTGGAAATGTTGCTTGGGGTAATGGAAGAATTTTGGAAATAGATGGTTGTAATAGTTACATGTTTTGAATAAGGTTATGTCACTGAATTGTACATTTGAAAGTGTTTAGAATGACATTTTATATTATCGATACATATTTTTTCCCACAATAAAATTTAAAAGCAAGCCAGTAAGTGGGGGCAGAACTGGGCCATGTGGGGTTATAAGCTGACCCCTGCCTATAGCAGTGGTTCTAATATTTCAGTAATTAAAGGGTTCATCCGAGGGTTTGTTCAAACACAGAGAGGCTCTTCTCTAGAGTTCGTGATTCACTATTGGTTCCAGGGTGAGACAAACGGATCTGCATTTCCAACCGGTTTGCATAAGACACAGAGGCTGTTGGTGTGGGAACAGCACTTTGAGAACCATCGGACTATATCACATGGAAATCTCCCCTCTGCTTCATCTATGTCATTGCTATTTCTTTTCTAGAAGGGAATGGGTCAAGCATTGCAATCTAATATCATGCTACCATAATTTGGCCCAGTCAGTCAAGAGTAGTAGAATATTTAAGTTCTTTACCCACCTGACAAGACACAGGGTTTAAATATAGGCCAGATATCTCATTGCCTGGGCTGGACTCACTTCCCTTTCTGCTCTGAAGCCCTAAAATAACACGTCAAAAGTCCCTAAAGCCCAGTTTCCTCCCCCGTGGAGCACTGACAACAGAAAGCCCCTCACGGGGCAGCCGAGGGTCCGGTGAAAGGCTGCTGCAGGGCTGCGGGCACACCTGGGCACAGGCGGGTCCGGTGGGGGGGTTGCAAACACAGACGGGAGGGGCAGGGAATCCGATTCTTGCCCTGTCAACCTGGAAATCGCCCGCGTGGGAAATTCTAGAATTCTTAGAACATTTTCATAAATTTGGTGTATTAAAACACAAAGGACTGGCCTTCAGATCGGGGCCTTGGAACAGGTGACAATCTGGACACTTGGGCAGAGTCCCGGAGACAGTTACCGGTAAGGTATAGTTTCCCAGGCGTGTGGAGTTCCTACCTGAGCTGGGGGTGCAGGCGAGCCTGGGAAGCATCCACTTCCCGGATCTCCGTGGGAAAGTGTGGAGCGCGCAGCCAGAGCCACGGGCAGGTGTCTCTTCTTCCAGGTCAAGGTGCGCACGGCGGGTCTGCCCTCAGTCCTGGCCACGCGCGCTCGTGCCTTCATTTCTCCTGGAGACAGGACATACTCCCCTCCTTCCGAAGGTGGATTTTCACAGCGGTTCCGACCAGAAGAGCTCAAGATCTATACAGTGGGCCGCAAACATGCTCCAGGTGCTCAAGGATTTGGAGGCAGAAATGCGCAGCCCAGTAGCCGCCTGGTGCGGGGGGGGGGGGGGGGGGGGGGAGGGGGGGGAAGGGCTCCTGCCACCTGTTGGATCTCGGGGTTGATGTGGAGTTGGCGGGAGAGGCGCTGGACCTCCACGGGGCGCACTGTGCGGGCAGGAGGGGACCCAGGCCAGCCCGCCAGCTCCGTGACGCGCACAGAGCAGAAGCACCAGGGCCTGGAAAATTCACCCAGCGTGCCCCGGACTCACAAATTCAACTTGTGCTGGAAGCCAGCATTCTTGCCATTCCACCTGGGAAATGGCTCTTCACGCTGCGCGGGTCAGCAGAGCCGCCTCTCCTCTCGGGCCTCATCTCCACTCTTTGCTCACTTGGAAAACTATGCACCTCCCTTGGCTTTTCTGGCTACGTCTTCCTTGGGTTTCTATTTTTGGACTGTGACACCCCCCCCCCCCAGCCTCCATTTTAGATTACTTTTTGTGGTCCACTTCTTAAATATTTGCAGAATTCAGACATCAGGAGAGGCTCTGCTGCTCCTGGACAATTAAATAAAATGACCAAGAGTAAGCTCTCCACAGTTGCACAGGAAGTCAACTAACACCTTGAATTAACATCTGCAAGTTCTTGGGGTTTTACTTCTGGTCCCAATTCCAAGATGCTGCCGAAATTCAATTTCGTTTGCATCTCATTTAATGAGATTTTCTTCTTCTTTCTGTTCTTACTTGACCTACACATGCAAGTTCCTTCTCATTTTTTTTTTTCTTCAAGAAGGAAATAAAGAAGAGGCTCTTTCATGGAAGGCGGCTCCAAGTGAGGCCAACCTGCTGGCCTGGGGGTCGCGGCTGGGCTGTCGCCGTAGCAGGTGGAGAATGCGGCATTGGATAGGGCATGCCTGCTGGAACTGCCCTCTCCTCCTGCACCTGCCCGGCTGCTCTGCACCTGCAGGGGCTTCCGTTTGAGAAGCCTTCCACAGTCTCCAAGTCACTGCCACCGCTGGATTCTTCTCCCCATGGCCCCCCCTTTTCCCACAGTCAGTTGGTCTTATTTTATGCCTTATAGAAATTTCTCTAAATCATTTGCACAACCTCAAATTTACAGAAAAGTTGCCAGACCAATTCAAGCGACTCTCATGTACTCCTCAACAATTTTGCTCCATTTTAATTCCCCCCGTATTTATATAGAGAGACGCACATATGTACATATGTACACATATTTATATATGAAGTCACATCACATATATTACATCCACATATAGCATATATAATGTGTGTATGTATATGCTTTTTCTCAGTGTTTGGGCTGTCCTTTTAAACTAATTACTTTTTTTTCATGTTTATTTTTGAGACAGAGAGGGACAGAGTGCTGGGGGGGAGGGGCAGAGAGAGAGGGAGATACAGAATCCGAAGCAGGCTCCAGGCTCCCAGCTGTCAGCACAGAGCCGGACGCGGGGCTCAAACCTACAAACCTCGAGATCATGACCTGAGGGGAAGTCAGACACTTAACTGACTGAGCCACCCAGGTGCCCCTATCCTAATTACTTCTGAATGTATTTCATGAGAACAAAGATAATCTCTGTGTAACCATCGATTATAGAAATATGGAAACTGAACACTAATACATGACTATTATCTAATTTCCAGTTTTGATCAAATTGTATCACTTGTCCCAATACATCATTTATTGCCATTGCTTTTTTGGCTCTAGGATACTGCTCTGAATCACATGCTGAATTTATTTGTCACACACTACAGTCTTCTTTAATCTAGAACACGTCATCGGTGTTTCTTTGGTTTCCTTGACCTCATATTTTGATGAGTTCCAGGTCAGTTATTTTGTAAAATGGTTCTCAGTTTGAGTTCCTCTGAGATTTCCTCCTGAAGTGAGGATGTGTTCCTGGTCAACCAGCTCCACCCCGATGGAGAAGCCAGAACTCCATGGCAAAGCAAAATAGAAGGAAATGGGATCTCCGGTGACCACATAGAAAGCAGACCCCTTGACAGTTCTGGGCAAATTAACTCTAGGTTGTACTGTGAGGGAAAATTAACATTATTTTATTTATGTCTCTAAGTTTGAAGGTCTTTATCCAAGTTTCATTCTGCTGCCTGAGTAATCACTCTCAATTGCAAATGTATTCATGAGATTATCAAGTGTCTACAATATACAAAAGCTGAGAACATACAGGGCTTATTCATTTCTATCTCCCAAATACCTAACTGAGTGTGTACCTAAAGGCACTAAGCAAATGTTTGTGGAAACTGTGAATCAGTATGACTTTCAACAGTAAGTATTTGTGCTGTGCTCTCTAGAGCCAACTCTGGGTCCCCTGTTGAGCATCTGATTCAGTTCACACATGGACCACCTCCATCATCATGTCCTCATGTCCCAGGCTCCCTGGGACCCACCCTAATCACCCCAGGGGCCGGCCCCTGTGCCCCAGACTCACCAAATTATTCAAGGTAGCCAATCCATACCACTTCCCCTTTAAAAAATATTTTCCATAAGCATATTTGTTTCCAATTCTAGACTTCACAAATGCTACATATTTTCTCTCCAATATTTTTAGGTCACCACAAGGCTTGTGATATTTATCTGATTAATAAGTGCATGATGTTCTTAGAAATAACCTTGGGATTTATAAAAACCCTCTGGGCTCGTCTTCAATGTTGGATATTAAGAACACCACGTCAAGTGCACTCTTGCCTACTAGTTAGTAGCATCTAAGGCAGCGGCCGAGGCATGGGCTCCAGAGCCAGCTTAATCGGTCTGCTGGCTCCAGACCTAGGGCAATGTTTCCATGCCATAGTTTCACCTCTGTAAAATGGCAATACCCATAAGCACTGGGTAAGTGTGGGCTATTGCTACTGAGAATTGTCAATATGAATACACGTACATACACAACAAAGGACATGGTGTGAAAGCAACTGCTCAAGACAGAACTGCTCATGAAAGCCAGAGTTATGAAAAAAAATAGACAAGTCAGAAATTAGTAAGGTATCATTTATGAACAGAAAATATGTCATCGGTTACCCCAAATTATAAAAATGTTAGCGCCTGTGCACACGGATGCTTATTGTTTCCTCCACAGGTACAAAAACATTTAGTGATTACTCTAGATTAAGAAATTAGGAAGAGACATCCCGACTTTTCATTGTGTCACATTAAGTACAATGTGGATAAACACACTCGCTTCCACACTCACATGTGTGTATGTACTATTTTTACTATTATTATTATTTAATTTACAAAATGTTACCTGGGAGGAAAATTGTATTTTCTTATCCACAGTTCACTTTATTCTACAAATAAAAGAATAAATATCCCATTTTTCAAATAATGAAAAGATGAAAGTGTTAAGCATAGTGAGAGGACTTTGCGAGAAGTAGTCGAAAGTGGGTAAAGAAATGTTGACACGCTGGGACATAACATAAGGCGATATGCACATAAAGCACAGAGAGAGATACACACACGACCTAACCAAACACGAAGCTGGATAATGAATGAACTATGGTGATTCTGTGCGGTGCTGGGAACATCGTGCTATTTAGTGGGTACCTTTGTGGTTGTTGCTATCAAAAGACACAGTTCAGTGTTTATACTGCTTTGGGAAGAAGGGGTGGGCAGGGCAGAGCACTGGATATATTTACAGAAAATAAACCTTGTCTCTCCTCGGAGAAGATTTCAAGGATGAGCTGGCCTTTCCAATGTCTTTGAAGGAAAGTCTGAAGCAAGATCGTGCCAGATAGACGCCTGCGTGGGTACCAACTGTCTTGTTTCAAGAGAGACAGTAGCTTTGCCTGTGACTTCCGCACAAAGATGTACCGTGACCTGCGGTCTATCATGACTGGATGCTGAACACTTTGAGAAAATACAGGACCGTAGAGCCCATAGGCCCTGTTGTCATTATAAATCCGTCTTCCCTGAGATATATACGTGGAGCCCACATAGACACGTGCACATGCTCTCACACACACAAAGGATTTGGAGGCAACACAGATGAAAGGAAGCAGGAATTCAAGTGGACCCTTCCCAAGGAAGTGGAGACAGAACCCTATTCGGGAATTAAGTCATTTTAGGAAGAAATGAGCCATATGAACAGCAGGTGTGTATGCTAATAGAATGGCTCTGTGTTTTAATTAAGCAGCATTTCCCTACAGAATAATTACCTATGTTGTTTACTCAACTATTTTTTTAAAAGCCATTAACACTTCTGTAATGTACTTTCTTCCCAGGCTACACGTTTAAAAGCTTTAAGAACATTTACTTTCATCATGAAAGAAATACATAATAGGTACTTTGCTTATTGCCGATATTTATTCCCTACAAATAGTTCATCCAGGAACTCGAACACTCCATAGCCTTACTTTCATAGCTTACTTGAAGTTTATAAAAATTTGTCTTGGCTTTATTGTAAAGAATTATGCCTTGGATTCTACAGAAGTGCAAAAATGTTTTGAGGGAACATCAAATGCACATCCCTATTCCCATGGAAACTTCCACAGCCGTGATGCCTTCTCATGGCGGCTGTCCGGGAGAGACAGAAGTGTCACAGCATGCAAAATCACAGAGCGCCGTCTCCTGAACTAAATACTCGTCCCCTGAATTCAAAGCTGCCACGTGAAACACCCAGAATGGAAGCTTTGGTGCTCCTTTTGGAAGAATTTCTTGGAAGTCATGACAGCACTGTCACGAGCACAAGGAATCCACACATTTTGAAGGCTTACAGAAGACCTGACCACATGGAGGGGGTACTCTGTCTCTTTACCTGAACTAGCACAAATCCACAGCATTTTGTTAAAGATTCAGTGGAGTAGCGTTGCTTATCAGAGAAAGTTAGCTAAGTGGATGATTTGCAAGACAAGGTTACCAAAAGCCATGCAGAAAAAGCCTGCACCATCATCTTTTGAAGGCTGAACTTGGCTTCTAAGGATCCCGTGTTTCAGGGCCTCTGAGTCTGGTTCTCTCTGCTGGAACAGTGCAACTGCAGAAGCAGCCCCAATTGTTCGACCGGAATCTTACGGGAAGAAGACAAAGTGCTTGATGAGACTTAATTAGGGGACTGCAAAGTGATGTCTCCCATTTTTTTTTAATCTCTACCTAGCAATTTTATAAATTATTTTCAAAAATACTCACGGCTCTGACTGGACGACGATGTCTGGCAGCCAGCATAGTTGACAAAAAGGATGCTGGACAAATCACACCGATTCGCCTGGGAAGGCAAGGGGTATGACTGCTGTGAGGAAACGTCATGGTGGACTTTCTCTTACAGAGTCGGCCCGCGAGCTGCCGAAGGGTAGATGTCAAAGAACGCCGCTTCACACAACACACACAGACGGCGATCCCAAGTGCATCGTAAATGTCTGTGCCGATGGTTAGTAAGTATTACGCGTGCTTTTGTTGACCCCAGCTATGTTCTACGGAGGGGAATTCAGAGCACGGTGCAAGAGGAAGATTTCGGCACAGACAGTGCAAGTGGGTAGATCTCCCAACAAAAGACCTTCCAACAAAAAACAAAAGGAGTGTTTTTCTTCAGTGACTGTGTCGTATGGGAGACTCACACTTCCTTTGTGATGAAGTTTGATAGAGTCTCTTCTTGGAATTTAAATTCGGTCCTCACTTCACGAAACCATCACATCCGACCGGATTTTGGGGTGGCTTTTTACAGCCCTCACCTTATAATTTCATGAAAGAAATGATAGGAGACAAGTCCGAAATGCTTTCTTCACGTAGATAAGCATCAGAGCAATTGTGGCAGTTAGGGTTCAGGAGTGAAGAGGCCTTATGACATCCATGTTGCCGTGGTTTTAATGGTCTCTTTCAACAGGGCTTTAAAAGGTGAGCAAAAAGGAGCCAAAATAAAACTTTTGAGAAACTTGAGGCCTTAACCATTCATTATTGATAATTTGGTTTTTTCTTCATTTTTAAGGAACGACATAACGATGTGTTTGCACACCAACGTAACCCGTACCAGATTTCAACTTCTCCAGATCTCCTGAAACTCAAGGTGCACTGGATTATGAGATCTGGCAGCAGAGAGCTGCTGTCTTCTGGACAGAGCTGGGGGAGAGGCAGATTTGGAGGTTCCAGGTCAACCCAGTAATTATCTTTCAGCAGGTAAACAAACAACACTTGTGTGTGCGTCCCCACTTCCTGGAATTCTAAGGTCTTTCCAAATCTTGTAATTTTAAGATTTTCAAGTCTTTTTTTTAATGTTTATTTGTTTTTGAGAGAGACAGACAGACAGAAAGACAAAGTGCACGCACGGGAGTAGGGGAGGGGCACAGAGAGAGGGAGAATTTGAAGCAGGCTCCCGGCCCCAAGCTGTCAGCACAGAGCCCAACGTGAGGCTTGAACTCACAAACCATGAGACCATGACCTGAACCGAAGTCGGATGCTTAGGTGACTGACCTCCCAGGTGCCCTTAAGATTTTCAAGTCTTATCAAGCAGTCCATCAACCCCAACCACAGAAAAGCCATGTAAAGTAATTCTCATCATCCTTTACTTGTGCATCATAGTCTTTATTTAATTTTCATGTACTCTGTATTAAAAGAACAAAGAGCAGTTACTCTAGGTCTTGACATCTATATTGCTAAAATATCTTCCTTGAAAAGCGTGAGGGCAATTTTGGCACCTTTTATTTATGGAAGCTGTTTACTCAGCAACTTACTAGATGAAGGGTAGGGAACATGAATTAATGATTTTTGCCTGTTCTGATTCTGACATAGTTGGTGGTCACTAAAGACTATCAAATTAATACAAAGACCATTGTAACAACAATACAGTGAATTACTTTTTCAATAGGACAAGACATAATTTCTTAATTTCACTGCCCACATTAGTTCCTAGGACTATATGACCAGGTACCACAAACTGAGCGGCTAAACACAACAGAAAAGTGTCCCCTCATGGCTCTGGAGGCTGGAAGGGGTCATGCTCCCGCGAGAGCCTCTAGGAGTGGATCCCACCCCCCACCCCCCACCCCCCAGGGTCTTCAGCTTCTAGAGACCCCAGGTGTCCTTTGCTTTGGGCTGCATACCTCAAATCCCTTCTGTCTCCACGTGGTTGCATTTCCTTCTCGTCCCTGTGTCTGTGTCTCTTCTCAGGAGGACACCAGTCAGATTGGACTAAGGGCCAATACAGCTTCTGTATGACCTCACTTTAACTTCACCAATTACATCCACAATGACCCTATTCCAAAATTAGGTCCAATTCTGAAAAATGAGAGCCAGGGCTTCAACGTGTCTTTTCAAGGGGGATACAATTCAGCCCCTAACAATACCAATGAATAAAAATACTGTAGGTGTGATTTAAAATATGGTGACAGATGACATTAGGACTCTCCCATCATGCAAGGAAGAGAAGACATAAGGATGTGTTCTTATAGAAAAGAGAAGTGAGAATGGAATAGTTATCTAGTAAATGAATGATGTAGACAGCCACTCTTGATAATGAGGCAGACATTTATGCTTGATATTTGCCTTGACCTTCATAGTCACGTTACACTCACACCTTAAAGCATGTCAACATGCCATGTGTAACAAATGCCAGAATCACAGTGTTTCCTTTCACATCCTGGACATTTAATACAATTTTGACATAAAACTGAAATCTTAGCATTAAAGCAAGTTTAGGTAATAGTTCCAGGAGTGCACCTCTAACACACTAGCTACTATCACTATTTAGTCTGATCAGGTATATTCCTCCAGGATTCCCATTAGAAATCACTGGGAAAATGATGTAGTTTACATACGACCATATAATGTAACCTTTTATGCTTCCTTTTCTCATAACATTATTTTCCCTTGTGAGTTCAGCTCTGGGAGCCAAGCTGAATTTTCTTAAGTAGAGCACTTAGTTAATTGGCTTGAGGCTTCTTGATTAGAATAGTGACTTCAGCTTCAACTTTTTAATATAAACATTATCACAATAAAAGAAGAAAAGTATCTATCAAGACACATTTCACTTAAAACATACAATGAGGAAAACAGAAAAGAAAATGCAATATGGATATCAAATTTGTAAGCAAGTGTTACTCCTCTGTTTTATGCTGAATAATGATTTTTTAATAAAGGCTCAGTGGGATATTTCAAGTAATTCCTCAAAAAAGCTGAAAGCCGGTGGCCATATTTACATTGTTCTGGCTTTATGAGTTTAATGCTGCCCTGGTTTTCATACCAGGACTGTTGACTACACCTGTCACAGGCAGCCGCTGAGCACTTGGTATGGGGCTGGGTTGAATTTTTAGTTTAAAATACTTTAATAAAAATAAATTTAGGGGCACCTGGGTGGTTCAGTCGGTTAAGCGTCCGACTTCAGCTCAGGTCACAATCCCGCGGTCTGTGAGTTCGAGCCCTGCGTCGGGCTCTGGGCGGACGGCTCAGAGCCTGGAGCCTGCTTCCGATTCTGTGTCTCCCTCTCTCTCTGCCCCTCCCCCGTTCATGCTCTGTCTCTGTCTCAAAAATAAATAAACGTTAAAAAAATTAAAAAAAAAATAAATTTAAAAACTGAAGCAGAGTAAAGTATTTTTCTGTTAAGTACCTTTTTATTGTCTTGGTAGGACTACACTTCATCAAAACCACTGAAAATACAGGACTCAAATTGAGATGTGCTGTGACCATCCGTGCCAGAATTTGAATAGTGAGAATAAAAAATTAATGTGAAATACCTCAGTCATAAGTCTGAACTGGATTAAATGTTGAGATACTATTTTGCACATATATTTCCCTTCTTTTTTATGTGAACACTACACATTTTAAAGTTATGTATATGGCTCAGTTTACATTTTTATTACACAGTGCTACTGCAGAGTAACCTAAGAAAAATAGAACTGTTAGGCAGTTTCAGAAGATTTACAAACAATTCAGTCTTAGGGTGAAGCAGGGTATTTTTGCTAGAAAAAGTAAGAAAAGAAGCATTTCAACCTCAAGCCTGTGAGTAAAACCTATGTGCTGGCTATGTAACGTTTCATAGGAAATTACACTTGTTTGAGTTCTCCATGACTTGTATGAGAAATTTTATTTTTTTTCTAATCAAACTTGGATTTACACACATATAACACCCTACCCCCAACTCCAAAACGCACACACACACACACACACATGCACACACGTACACACATGCATACACACACACACACACACACACACACACACAGAGATACATAAACACACATACCCACACAGGCTCAGATGCATTTTGAACCATATTCTGAGTGGTTTTCTAGCTTCATTCTGGAACTTTTACTAGTAAGGTGCATAAAATTGGAAGATTTGGTTTAAAAAAAAGAAATCCAAAAGTGATGGGTTTTCTGCCTCATCTTTTTGGAGAAGGAGGAATTGATATATCTTTATATTTTTGTTGTTTGTTTACATATTTATTTTGAGATTGAGAGCATGTGAGAACAAGGGAGGGGCAGAGAGAAGGAGAGAGAGAATCCCAAGCAGACTCCTCGGTGTCAGTGCAGAGCCTGATGCAAGGTTCTGTCTCATGAACTGTGAGATAATGACCTGAGCTGAAACCAAGAGTTGGACACTTAACCAACTGAGCCTCCCGGGCGCCTAGAGAATAATCTTACTCAGATTTTATAACATCCTCACATTCTACAAGAACCCATTATTTTCTTCTGAAATCCGATGATGGTAGCACTGAGATGGACTGGGTAGGTCCCGTGGCACAGTACTTCCTGTTAGTTAGTTAGTTAGTTAGTTAGTTAGTTAGTTAGTTAGTTTTGAGAGGGGGGATGGGCAGAGAGAGATGGGGAGAGAATCCCAAGCAGGTTGCACTCTGTCAGCACAGAGCCCGACACGGGGCTTGACCCACGATCCCTGACATCATGACCTGAGCCAAAGACAAAACCAGACTCTTCTTAAGCGACTGAGCCACCCAGGTGCCCCTGTTGTTACTTTTAATTTATTTTACTTAATCTTTCTTGTGGTACTTGTTTTGCCCTAATGAGAGCAGACAAGTAAGGGAAAGATGACAATATTAAGTAAATAGTGAGGGAAACAGTATATGGTATGCGTATATTTATGCTTTTTATATCAGTTACTTTACTGATACTTCATAATCACCTGGTTATGGTAGTGGAGCCCACACTATTTGTTTTACTAATGAGCAAACCATGTGTCTGCGTTTTGCCTGATGTCACTCTGCATCGACCTGCAGACCAAGATCTGGACAGTGTGCAGCCCGTCTCGCCCCACGATGGACAACACAGACAAAGAGGGTCTGGAGAACAATACGGGGGCAGGATATTTAAATCCTTGTTTATTTGTAACTTTTCGGCCCATTCTTTTTTTTTTTTTTTTAGACCATTCTTAACAATAAGAACTAAGAAAGTAAAGATCATACGGCCCATTATGGGATTTAGTTTCCAGGGAAATCACTTGGGGAAGGCCACACACTAGTGAACTGCACCTTGACACTTGATGTCTCATTACATTCCTATCTGTTTTCACCTAAGAATTACATTCACCACCTTTGAGGAGCTGGGTCACTGGTGCTTTCCCAAGACATGTAAGAAAAAGTATCTGCTTTCAAGAAGAGGCCATACGCTTGGAGAGACACTGACCAAAAGCATACTGTGTGCAAGGCCCAGATGAGGGCATCGCCTTCTTTCCTTTAGTCTCCTTTCCTAAAATAAAATAGTGGCTTTGCCGTTGGATTGATTAATGGGTGTTATTTTTTTCACAGGTGTAAAAATCACCACTTCTGGGTCCTACAGGTATCACCTGCCTACAGGCCTACATAATGCTAAACAAAGCACAAATAATTCAAACAAGTACCATCAGCAGTCCTCCTACTCAGGAAAATCATTGTTAATTTTTTGGTAACTTGTTTTCTGTTTTGTTTTTTTTTTCTATATGTATAGAATACATGTAAATGCGTATATCATGTAGGCATTTTTTTTAATGTTTATTTATTTTTGAGACAGAGAGAGACAGAGCATGAATGGGGGAGGGGCAGAGAGAGGGAGACAGAATCGGAAGCAGGCTCCAGGCTCCGAGCCACCAGCCCAGAGCCCGACGTGGGGCTTGAACTCACGAACCATGAGATCGTGACCTGAGCTGAAGTCGGACACTCAACTGACTAAGCCACCCAGGCGCCCCTCATATATGCATTTTGAACCTTTACTCTGAGTTAACAGAATGCCACAAACACTTTCCACATTAAATACATTAATATTTTTCAAAGATTATTCTTGACAATTGTATACTATTCTTTTGCTTAAATGCGAATTGCTCCCTTTAATTGTATACATTTGGTGTTAATTATTGTAAAGTACATCTCTTTGTATATCTCTAATTAGTATGATTTTCCAAAAGGACAATTAATTACAGGATACAGGAGGCAATTAACTTAGAAAGCTTACAAAATACTACAGAAAAGAAGTTGTTTAGAAGATCATACCAATTTATATTTATACCAGCACCTTACAAAAGCATTATTCACAAACTTTACAGATACTGAACGTTTTCCACTTTTTTGATTTAATATTCACATCACTTGTCAACTTCACACATAAAAATTATTCTCAATTTTACATTACATATCATATTTTCTACGTGTTTAGTCACTTTGATTAATTTTTAAGTGTATTTACTTCTTTATTTGAGAGAGTGTGCATGCACATAAGAGGAGGAGGGGAAGAGAGAGAGAGAGAGAGAGAGAGAGAGAGAGAGAGAGAGAGAGAGAGAGAGAGAGAGAGAGAGAGAGAGAGAGAGAGAGAGAGAGAGAGAGAGAGAGAAAGAATCCCAAGCAGGCTCCATGCTGTCAGCACAGAGCCCGATGCGGGGCTTGATCCCACGACCCCGGGCATCATGACCTGAGCTGAAACCAACAGACGCTTAACGGACTAAGCCACCAGGCGCTTCTACTTTGATTAATTTAAAGACTCATTTTCTTTTTTTTTTTTTAGTAATTTCTTAAAATCTTGTCCTTCTCACGGCATAGTAAGTACAAACAAACAAAAAGGGGAATGAAAACGCATCACGGAATTGTTTCTTTGCACAGTTATTATTGTTTATTTGGGGAAAGAACCACACATTCTTCTCCCCTTGTCTACAATTTACCCTTTAACACGGAAGCAGAAAAGCACAGCGAGCAGGTGTGCTCACTGGGAGGCTGGCAACCCTTCCACTAAGTATAATTTTTGAATTGATTAAAGAATTCCATGTGTGTATTTTCAACGCACAAGAGAATTATGATAAAAAATAAAATTGAATAAAATCCTCACAAAAGTGAACAGATTTTTTAATATTGTCAAGAGATATCGTAGATACTGCTTATCTCCTCTGTGACCTGCCCATATTCTATGGCCCGGAACGGATGAAACTGTGACAAACAGCTCTGTCTACACTGAGAGTCTCGTCAGAGTATGTTTCCTAGGTGCGACACCGGGCTCCCTGCTGCAGCCGGGAGGCTCTCTGCAGCTGGGAGGCTGCAGGTGCCTGGCACGCCTGCGGGCTCGGGTCCGTCATTCATTCCAAGCGGCTTCACAGCTCAGCCCTGAGGCAGAAAACCAACCCCATAAATGCAACGGAATTTAATCAGAAAAGCCTTGAATTTTGGAGTCACTCTTCCAGAAAATGCCAAATTAAATGGAAAATTACTCTGGTTTCCCTCGGAGATAGCTCCACATCTAGGAAATTAACTTGCAGAAGCAGCTTCTCTCTGTAGGGAGAAAGCCTCCAGGGCGACCTCAACACCATACGGGAAACACGACCCCAGATAACAACAGTACCAGATACGAGCAAGCTGTGTGCTATCACTGCAGAGAGAGCAGGGATACGTAGAGGACTGGCTGAGGAAACTCAACCGTGGATCTCCTAGAACAGCGAAGTGGGAGCCCTTCCATTTTGGAACGATGAGATCTAACCCTGCTTCCTTCCTGAGAAAGGGCGACTGAGCATTTGTTACCTCCTAGGTGCCACTCACGAAACATCAGCTCCTCTATGGGGCTCTCTTTGCCTCTAGCAGCAGGATGTCCTTTTCCTTTGCTACTCTATTTCTCTTGTTGGTTCACGGCACTATCGTGACACATTAAGACTTACAAGTAGATTTATATATTCTATCCAGTGTCGTGGTAACATAGCGAAGGAGCTATCCACAAGATGCAGATGATAAGACAAGTGCAGCGGCTGTAGATAATTTTAAAATGCAATCAACCGGACTGAATTTCACTCTGGTTTTTATTATTACCATGCACCAGGAATCGTACACAATGAGATGATAAAATGCTCCTGTCCTCCACGGATCACTCCCACCCACAGGCACCCTCCATTTCCACCTGCCCCTGCCCCTACCCCTGTCTGGACTACCACTCATTATATCTCTCCTTCTTCACCTGTCATATATTTGAGGATAGAATCACTTTTAATCTGGTTCATCTATCTATCTATCCATCCATCCATATCTGTGGCAATACAAAGACACTCAGGAAATGCTGGTAGAACATGTCTATTGTTTTTTAAGAAAAAGGTTGTTTGTTTGTTTATTTATTTATTTATTTATTTAGAGACAGAATGGGCAGGGGAGGGGCAGAGAGAGAGGGAGACATAGAATCCGAAGTAGCTCCAGGCTCTGAGTTGTCAGCACAGAGCCCAATGCAAGGTTGGTAACCCACAGACTGTGGGTTCATGACCTGAGCTGGAGTTGGACACCTAACCAACTGAGCCACCCAGGCACCCTAAGAGCTAATTTTTTACACATTTATTTATTTATTAAAATTTTTTGTTGATTTCTTTTGAGAGAGAGATGGGGGGGGGCATAGGGGAGGGGCAGAGAGAGAGTGGGAGAGAGAGAATCCCAAGTAGGCTCTGAGCTGTCAACACAGAGCCTGATTCAGGGTTCAAACCCACAAACTGCGAGATCAAGACCTGAGCTGAAGTTGGACACTTTACTGACTGAGCCACCCAGGAGCCCCTAAAACATGTCTTACTTAATGAATAGCACAGGTAGAAGATCTCAAAGGAAGGGAAAATGGGAAAGTCAGGTTTCTTACTACATGAGATCAGAAAATATTTTCCATATTAAATCAGAGAAAAATGGCACATGAAACAAAATAAATGATGGGAACTTTGTATAGAGTCATTTTGCAACTTGTGAGAAAACAAGATATTGAAATGTATAGCAAAGACTAAAATAAGCAGTGACTGAACAAGAAAACACATATCTCCCATCTGCACACGTGTCTGCCTGGGAACACCAAGGATAAATGTTGCAGTAATAATTTCTCCTTTGCATTAGTTTTCCGGGTCTAAAAAAGGGCTATCGTTGACATAATCAAGTCCAGAAACATGAGGAAATGGGTTTTGGGAAAAGCAGAGCATGGCTTGTCTTCATGATGCAGAGGGACCTATCCTGGACGGTACTGATGCCACGTTGACAAGAGCAAATTAAGCACAAGAGATGTGTGCTGGGGGAGACGGATTGGGCAGAGTCCACAGAGCAGGCGAATAGCGGGAGTGGATACATTTCTTTAACAGAATGAGAATAAAAAGTTCAATTGCACCAAAGTAGTAATATACTAGAGGTTTGTGTGCGTGTGTGTGTGTGTGTGTGTGTGTGTGTGTGTGTATACATATATAAACTTCAGAGGAGTCAAAAAATTTGGAAGACAAAATCAAAGGAAATGCTAAAGCAAGATGGATTTCCTCTGGAATAAAAAGCAAACTAGTCACATGCAGTACAAAAGTCATGGTAAACCACATATCTAATGCTGAAGAAGTTCTGATTTTGATATTAATAACTGAGATGTCATTGTATACCAGCAACAAGATTGAATATGAATAAATTAATCATTAGACGGTGATGGAATTGAGTTTCAAGCAGAAAGGAACACAGAGGAGAGAGGCTCATCTCTTATACTAAGTACAATGTATTTGGTGTCAATGCAAATGTAAGTTGAAAGGGGAATTTATTATTTTGATGTGCACTCTCTTCCAAGCAAATAAAAACAGAAATTTTTAAGAATGTAAACTTGTCTGGGGCACCTGGCGGGCTCAGTCGGAAGAGCCCACGACTCTTGACCTTGGGGTCATGAGTTCAAGCCCCATGTTGGGTATAGAGATTAATAAATAAATATATATATTTTTTTAAAAAGTGTAAACTTCCCTGCATAAAACAAAGCTAGAATTTGAAAGCATTTTCAATTTGTGGCTACTAATAAAATTATATGGAGTATATAATGCACTGTATACACAAAACACATAGATTACACTATAAATGATATATATCACTTGTTATAATCTATGTTACATGTAGGTCATATATTACATGAATTCTAAATACTGTGTATACCTCATGACCCAGCTTTTATAAATCCACATTCCGTCAGCCTAGAGTATATTCACAACACTACGAGTAAATCAGAGCTGAAAAGCTGCGTGGGAGAAGGAACAGCTGATCACATGTAAGTCAAAGCAAACATCGAGAACCAAGAACACGGGGTCAGGAACGAGGTTGCCTACGGTCGTGCGTTGTCAGGGTAACACGCGTGTTCTGTGTGGACGCTGTAAATCACAGATAGCACAGGCAAAGCGCTCCGGAATGTGACAGCCTGGCCTCTGAGGTTCCTACCCCGCCAAGCCTGAGACTCCCACAGATTGTGGGCGACAGGACTCCAACGCCAACACCGGGAGTGCGTCCTAGTCCTAAAAAACCCCCACAGGGGCCCGAGGCGGCCCTGAGCTCTCCATACAACCCGGCTCCTGGGCTTTACTTCTACCCTTTCCACTCAGCACAGAGTCCCAGCACCTGGCTCCCCCAACGGTGCTGTGACCACTATTCCTCTGTTGGCTTACATACACCCAGACACCTCCGTGGCGGGTTACCAGTTTGGAGTCCTGACACTGCTCCCAAAATTAGGCAGTGTTTCTAATAGTTTCCTCACCATTAGCAGCTACAGAAAAACAGTATGGAGTGAATAAAGGGTAATTCCAACAGAAAAGACACTTACACATCCGAAACCTACTCTTAGATTCATGGTACACAGACTCTCCCTCATTGTGTAGTTTTCCCCTGCCTCTAGCCACCGCAGTCCCCCCTCTGCACTTAGGCTTTTGGGCTGGGAGTCAACCTTACCAAATCCTGATCCCTTTGGGCATACACGTTACTGGCTTCTGCTCAAGAGCAACTTTAGGGACCAACGTTCTCAAAGGCTGTGAGTTTTCCCCCAAGCAATGGTCCAGGTAGTGTAGGCACCCACAGCCCCCTACCTGTTCATGGCTCCTGCACCCGACCCCACACACGCCGTGTCCCAAGGTCTACAAGGGGCAGGCACCCCCCTGGTGGGGCGCCCAGAACACAAGATGAAAAACAAGGACTCTGCTTGGATTTCAAAAGTCCCAGAGTTGATCCTGCCATCATGCTAACTCCTCATCACTACCTGAGTCTCAGATACTCGAAACTTTATAGTTCTTGTGGGTTGTGCAGCATATAGAAATACTGCGTAGAATTAATTTAAAACATCTTTTAATGTTTATTTATTTTAGAAAGAGGGAGAGAGTGCAAGCAGGGGAGGCACAGAGAGAGAGGGAGACACAGAATCGGAAGCAGGCTCCAGGCTCCGAGGTGGACACAGCCTGACGCGGGGCTCAAACCCACAACCCGTGAGATCATGACCTGAGCTGAAGTTGGACACTTAACTGAGACACCCAGGCGCCCCTGCGCGGGATTAATTTTAAAAGACTCCCTTGTGTGGTCCCTAATGACACCTAGCCAAACAGGTCCTTTCCCTTCCTCTACCAGGCCAGGTGCTGCCGGTCCCCACTGCTGGTCCCCACCAGAGAGTCCCCACTGCTGGACCCCACCAAAGAGACCCCACTGCTGGTCCCCACCAGAGAGTCCCCACTGCTGGTCCCCACCAGAGAGTCCCCACTGCTGGACCCCACCAAAGAGTCCCCACTGCTGGACCCACCAAAGAGTCCCCACTGCTGGTCCCCACCAGAGAGTCCCCACTGCTGGTCCCCACCAGAGAGTCCCCACTGCTGGTCCCCACCAGAGAGTCCCCACTGCTGGTCCCCACCAGAGAGTCCCCACTGCTGGTCCCCACCAGAGAGTCCCCACTGCTGGTCCCCACCAGAGAGTCCCCACTGCTGGTCCCCACCAGAGAGTCCCCACTGCTGGACCTCACCACGGGGACGGCCCTCCAAGCCCCTCCTATAACCAGGCTCACGCCTGGTGCCGTACTCACTGCGTTCTCTGTGACACACCTCATGTTCTCTGCCAGTTGTACACCCACCCCATCCCTTGGTACAAATGCTCTTTAACTTGGTATTAGTGCTGAACCTCAGTGATGCTTATGTGGCCTCCACGGACATGTGTAGACAGAAAAAAGTAATAGCTACTAGCTATGTGAATCCTGCTCAAGCGGACACTTTGTTAGGAGTTTAAGTGCGGCCAGGTAGGGGAACAGCGAGGGTGCCTACACATGGACAGACAGTATTGCTTAGCCAGTGAATTCTAATTGCACACGGAATGTGGTGAGGGAGAGATTACTAAGGAAACATTTTAATAACCTGATAACCCTAAAATTAAACACAGCAGGTTGAAAGAATTTATAGTGATTATCAAAGATATTATAAACTATCCATTTATATCTGGTAACATTGTATTTTTACATTTTTATTCAACTATTCCTAATGGAAAGTGTTATTATGAAAACCAAAAGAGTCATGCCTTCAAAATCAAGGTGTCATTAAGGTTGTGATAAATGTACGTTACGTATAGCATGTTTCAGGAAGAATGTTAGGGTATTTATTTGTCCACACACACACCGCTATAGTCCAAGCATTGCTTGTATTTAAATTCTTCAGTTGCTGATTCGTTTTAAAAAAAAGAGGATACGAAAAAGGACTTCAGCATACCTTCAGCATCCGCAGGCATCGACATTTACTCAGGATTACTAAAAATCTACTGTATTCAAACACGTGTACCTGGGACCTTTAGAAAATGACCTGGATCCTGAATAAAGGGACCTTGTAGGTCATTACTATTAACTACTTTACCGTGGGCTCCACACGTGGTGCTGGCTTGCCACAAAGTAAGGACTCAGGTTACCATGTCCTAAACACATGTTTCGTGTTCAACACCTTGCACATTTCCTCTCTGGGGTACATGAAGGTAGCCCCATTTTACAGTGTGGAAAGTGAAGCAGAGGAAGAAAAGCAATCGAGCCAAGAATCCGCAGGAGAGTTGGGATTTGAATCCGAATTTTTATCTATAATCTCTGAAGTCTTCCCATACCACCACAGACTCCTCGTGTGACATCTGACACATAAACTGTGCTCACAGCTTCCTGTTATTTCGTATGTAGCACTCTTTCTACATGGCACAAAAATCTCTTCGTACGCATACAGCTGATGACGTCATTAATTCCCTTATGAAGAAACTAAGAAGTAGCAGATGTGATTTTCGTTATCTTCAATTTATAGTGTTTCACTTTATAAAATTTGTAAATGCTCCTTAAAAATATTTTTTCTTTTAAGTTTATTTATTTTGAGAGAGACAGACACTGTGCAAACCCACAAAGCTGTGAGATCATGACCAGAACCAAAACCTAGAGTTGGACACTCAACTGACTGAGCCACCAAGCACCCAAAATAACTTTTGTTTTAGAATAGTTTTCAGTTCAGGAGGGAAGATGGCAGCGTAGGAGGACGCTGGGCTCACCGCGCGTCCTGCCGATCACTCAGATTCCACCTACACCTGCCTAAAGAACCCAGAAAACCGCCAGAGGATTAGCAGAACGGAGTCTCCGGAGCCGAGCGCAGACGAGAGGCCCACGGAAGAGGGGAGGAAGGGCAAGGAGGCAGTGCGTGCTGCACGGACTGGCGGGAGGGAGCCGGGGCGGAGGGGCGGCCCGCGGCCAAGCAGAGCCCCCGAGGCTGGCTGGCAAAAGCGGAGGGGCCGGACGGACTGTGTTCCGACAGCGAGCGGGATTTGACATCTGGAAGGTTATAAGCTAACAGCTCTGCTCGGAGAACGGGAGGGCTGGAGGACAAAGGGAGGGAGAGCTGCTGAGCCCCGGACGGCAGAGCTCAGCTTGGCGGGGAACAAAGGCGCCCGCCAGCGCCATCTCCCCCGCCCATCCTCCAGCCAAAATCCCAAAGGGAACCGGTTCCTGCCAGGGAACTTGCTCCCTCCGCGCAAACACCCAACTCTGTGCTTCTGCGGAGCCAAACCTCCGGCAGCGGATCTGACTCCCTCCCGCTGCCACAGGGCCCCTCCTGAAGTGGATCACCTAAGGAGAAGCGAGCTAAGCCTGCCCCTCCTGCCCCCGTGCACCTTGCCTACCCACCCCAGCTAATACGCCAGATCCCCAGCACCACAAGCCTGGCAGTGTGCAAGTAGACCAGACGGGCCACACCACCCCACAGTGAATCCCGCCCCTAGGAGAGGGGAAGAGAAGGCACACACCAGTCTGACTGCGGCCCCAGCGGTGGGCTGTGGGCAGACCTCAGGTCGGACTGCGGCCCCGCCCACCAACTGCAGTTATACACCACAGCACAGGGGAAGTGCCCTGCGGGTCCTCACCACTCCAGGGACTATCCAAAATGACCAAACGGAAGAATTCCCCTCAGAAGAATCTCCAGGAAATAACAACAGCTAATGAACTGATCAAAAAGGATTTAAATAATATAACAGAAAGTGAATTTAGAATAATACTCATAAAATTAATCGCTGGGCTTGAAAACAGTATACAGGACAGCAGAGAATCTCTTGCCACAGAGATCAAGGGACTAAGGAACAGTCACGAGGAGCTGAAAAGCACTTTAAACAAAATGCAAAACAAAATGGAAACGATGACAGCTTGGATTGAAGAGGCAGAGGAGAGAATAGGTGAACTAGAAGATAAAGTTATGGAAAAAGAGGAAGCTGAGAGAAAGAGAGATTAAAAAATCCAGGAGTATGAGGGGAAAATTAGAGAACTAAGTGATACACTAAAAAGAAATAATATACGCATAATTGGTATCCCAGAGGAGGAAGAGAGAGGGAAAGGTGCTGAAGGGGTACTTGAAGAAATTATAGCTGAGAACTTCCCTGAACTGGGAAGGAAAAAGGCATTGAAATCCAAGAGGCACAGAGAACTCCCTTCAGACGTAACTTGAATCGATCTTCTGCACGACATATCATAGTGAAACTGGCAAAACACAAGGATAAAGAGAAAATTCTGAAAGCAGCAAGGGATAAACGTGCCCTCACATATAAAGGGAGACCTATAAGACTCGTGACTGATCTCTCCTTTGAAACTTGGCAGGCCAGAAAGGCTTGGCACGACATCTTCAGTGTGCTAAACAGAAAAAATATGCAGCCGAGAATCCTTTATCCAGCAAGTCTGTCATTTAGAATAGAAGGAGAGATAAAGGTCTTCCCAAACAAACAAAAACTGAAGGAATTTGTCACCACGAAACCAGCCCTACAAGAGATCCTAAGGGGGATCCTGTGAGACAAAGTACCAGAGACATCACTACAAGCATAAAACATACAGACATCACAATGACTCTAAACCCGTATCTTTCTATAATAACACTGAATGTAAATGGATTAAATGCGCCAACCAAAAGACATAGGGTATCAGAATGGATAAAAAAACAAGACCCATCTATTTGCTGTCTACAAGAGACTCATTTGAGATCTGAGGACACCTTTAGATTGAGAGTGAGGGGATGGAGAACTATTTATCATGCTACTGGAAGCCAAAAGAAAGCTGGAGTAGCCATACTTATATCAGACAAACTAGACTTTAAATTAAAGGCTGTAACAAGAGATGAAGAAGGGCATTATATAATAATTACAGGGTCTATCCATCAGGAAGAGCTAACAATTATAAATGTCTATGCGCCGAATACCGGAGCTCCCAGACATATAAAACAATTACTCATAAACATAAGCAACCTTATTGATAAGAATGTGGTCATTGCAGGGGACTTTAACACCCCACTTACAGAAATGGATAGATCATCTAGACACACAGTCAATAAAGAAACAAGGGCCCTGAATGATACATTGGATCAGATGGACTTGACAGATCTATTTAGAACTCTGCATCCCAAAGCAACAGAATATACTTTCTTCTCGAGTGCACATGGAACATTCTCCAAGATAGATCACATACTGGGTCACAAAACAGCCCTTCATAAGTTTACAAGAATTGAAATTACACCATGCATACTTTCAGACCACAATGCTATGAAGCTTGAAATCAACCACAGGAAAAAGTCTGGAAAACCTCCAAAAGCATGGAGGTTAAAGAACACCCTACTAACGAATGAGTGGGTCAACCAGGCAATTAGAGAAGAAATTAAAAAATATATGGAAACAAACGAAAATGAAAATACAACAATCCAAACGCTTTGGGACGCAGCAAAGGCAGTCCTGAGAGGAAAATACATTGCAATCCAGGCCTATCTCAAGAAACAAGAAAAATCCCAAATACAAAATCTAACAGCACACCTAAAGGAAATAGAAGCAGAACAGCAAAGGCAGCCTAAACCCAGCAGAAGAAGAGAAATCATAAAGACCAGAGCAGAAATAAACAATATAGAATCTAAAAAAAACTGTAGAGCAGATCAACGAAACCAAGAGTTGGTTTTTTGAAAAAATAAACAAAATTGACAAACCTCTAGCCAGGCTTCTCAAAAAGAAAAGGGAGATGACCCAAATACATAAAATCATGAATGAAAATGGAATTATTACAACCAATCCCTCAGAGATACAAACAATTATCAGGGAATACTATGAAAAATTATATGCCAACAAATTGGACAACCTGGAAGAAATGGACAAATTCCTAAACACCCACACACTTCCAAAACTCAATCAGGAGGAAATAGAAAGCTTGAACAGACCCATAACCAGTGAAGAAATTGAATCGGTTATCAAAAATCTCCCAACAAATAAGAGTCCAGGACCCAATGGCTTCCCAGGGGAGTTCTACCAGACGTGTAAAGCAGAGATAATACCTATCCTTCTCAAGCTATTCCAAGAAATAGAAAGGGAAGGAAAACTTCCAGACTCATTCTATGAAGCCAGTATTACTTTGATTCCTAAACCAGACAGAGACCCAGTCAAAAAAGAGAACTACAGGCCAATATCTCTGATGAATATGGATGCAAAAATTCTCAATAAGATACTAGCAAATCGAATTCAACAGCATATAAAAAGAATTATTCACCATGATCAAGTGGGATTCATTCCTGGGATGCAGGGCTGGTTCAACATTCGCAAATCGATCAACGTGATACATCACATTAACAAAAAAAAGAGAAGAACCATATGATCCTGTCAATCGATGCAGAAAAGGCCTTTGACAAAATCCAGCACCCTTTCTTAATAAAAACCCTTGAGAAAGTCGGGATAGAAGGAACATACTTAAAGATCATAAAAGCCATTTATGAAAAGCCCACAGCTAACATCATCCTCAACGGGGAAAAACTGACAGCTTTTTCCCTGAGATCAGGAACACGACAGGGATGCCTACTCTCACCGCTGCTGTTTAACATAGTGCTGGAAGTTCTGGCATCAGCAATCAGACAACAAAAGGAAATCAAAGGCATCGAAATTGGCAAAGATGAAGTCAAGCTTTCGCTTTTTGCAGATGACATGATATTATACATGGAAAATCCGATAGACTCCACCAAAAGCCTGCTAGAACTGATACATGAATTCAGCAAAGTTGCAGGATACAAAATCAATGTACAGAAATCAGTTGCATTCTTATACACTAACAATGAAGCAACAGAAAGACAAATAAAGAAACTGATCCCATTCACAATTGCACCAAGAAGCATAAAATACCTAGGAATAAATCTAACCAAAGATGTAAAAGATCTGTATGCTGAAAACTATAGAAAGCTTATGTAGGTAATTGAAGAAGATATAAAGAAATGGAAAGACATTCCCTGCTCATGGATTGGAATAATAAATATTGTCAAAATGTCAATACTACCCAAAGCTATCTGCAATCCCAATCAAAATTGCACCAGCATTCTTCTCGACACTAGAACAAGCAATCCTAAAATTCATATGGAACCACAAAAGGTCCCGAATAGCCAAAGTAATTTTGAAGAAGACCAAAGCAGGAGGCATCATAATCCCAGACTTTAGCCTCTACTACAAAGCTGTCATCATCAAGACAGCATGGTATTGGCATAAAAACAGACACATAGACCAATGGAATAGAATAGAAACCCCAGAACTAGACCCACAAACGTATGGCCAACTCATCTTTGACAAAGCAGGAAAGAACATCCAATGGAAAAAAGACAGTCTCTTTAACAAATGGTGCTGGGAGAACTGGACAGCAACATGCAGAAGGTTGAAACTAGACCACTTTCTCACACCATTCTCAAAAATAAACTCAAAATGGATAAAGGACCTGAATGTGAGACAGGAAACCATCAAAACCTTAGAGGAGAAAGCAGGAAAAGACCTCTCTGACCTCAGCCGTAGCAATCTCTTACTCGGCACATCCCCAAAGGCAAGGGAATTAAAAGCAAAAGTGAATTACTGGGACCTTATGAAGATAAAAAGCTTCTGCACAGCAAAGGAAACAACCAACAAAAGGAAAAGGCAACCAACGGAATGGGAAAAGATATTTGCAAATGACATATCGGACAAAGGGCTAGTATCCAAAATCTATAAAGAGCTCATCAAACTCCACACCCGAAAAACAAATAACCCAGTGAAGAAATGGGCAGAAAACATGAATAGACACTTCTCTAAAGAAGACATCTGGATGGCCAACAGGCACATGAAAAGATGTTCAACGTCGCTCCTTATCAGGGAAATACAAATCAAAACCACACTCAGATATCACCTCACGCCAGTCAGAGTGGCCAAAATGAACAAATCAGGAGACTATAGATGCTGGCAAGGATGTGGAGAAACGGGAACCCTCTTGCACTGTTGGTGGGAATGCAAATTGGTGCAGCCGCTCTGGAAAGCAGTGTGGAGGTTCCTCAGAAAATTAAAAATAGACCTGCCCTATGACCCAGCAATAGCACCGCTAGAAATTTACCCAAGGGATACAGGAGTGCTGATGTATAGGGGCACTTGTACCCCAATGATTATAGCAGCACTTTCAACAATAGCCAAATGATGGAAAGAGCCTAAATGTCCATCAACTGATGAACGGATAAAGAAATTGTGGTTTATATACACAATGGAGTACTACGTGGCAATGAGAAAGAATGAAATATGGCCCTTTGTAGCAACGTGGATGGAACTGGAGAGTGTTCTGCTAAGTGAAATAAGCCATACAGAGAAAGACAGATACCATATGGTTTCACTCTTATGTGGATCCTGAGAAACTTAACAGAAACCCATGGGGGAGGGGAAGGAAAAAAAAAAAAAAGAGGTTAGAGTGGGAGAGAGCCAAAGCATAAGAGACTGTTAAGAACTGAGAACAAACTGAGGGTTGATGGGGGGTGGGAGGGAGGGGAGGGTGGGTGATGGGTATTGAGGAGGGCACCTTTTGGGATGAGCACTGGGTGTTGTATGGAAACCAATTTGACAGTAAATTTCATATATTAAAAAATAAAAAATAAAAAAAAATAGAATAGTTTTCAGTTCATAGAATGTTTATGGAGATAGTATCAATAGTTCTGGATACATACTCTACTGCAAATCCATCTGCTTCCCTGGTCCTGCACATTCAAATCCTTACCTCCTCCAGAAACACCCCCCAGACACAGCCGGCAATGATGTTTAACCGGCTATCTGGGCACCATCCGACCCAGACAAACTGACACAGAAAATTAACCATCACTTTCAGTAGGTGCATTTGTCACAGCTAATCAATCAATATTGATTTATTACTATTAAATGAAGCCCACTTCCGTCAGGTTTGCTTCGTTTCCGCATAATATCCTTCTTCTGCTCCAGGATCCCATCCAGGACACCACACTGCTCCTAACTCACATCTCCCTGGGCGTCTCTTGGCTGTGACAGTTTCTCAGACTCCCATGGTTCTTCGTGATCTTGAAAGTCCTCAAACAATCATGGGGATCAGGACTGCGGATCAAGTATTTTGTAGGATGTCCCCTCCATTTGGATTTGTCTGGCGTTTGTGACACTATTCGACTGGGTGGAGGCGGGCCGTGGAGAGGAAGTCTAGCTTTCATCCAAGGGCACATCAAAGGGCATATGGGGTAGCATGATACCTGTGCATGTGAACATTGGTAGTTTGTCTCACGTCTCTCCAATGGAAGGCAATTTTGTTTTCAATATTTCAGTTTTTTCTTCCTTTTAAATTGAAGAAGAATTGACATCAAACGTCCTATTAGTTTCAGGTGTACCTGTCACTCGGTATTTTTATACATTACTAAATGATCCCCAAGATAGGTCTTGTTGTCGTCTGTCACCATACAAAGTCATTACAATAGTACTGAGTATGCGCCCCATGCGGAACGTTGCATCTCCGTGCCTTATTTTATACCCGGAAACTTGTACCTCTTAATCCCCTTCAGCTACCCCAACCCCTCTCCACTCTGGTAACTTTGTTTCCTGTTTCTCTGAGTCTCTTGCTGTGTCGTTGTGTTTCTTTTGCCTTTTAGATTCTACTTATCAGTGCAATCACACAATATACGTCTTTCTCCAACTGACTCACTTCACTCTGCATGATACCCTCTAGATCCATCCATGCCGTGGCAAATGGCAACATTCTTGTTTTTGGCTGAGTAATATTCCACTGTGTGTATGCACCACCTCTTCTTTATCCATTCCATACCGCGGCTACTGTAAACAAAGCTGCAATAAACCGGGGTGCGTGTATCTCTGGATTGCTGTCATTCGTTTTCTTCAGCTAAATACTCAGAACTAAAATTGCTGGATGGTGTGGTGGTTCACTTTTAATTTATTGAGGAACCTATACACCACCTTCTATGGTGGCTGCACCAATTTACACCCTCACTGACAGCGTACGAGGGCTCCCACTTCTCCACACCCACACCTGCTAATTTTTTGTGTGTTTTGGTAACAGCCAGTTTAATGGGTATGAGGTGATACTTTATTGTGGTTTTGATTTGCATTTCCCTGATCATGACTGACACTGAGCAGCTTTTCATGTGTCTATTGAATACCTGTACGTTCTCCTCGGAGAAATTTCTGTTCATGTCGTCTGCCCGTTTTTTAGTCAAGTTGTTTCTTTTCTTGATATTCAGTTGTATACGTTTTCTATATATTTGGATATTAACCCCTTGTAGAATGTAAAGGTAATCTTTTTTCCTCCACTTTTCACGTGGTACATGTGCAGATGACATTTAAGGAATGGGAATTATGCTCCGAATCTTTGAGGGTGGTAATAGGAAGAAGCAAGAGTCCATACATATGCCTGAAATGTGGCTCAGTCTTCAAAGTGACAGACCAGTAGGCAGAGCCCTGAACATAACCTGCATCTGACATGAATGAGAATCATCCAAATGAGGGCGTCAGCACTATTCTGATGACTCCGTCCCAGGCCAGGGTGTCACCAGACCTCTCTGTGGAAGGAAGGCTAGACAAGGAGGTACCGGGAAGAGGACAGAAGCATAATTTCCCCTCCTCCCAGCTCCCCAGGGCATCTGGTTTGCTGCAAGATTCGAGCTCCCTGAGAGGGAAATGCGGACTGAATTCCAGACTGGGGCTGGTGCATGAGGTCTCCCCGTTCTATCGGCAGAGAACTGAGCAAATCTTTAGAAAAGCAACCCAAAGTATAGGGTGTCTGGAACCAGGTCTGAGTGGTGGGGCCCCAGCTGCTGGGGTACAAGGGCAGTGCTGACCTGGTCATGCCCAACCGTCCCTGCAGCAAGGGGCATTCTCACTGCCAAAACCCTGTGGTTCAGAATGTGCAATAGTGGAAAAATAAAAATCCTACCTAGTGGATATTCCATAATCTAACAATTTAAAAGCTTTTGATAATTTGATATATTAAAACATCAACTTTTTGATTCATGACCTGAAAACATTTATAGCATTTATTTGTCCTTGCTAAAAATTTTTTAATATCTAAAATTTATATTTTTATTTGGTGTATTAATGTGTCTCTTACTAAGTCTGAGTGTTTTTATACTTAGTTATTTAGTACATTAATCCAAATATTTTCTCAGTTTGATGTTTGCCTTAAAATTATCATAGATTTCATGCATAGCTTAGATGAAATACCATCACTGGTAGTTTTCTTTGCTAAAGTTGACTTTCATTTTAACAAAATGTTTTCCAAAATCATTTTTAGCATTAATAACTCCATAGCCATTGATGTGATTTATTACATATTATATTCACATAAGTTGATAGGATTGTATATATTCAATGTATTCATATTCAGTGTTTTGAAATATATATATATAACAGAATGCCTTAAAGTTTATTGTTATTCTCAATTCTTCTAAAAGTCTCTTTAAGTATCAGAATTAGAAATGAAATAGTATTTAGATATACTTTTATATAAAATGAAGACTTTTACAGGATTAACACTGTCGGGGCCGACGACAGCCTGCCCCCAAATGTGCCACTTTGGAATATTATTGTAAAGAAAGTTACCGTAGAGACACTACGATGCTGAGACCGTCCTGAAAGCAGGTAATCCGTCTCCCACGTGAAAGCCCCCTCCCCATCCCAGGAGGTGAAAAGACTCCTCATCACCAGAGACAGGAAATTTAGAGCCAAGAAGGCTGCTTAAACAACCCAGGTTATTTCTTACTAAGTTACTACATTGGCCCAAATTCTGCTTGAATTCTTTACCAACTGAATCCCCCGAAGTTGACTTTTCTTGGTCCCGACAGTCCCTCACAAGTGTATCGTCTCTTTGTCTGAAAAGCATAAACCCTGTGCCTAGGTCATTCCTTTAGGGTCCCAAAGTAATAAAACTGGTTTCTTCTCCTTTTCAACTGCCTCATGTAAATTTAACTCTTTTCAGCCGAAAGACCACGAGGACAGAGAACTTTTCCTTCCCTGAAACACAGTCTGGAGATTTAGAACCAGCTTGTTCACAACACTGTGATCCAGGAGAAATCACGTGGGATCAGTACAGAGGGATCCTCCCTGCTCTGCCCCAGCTGCGCTGCCAGGATGGGTCCTAAGGACTTGAGTGTGCCGGGCTGGGCCACAAAGAGAGCGGCAGAAACGAGCAAAAATGAAATTTACGTAGGAAAAACCACGGAGTGAGGACCTGAAGGGAAAGGATGATCCTAGAACGAGGGGAGTAAGGAGGGCCAGGATACCAGAACGATCATCACAGAGCATTTTAGAAAATTGCACAGAAAGTTGTTACAACTTACCTCCTGCCGGGTCCTCAGAAGAGACCAGCACTGACTTAGATGATATTCCAAAGCTTCTGGGCTCGTGTTGTTAGTTTCATCTGGAGGCCACATCAGACTCGACCTGCCCTGGTTTCAGAACACAGACATGCAAGTGTACTAGGGTCACTTTTAAGCCTTGTTTGTACATTTCCTTTTTTTTTTTTTTTTTTTTTTTTGCATTTGCATCCTAATTAAACCCTCAATAAGATGTTTGTAAAAAATACATAAGTTTTGATGTTCGACACCTACCCTTGATATTGTGTGATTTACTAGCCCTCAGCCTTTAGACAGATTGATCTCGTGATTGACAGGGAATGAGTCCCAGAGCACTGCCCGTCACTCCGATCGACCAGTCTTTTCTATGGAGGAGTCATCACCTAGTCTGTTGGACTCGGTCCATTCTGCTGAGGGGTAATCTGGCATACAGCAGATATATTACACATTTGCTTTGCTCTAACACACTCGATGCTCAGAGATTAATAAAAACATTTTATGGACTTTATTATAGCTGAACATCACCAGCGTTTGCCCTTTTAAATTTTACACCAACGGCTGCTTATATCTGCATTTTCTCAGGCAGGTTCTGCATCGCACTGTGTTAACAGCTTTCTCATTGTGCCAAAGAACCTTGAATTCTCCTTCCGTGTATTTCAATAACCAAAGGCACATAACTACAGCTTGAAAGTAAACACATTTTTAATGACCTATTAGCTATTAAAGCAATGAGTGTTGGAAAATGAAAATGGATGTATTTGATTAATTCAGTCTGCTATGAGAATGGTACTGGGAGTAATCTGTTTTCATTATGACATCTATAAATTCTGCATATCCTAATCACTCCTCACACTTCAACACAATGTATTTTATTACACGTTTAACATATGCTATACCACGGTTGTTCTTAGCATTAGACATAACAAAATAGTGGAAAATTGGTTCTAAATTGCTGCTTGGCAATATTACGTAGTAATGTGTAAGAATGTGAAAGCATACAGCTGAGATAAAAGTCAGATAAATGCTGACCAAAGAGATGCACGTACATGCTTGTACACGCACATCACACATCGTGTGCCTGTGTTCACACAGACACACAGACTCATCCATGGTGACTTATGCTACAGCCCCAGTAAGACCTGAAACTCAGGTCTAACACATAGTAGCTGGGAAAGATATTTAACTTAACTACATCTTATATTCATATACTGTAATTTTATATATTTATAAGACATTCAGATTCAAGAGAAAATATGTCTCAAGTAATGGATTTTTTAAATGTTTTTTAATGTTTATTTATTTTTGAGAGAGAGACAGAGAGACAGTGTGAGCAGGGGAGGGGCAGAGAGACAGAGAGACACAGAATCCAAAGCAGGCTCCAGGCTCTGAGCTGTTAGCACAGAGCCCGATGCAGGGCTCGAACTCATGAGCTGTGAGATCATGATCTGAGCCGAATTTGGGTGCTCAACTGACTGAGCCACTCAAGTGTCCCTGGGTTCTTTTTTATTTTTTAAATTTATTTATTATAATTAGAGATAGAGGGAGAAAGGATGAGTAGGAGGGGCAGAGAGAGCGAGAGCACCAGTGGGGAAGGGACAGAGAGAGGGAGAGAGAGAATCCCAAGCAGGCTCCCTGCTATCAGCACAGAGCCCTATGCAGGGCTTGAACCCATTCACTGTGAGATCATGACCTGAGCTGAAATCAAGAATCAGACACTCCATCCACTGAGCCACCCAGGGGCCCTTCCAAGTGATAGATCATTTTAAAAATGCTATTTATCTTTCTTTCCCATTCCTTCTTCATTTTCAAAGCCTATCATTTTACTTTGTTTTTGTTTTTCCATCTCCCTACCCACAGGTGTACCAGTATTTGCCACCCAGTCCCCATGGATTTGATTTCATCTTTTGCCTTTTTTTCCTCATCTGTGTCTCCAAACATTTTCTACTAAATCACATCCTTCAGCACACAATCATATCACACACTGGGTAAAAATATCTGCAAAGGCTATCCGACAAACGACTGTTATCTAAAATATACAAAGAGCTCTTAAGAATGAATAATAGGAAAATGAACAAATGACCTTAACAGATAAAAGTGGGCAAAAGACCTTACCAGGCGTCTCACCAAACAAGGTCTACTGACAGCAAATAAGCATGTGGAAAGAAGTGCCACATCCAAGGGCACTCGGGAATTACAAATGAGAGCAACAATGAGATAATCCTATACACCTGTTAGAAGGACCAAATTCCAAACCACCAGGGCACCCACTGCACGTGAGGGTGTGAAGGAGGAGGAGCTCTCATCTATTGCTGGTGGAAGTGCAAACAGTTCATCCACTTTGGAAGACGGCTTGCCGGTTTCTTCCAAATCTAAACATACATCCACCATAAGACCCAGCGATCGTGTTCCTAATATTTTACGCAGGTGAACTGAAAACTTACGTCTCCACAAAATCTGCCCATGGCAGCTGTATTCCTAATTGCCAACAACCTGGACTCAACTGAGACGTTCTTCAGTAGGTGATGGATAGATACACCGTGGGGCATCCGGACAATGGAACGTTATTCAGCACTAAACACAGTGAGCTATAAAGCTGTGAAATAAAGCATATAATTCTGACTATATGACATTGTGGAAAAGACAAAATTATAGATACAGTTATAAACACCAGCAATTGCCAGAGATTGGGTACGGGAAAGCTAGAGCACAGAAGAAATCGGGGGCACTGAAACTATTTGGATTGTACTACAGTTGTGGATACCTGTCAGCATACATGTGTAAAACCCACAGATGGCACAACAGCAGGGGTGAACCCTAAGCTCACCTACCTACTTGAGGTGACAACGATGTGTTCCTTTAGGATCCTCAGTGGTGACAACCCAACCACTGTGGTATGACAGGTCTGGGCTGGTGGATGGTGTATGTGTGTGGGCAACGGCTATCTGGGAAATCTCTGTATATTCCACTCAACTTTCTGTAACCTAAAACTGCTCTGAAAAATTAAGTCCATTAAAAAAAAAACCCTGGGTACATTTTTTGCTTCATTTAAATTTGTGTAAGCTATTTGTGTGAATACCCTTGATGAAGCTGTGTGATTTTCCAATACTTGTAAGAGAATCAGAAGACTCACCCCTTGTTTTCATAATTGCCTGTGTTATCAAAAGAGTCTGATGCCCGGAAATCAGATCAGACAAGTCATGCCCCATGGTAGAGTCTCTTGTTTTTGTAATTATTCAATTATAAATTCAGAAACAGAAGGAATTAGCTACTTCATTCTGCTCAAGTTTTAATCCAGTTTGTAAGAGATAATGGACACTAAAGTTTAGTGAGATCTTTATTCTGCCCGCAAATGCAAACTGAAATAGAGACAAGTCTGGGGAGTAGAAGACATCGATTTCTATTTTAGTTGGTGTATTTACCCACACACAGAACTCACATTCATTCTCTCCAGAGAGGTTTTCCTGTGAGATGATAAACAAGTTTTAGAAAGAAATAGCATTTGACTCCACTAAAATAGAGCACGCATGTGCACACACACACACACACACACACACATGCAAAGGTAGGCACAGACTGAATGAGTTTCATGTATTTAAAACTTAGAGGAGTTACTTTTATAAATAGATGTGCCCATCCAACAAATCAGTCCTGTCCAAATGAAAACATTACTCTTACTTCAACTCTTGACTGTTGGGACAGTTGGAAAGAACGTTGAATCCACAGTTAAGTATTTGAGAGCAAAGCTTGATCCTTCTCCTCACTTGCTCTATGACTTTTGGAAAAATGGGGAGCTTTGTATTTTGATAAATATTTAGAAATTCTTCCCCTTACCAGGTGGAAGATATTTGCTTGACGTATTCAATTTGAGGCTCAGAGACTTCCCCAAACAAATCAGTATAATAACTTATAGCCTGAACAGTTGTTATTAGGATGTTATATGAATGCATATCCTATATTTGAGATTTTAAATTCATGCAAGGAATTGTCTTAGCCATCTTTTCCGCATCGGTGACTCAAAGGAAGACTGAACTGGTTCAAAAGAACCAAAATCTATTCCAGGCTGACCCACCTGTTCCATTATTTGGGTAGAACACTGAAAGATGTTTAGGATTCATCTTTCTCAACTATAATGAATAAAATTGTTGGACGGGGCAATCAATCTTTCCCCTTTGCTTTCCAAATGCAAAATGATTTCTCCTAACTTATGCATCACTTCATTGTGTTCTTGACGCCAAATTCCATTGTATCCTATTCTCTCTCTCTCTCTTCCTTTCTCTCTCTGGGTACACGTTTATGTGCGTGTACCTGTGACCAAATCGCCACTGGATGCAGCAATGGCCTTGCCAAGGTTAGCTTGTACTCTTTCATCGGTTGGATAGAAGCAAGCACACGTTACATGTGAACCAGCTTTCTCTAAAAGCATCTAAATATATGTATAAATTAAAATGACATGCATGGAGAAGCACTTGCCTACTTAGCTTGATAAATGCCCTCCACAGTTATGCCTACCACCCTTCACAATTCTTCTGTCTAGGATGAGATTTAGAACCTAATATACTAATGAAGTAATTGGAAGTCTTAATTTTATTCCCTAGATAAACTGTGAAGAATGGTATACCAGCAATTTGCTTACATTTGAAAAAATAAAAACTAGCCAAGTACTCTCCTGGAACTCTACTGTGGTGACAGTATCAGTATGCCATGTATCATTGTTGTCACTTTATCTAGCAATGCTTAAAGGACGAATTAACACGTGAAATACTTTTAAGTTCCTAGAGTTGTAAAAAGACTTAGCAATTAATAAAAAATGTATTTTACAATTAAAAAGTTATTAATGTATATGCAAACAGTGCAAAGTGAGAGATTTCCTTCAATATAATGCTGGGTTCAGTAATTTTAAGAAGCATGGAATAAATTTAATGGGAAACAGGAAAGCTCCTGAAATTCACATGTTCTACTGGATATGCACATGTATCTGCTCATGTAAATACACGTGATTTTTGAACTTTTCTCCTGGGTAGGTTCATTCAATGATATGTATTTACCATATGATTTTGTGCTCAGTGCCATGCTGGATATTGTTGGATATTTCCAGGGCCACATCCTGGGGAAGGGCTAACGATCATTGCATGGAAAGAAGAGCTAACTGTAATTAACATAACTGAGAAGCAGGAAGAAAGGTGATAAAAAGCAATTGGTCGGTTGGTAGTAACACACAGGTAAGTAACAGTATATCCCCCGTCCCCCTGGAGCATTTACTGAGGCCCTCTCGTCAGACCCTGTGCAGGCAGAAATCACTGGCGATGGTGAGGACAGCTGATGCACCTTGTAGACCGGCAGCCGTGGCAGAGGAATATCCAGCCCTGAAATAATGCTGGAAAATCCAAAGGCACTTGGTTCTGTGTGAGCTACCTTGTAATTTGTGACATCCAATACTTGTAATGGTTTGCATCAGCAGTACCAAGAGTAAGATTCCTCCCTCAGAGCTATAAATAGTGAAGACAGGACCCCACATGCACCAGGCAGCAGAGTTGTCATTGAAGGTGAGGGTCAGGAGATGATGTAGGCGAGGACAAGCAGGTTAGGAAAATGAAGCACGATCGTCAAGACAGATGAAGGGTCTTACAAGAGCGTAACCAACCAGACTCCACTGTTAACGTACCATTCATACCAAACACAGAAAAGAGAAAATTAGCACAGGAAACATATTGAAATATTCATAGCCAAATTTCCAGCTATGCTTTATCACCTATTTATTGTAGGACAATCAGAAATAAAAAACTGTAGGGTGCCTGGGTGGCTCAGTCGGTTAAGCATCCGACCTCAGCTCAGGTCATGATCTTGCAGTTAGTGAGTTCAAGCCCCACGTTGGGCTCTGTGCTGACAGTTCAGAGCCTGGTGCCTGCTTGGGATTCTGTGTCTCCCTCTCTCTCTCCTCCTCCCTCGCTCACATTGTCTCTCTCTCTTTCTCTCTCAAAAATAAATATTAGAAATATAAAACTGTATCTAAAATGGTTAATATATTGTGTGAATTTTATAGAAGCTGTATTTGGATTAGTTTGACTTAGTGTAAAGGCTTACCTAGGAGAATTTATTTCTCTGATATTTGAGTACATTAACAGTCCCTAGGATTAATATTTCCTTAAAATAGATATGCCCCTACACAGAGGTACAGGCTGTAAACTCACAATCTCCACTTAGAAATTTAAGCATGGTGCTTAAGGTCACTGTCCTGTGACTTTTCCAAAGAGACTGTAGCCTTGGCTGTGCTTGAGGCAAAATCTGTGCCATCCATAAAAATAATTAATTTTATCTTGTAAACACTGTTGTATATTTTGGTTGCATATGTATATATCATATGCCGAGGTTATCAGTGCATTTTTAAATAAAAAATGGAAGGCCATTCAAGGCTAATGTTCTCACTGCTAACATCTTCCATAAAGATCTTATATTTTTTTCACTAATTCTGCAGAGTTTGCCGAGTTGTGGTATGAGTGTAGATATTCAACGGAATATTGACACCAACTTTGCCTCAAATCCTGGAGTATTTTATAATTAAAAGGTTATTAAAGGGGCACCTGGATGGCTCAGTCAGTTGAGCATCCCACAGGCTCAAGTCAGGATCTCGCAGTTTGTGAGTTCGAGCCCCGTGTCGGACACTGTGCTGACAGCTCAGAGCCTGGAGCCTGTTTCAGATTCTATGTGTCTCCCTCGTGCCTCTTCCCTGCTCATGCTCTGTCTCTCAAAAATGAATACACGTTAAATTTTTTTTTTAAATAAAGGTTATTAAATAATGGAAATATGCTATATGGCTTTACGATTTGCATGTTCTTACCCTAAACGTCCTATGATTATGTTATGAACAGATTCTATCTCTGAAGCTCTAAGAAGAATTAAATTTCAAATTTCACGTTACACAGAGCAGAGCAGCAGGGTGGGGCAAGCAGGTTACTGGGTGCTAACTGTAGAGGGCGCTGCAGTTCTCAGCTCCAAGCTCTGAAGAGTTTTCAAAAGACCATTGATCCCCGGAGTGCAGACACTATTCCCCAAGCTCACAATTCACCGACAGAAGTTCTAACGGACTCTAACGCTTCCCCACGGATTACTGATATGTTCCTTATGAGTCAACGTACCCTGAAGGCTTGTGCAAAGATATTCTGTTAGACAAAAGCTAAAATACGTGTTGGAAAATTTTCTCAGATGGAACAAGTTGGCATGAAGGTGAAGGCCCTTCTCTTATGTCCTAATCCTTCGTGTTTGAAGAAAATGAATTCAGACATCAGTACAATTTTCTTGAGTTTCACAAGGCCATAAAACTTCATGAAAATAAAAGATTCATTTGTATCTACAGGTATGCGTGAGTATAGCAGTGCACAGCTCGGACAACGCTCAGAAAGTATGGCAGGAAGTGCGCTTTCACAGTAAGAGCCAAGGACCTGGAGTCAACAGTGTAAGATCTCTGGACTTAAATTCTCACTCAACCAACTCACAAATTATGTGAATTTGGTGTGTGTGTGTGTGTGTGTGTGTGTGCACGCACCCTCTCTCTCTCTCTCTCTCTCTCTGCGCCAGTAATTTAAAAAAAAAAGTTCTGTGTTAGGTATTACTCCTCTTGAGTCAGGCACTCTAAGGTAAGCCAAAAAAAGCTTGCCCCAAACCCCTAATTTCATCTCTAAGTTGGTATATCATTATATTTTAGCACTGTGATAAAAATACAGCAAATTCTTATAAGTAATAACATTCTCTGAATTGTGGAAAATGCTTCACAATGTTGGGTGTTTTTCCCCCTAGTCAATAAGAGAAAGTTCAGATTGGCTACAGGGGGGCCATTAGTGGCCTTGGGTCAAAAAATGTTAATTGACCAAATTGAGAATTTAAACTCATTTTCTGGCTTCATTAGCCCAATTTTCTTGTCAGCTGATTTAACCAGTAACAGACCTAAACTGCCAAAAAACAGAACTGCTATGTATCCTAGCAGTGAGCTGACAGATATAGGAAACCATTTCGGCAAGAAATCCTGTCACCTGTCTCTTCAGCCCAAATTTACAGTGATTATTGCCAAAGTCACTCAGTGGAAAAGAGGCCTGGACCTTTGACTGCTCAGCTACATAGTTTTAAACAGTTATTAACAATACATTTTTAGAAAATGTCAACATATCCATCAAAGCAGAAGTCTTGTTAAGAAAAGAGTTTGAAAAAAAAACTGAAAAGTTTCAATGCTGGAAAAAAGAAGCTTTCTTTCCCTCTGAAAATTCAAAACTGGATGAGCAGAAATTAACATAATTTTCCAAGAGCTCACTCCAGATACAGAATTCTGTCGTATGGAATTTTAGCCTAAAGGAGATACCTTACATCCTATAAACTTTGTGTGAAAGAAAAGAATATAAAATCTCTAAATTATCACCACAAAATTTAATTTATGAGTATAATAATAATATGTTCTTTCAAAAACAGAAAAAGTTTTCTTCATTAAGATTCTGGTGTCATCTGACCATGTAGATTTATTTTAAAAATTGTTATTGAGGGAAACAATCAACCTTTGCTTTCATTTTTTAAAATACTGATTTTGATGAGTATTTTGATCAGAAACAAAGGACAGTGAAACAAAAGAGCTATAATATTATCAATTGTAAATAGTATGTGTCAGTTTCTATCATAACATATGTAATTCTATTTACTACATTATCTCAAAATTATTTAAATTGATTTAAATCCATTGTTTATTTTGGGTTCTGCCAGTATGAGAGGCAGGGTGACCAGAGAAACTTGGGGGAATTGCTTACAGGAATCAACCAAAACACTGAATAAAATTAAAAATATATATCCACATGATGACAGTTGTGTTAGTAATAAGGTAAGGAAACCTTAGAATGCCATAAATAACATGAAATTGGGAATACAGGGAGGTCAGAGGTTGCCTTGAATCAACCTTTGCTCTAGGAACTTCTAGCCCAGACCTTAGATTTTAATGGGTCTTACAGAGAGATAATCTAAGGACCCCACTGTGAAAGGGTGAGGCAATGACCCCCCCCCCCCAATAAAGCTGGGTCTCCTAAAAACCAATGCTTACAATGGACAAACTAAGCATGAAAGCAGAAACGCTCCTTAAAGGTAGACAAAATGAGAAGATTCCGCCCTAACGATCCCTAACCACAGGCTGAGTATCACATAGTATTAGAGCTCACATTCATAACACGTGTACCCATCTAACAATGCACAGGCAAAAATAAAAATAATGATTGTCCTAGATTTGGAAGTCCTTGAGGGACCTGCCAGAAGCAACTATACTTTCTGGAGAAATGTAGTTAAACTTTCAACAAATTCCCACCAATAAAGTGCAAGTGTCACGGTCCCACCATAAAGTTCACAAAAATACATGAGGAAATAATCCATCATGAGTGAGAGGTAGGAGACCCACCAAACTGCAGATCATACCGCATACACTGGAATTTCCAGATCCAGAATGAAAACATATCAGTTATTTCAAGATACAAAGTAAGGTATTGAAATGTTATGCATGAAGAAAGACTGTCAAAATATCCAGGAATATTTGTAAAGGAAAGAGTTTTCCAGAGGTTAAAAATGCAAAGACACACACACACACACACACACACACACACACACACACAGTATGTGAAGCTGGCAACTCAATCCAGAATTAAGGAGTACAATTAAGGAGTAGCCTATGATCAGCAGAATACAGAACTGGCACCCTGGAGAACAGAAGAACCACACAGAACACAGCACAGACAGACGAGAAGGCGGGAAGTGTGCGTGTGGGTCTGAGACACTATTGGTGGAGTGAACCTATCATATTAGAAACTAGTGTTAGAATAGGTAACACCGGGGAGGATGGAGAAAGGGACAGATTCAGACACACCGTGGTGCCTTTTCCTTCTCTGCTCTCCTCCTCCGCCTCCTCCTTGCCTTAAATGTCCGTCCATCTCATGTGCACTCGGTCCAACAGCAGACAGGAGGTGACCGTCTAAACCTGACGGGGACATAAGCAGGTACGAAGACCAACACCAGGAGTGCGGGGAGGGCACACGAGCATGTGGAGCCTGAGTGGTGTGAGGGTGGCATCCACACGGGGAGGTGAAAACACGGAGGACTTTTTCTCTAATAAATGAATAAATAAAAGCCAAATGGAGCCATTTCCTCAATGTTACAGAAGGCAATTACAAATATGGAAAGAAAGAAAACAAGAATGCACCCTGGGATGTGAGACTGGATTTGGCTGTATCTATGTGCACTCAAGATTTTTGATGAGACAGAGAGAAACAGATCGAAGCATAACTCAGGTGGAAATGTGGACAAGTACACATTTTACAGCTCGTTCACTGCGAGAGCTGGGAGCAGCAGCTCCCAATAGCAACAAACATTACAGAGATTCACATTTTGGCTTCTAACTCCCATCCTTCTCTGAAATGCACCGAGCGTCCTGATACGGGATAAAGGCATATAAAAGGGGACGACGATCCGTGAATAACTTCTGCCAGATGGCAAGAAATGCTCAGAGATGCAAGTATGCCAGAAACACACAGAAGCCAAAGACATTCCTATTGGCTAAGTGGAGAAACTTGACCATTAAAGTGACAACAACAACAGCAACAATAAATAATGGGTTATAACATCAAATAAAGCAGGAAAACATGAATCCAAAGTGTTATAAATCAATAACTTGGAGTTTCATGAGAGACAAGACTGTTAGAGTTTCAAAGTAACTCCTACGAAAACATGTATCCACTTCACAGGAAAAACCTGACATTTCTGGGTGATCAAGTCTGGGTGATCAAACCTCATTCCAGTGAGTGACAAGACCCTCACCACTAACAGGGAAATCTGAAGTGTGCAGCACCTCATCAGACACGTTTAGAAGAACTCAGCACCGACTCAGGGAAGCTCCCGCCACGGTGTCTGAACCTGGGCGGTATCATGAAGAAACATCACACAAAACCGAGCTCAGCGGCATCTTCGAACATGCCAAGGTCGTAAACTTAAGGGATAAAGAATTGTTAGAGGCTGGAGGAGACCAAAGAGACTTGAAAACTCCATGCAACACATGCCTCTGAGCAGAGCTGTTTGCCCATAAAGGGCATTATTGGGAAAAGTGTAACGGACTCCGAATGTTGTACAGAAGCAGTCCATCAAGGTTTGTTGTCACATTTGACGGCTTTATTGAGATCAAGTAGTAGATTATCCTTCTTTGTACTAAATATGTAGTAAAGTATTTCTGGTCATAGCATCTGGTCAACAACACACAAATAGTATAGAAAAAAAACTTTGTTCTATATATGCAACTATTTTGTGAGTTTGTGAATACTTCAAAATAAAACTATTTTATTGTACACATTTCTTCCTAAATTGCCTTCATTTATAACAATGGTTTCTTTTTTTTTTAAGTTTATTTATTCTGAGAGAAAGCGAGCGTGAGCAGGCGAGGGACAGAGAGAGAGGGAGACACAGAATCTGAAGCAGGCTCCAGGCTCTGAGCTGTTAGCACAGAGCCCCATGCAGGGCTCAAACTCGTGAACCACAAGATCATGACCTGAGCCCAAGTCGAACACTTAACCTACTAAGTCACCCAGACGCCCCTATAACAGTGGTTTCTAAATCTCTTTTATTATTTTTAATTTCAAGGTTATTTGCTTTTTTTTTTTGCCATAACCTCAACCTTTTTTTTTAATATTTATTTTTATTTTTGAGAGAGAGAGAGAGAGATCAATTGATCACATGAACAGGAGAGGTGCAGACAGATGTGGGGACAGAGGATCCAAAGCAGGCTCTGTGCTGTTAGCACAGAGCCTGATGCGGGCTTGAACTCAGGAACCATGAGATCATGACCTGAGCTGAAGTCGGATCTTCATCCAACTGAGCTACTCAGGTGCCCCTCAACTTTCTTAAACTACTACAAGATGTATAATTATTACTAAAGGTAAAATAAATAAAAATTCATGTGGGTTTTTTTAAGGGCTTTTATGTCATTGGAGGTCCTATATTGTACAAATAATAGAATGAAAGTATTTTGAGGATGAAATTCATAATTCAAAATGCATTTACAGAAATCATTTTTATTATGAAAAGTTATACTAAATTCAACAGTTTCCATAGATGCTGCACATACTTTTTCATTGAAGAATATGGATTGGTGTGTTGGAAGAAAGGGAGGGCATACTGTTTCCAGAAAAAGACTGAAAGTAAGTTACATCTTTCTAAAATTAGTGAAGCAAGCTCAAAGTCTGTGTATTCGTAAGGGTTTTCCACTGAACCTCAACTGTAATAAGAGCTCACGGAGTGGGTAAACTGCACACTGGTTGCAGATTAAGCAACTTCAAAGTCATGTTTCAATACTCCATGGTGTTGTGTGGAAAAATTACAACATACAGCTACTGTCCAAACGGTACCCTAGTGACCCGAAATGTTGAATGTGGGATTTCTTTAAGGAAGAAGCTTATGCACTCAACTTTGGTTCAGTAATTAACACTTAATTTTAATTTTACCAAAATTTTCTGTCAAGAGTAGTTTGTATTTCAAACCATATTTATGTAAATACATATACCTGCAAAACTATGATAGAAAGTAAATGCCTTTAAATCACTAAAAGCTTTTTTTTATTATTTTAGAGAGAGAGAATTAGTAGGGGAGAGTGGCAGGGGTGGGGAGAGAAAGAGAGAGAGAGAGAAAGAGAGAGAGAGAATTCCAAGTAGGTTCCACACTAAGCACAGAGTCCAACACAAGGCTTAATCCCATGCCCCTGGGATGATGATGTGAGCTGAAATCAAGAATGAGATGCTCGGGGCGCCTGGGTGGCGCAGTCGGTTAAGCGTCCGACTTCAGCCAGGTCACGATCTCGCGGTCCGTGAGTTCGAGCCCCGCGTCGGGCTCTGGGCCGATGGCTCGGAGCCTGGAGCCTGTTTCCGATTCTGTGTCTCCCTCTCTCTGCCCCTCCCCCGTTCATGCTCTGTGTCTCTCTGTCCCAAAAATAAATTAAAAACGTTGAAAAAAAAAATTTTTTTAAGAATGAGATGCTCAACAACTAAGCCAGGTGCCTGGCTCATCCCTAAAAACATTTACAGTAGAACCATTGACGAACTATTTCTCAGATTTACAAAAACTTTCATAATTCATGATTATCTCAAAAGAAGTAAAAATGTCCCAAACAGCCCACAAAATTCTGAATTACTCTTAAGAACAAGAATATTATTTTTCCAAGTCAAAATTACACATTAATATGCTAACTTGATATTGAGGGGTAGTAAGTAAAAGCTAATATTGAGCCTGAAACAATAAAGCACTGTCTAATACCTCATGTCTCATGATACCAAAATAAGCTTTCTCAGGAGAAAACCAGGTTCATCTCCTGAAAGCAAAGATAATAGGTAATCGTGCTTTACAGAAAAGACGATAATTATGTTAGCATGTCATTTTGTTGCTCGGGGAAGGGAAGGCCAAGTATGGGTTTATTGGTAGGTATGCGTTATTCTTACAGATATTGTAATCACATGGAAATATAAGGTACATTTTTTTTTTTTAATTTTTTTTTCAACGTTTTTTTATTTATTTTTGGGACAGAGAGAGACAGAGCATGAACGGGGGAGGGGCAGAGAGAGAGGGAGACACAGAATCGGAAACAGGCTCCAGGCTCCGAGCCATCAGCCCAGAGCCTGATGCGGGGCTCGAACTCACGGACCGCGAGATCGTGACCTGGCTGAAGTCGGACGCTTAACCGACTGCGCCACCCAGGCGCGCCATAAGGTACATTTTTAAATAGTCCTCTATTCCTTTTTATTTTTTATTTTTCATGGATTCAGAAATTAGTTTCTGGGCACCTGGGTGGCCCAGTCGGTTTAAGAGTCCAATTCTTGGTTTCAGCTCAGGTCATGATCTCATGGTTCATGAGACAGAGCCCCACGTTGGGCTCTGTGCTGACAGTGTAGACCCTGCTTGGGATTCTGTCCCTCTCTCTGCCCCTCCCCTGCTCACACTCCCTCTCTCATAAAGTTGATATCTAAAAACCATGTATTTTAAAAAAAAATTTTTTTTAACATTTATTTATTTTTGAGACAGAGAGACAGAGCATGAATGGGGGAGGGTCAGAGAGAGAGGGAGACACAGAATCCGAAACAGGCTCCAGGCTCTGAGTGGTCAGCACAGAGCCTGATGCAGGGCTCAAACTCACGGACCGTGAGATCATGACCTGAGTCGAAGTCGGACGCTTAACCGACTGAGCCACCCAGGCGCCCCAAAAACCATGTATTGTAAAAACAAGTACCTGACGAACTTCTTAAAAGTATTAGTCTGCTAATCATCCACCAAGTCCCTTTTGCCATATTCCACCTTTTAGTGAAGAATGCGCCAGTTTCAGAACAACCGGCCGAACAGGGACAAGTCACGTCTCCTGGCCTCCCTGCCTCCGGCTGTTCCGTGACAGTTGGTGGAAGGTTCGGCACAACTTCGGTAGCGCGTGTTGATGAAACCAGTTTGCATTCCATTTTCTCTTCTCCTTTTCTGCAGGCAGTCAGCAGAAAGCGGCAGGAGTTAGAGTCAACAATGCGTCAAGGAACACACACATGGAGACAGCGGACAAAAAGGCAGAAGGAGTTCTGAGTTACTCGATTCACTTAATTTGGGGGTCTCTTTACGACACCTTAATCTGTACACTAACTCAGAGGCTTTGCACCTGGGGGTGCATGAAGATTCTCTGAGGAGTATGAAAGCACAGACAGATTTAAGGGACTTAACCGTCAACGCTTTAACTTCCATATAGCCCCTTAAGAGAAACGGTCTGCCTGAGAACTTGCCGAGTCATCCACAGCCCTTCTCCAGCTTCACAAAACAACGGCAGGCATACCTGCTTAACCATCCCCAATCTTCACACAGCACCTAGCTCAGGCTGCGGAAATCCCCCCATGGTATAAAAATGGGAATCCATGATCCCACAGGACTTCCTGTGTTCCCCTGTCATAGAAAAGTTAAGTGACAGAAGTCAATGAAGGAATCGAGATTCAAAACTTGGCCACTGGCCCCAGTGCCTGTCTCTTGATCACAAACCAGACTCCAGAAAGACAAGCCCAAAACACAAAACCATCATGCACAAAGCTCTCCCCCTGCATCCTCTGTTTCTGAGCCATATCAACAGCTATCCTCAAGGTGTGAAGCCTGATTAGGATAAGGGGAGAGGCACCAAATGACCTTGGAGTCCAAGTTTTAAAATCAAAATAACGGAGGAGGTTCAGGAAGATGGCGGCGTAGGAGGACGCTGGGCTCACCGCGCGTCCTGCTGATCACTTAGATTCCACCTACACCTGCCTAAAGAACCCAGAAAACCACCAGAGGATTAGCAGAACGGAGTCTCCGGAGCCAAGCGCAGACGAGAGGCCCACGGAAGAGGGTAGGAAGGGCGGCGAGGCGGTGCGCGCTCCACGGACTGGCGGGAGGGAGCCGGGGCGGAGGGGCGGCTCGCCGGCCAAGCAGAGCCCCCGAGTCGGGCTGGCAAAAGCGGAGGGGCCGGACGGACTGTGTTCTGACAGCAAGCGCGACTTAGCGTCTGGGAGGTCAGAAGTTAACAGCTCTGCTCAGAAAGCGGGAAGGCTGGAGGACAAAGGGAGGGAGAGCTGCTGAGCCCCCGGACGGATGGCAGAGCTCAGCTTGGCGGGGAACAAAGGCGCCCGCCAGCGCCATCTCCCCCGCCCATCCCCCAGCCAAAATCCCAAAGAGAACCAGTTCCTGCCAGGGAACTTGCTCGCTCCGCGCAAACACCCAACTCTGTGCTTCTGCGGAGCCAAACCTCCGGCAGCGGATCTGACTCCCTCCCGCTGCCACAGGGCCCCTCCTGAAGTGGATCACCTAAGGAGAAGCGAGCTAAGCCTGCCCCTCCCGCCCCCGTGCACCTTGCCTACCCACCCCAGCTAATACGCCAGCTCCCCAGCACCACAAGCCTGGCAGTGTGCAAGTAGCCCAGACGGGCCACACCACCCCACAGTGAATCCCGCCCCTAGGAGAGGGGAAGAGAAGGCACACACCAGTCTGACTGTGGCCCCAGCGGTGGGCTGGGGGCAGACATCAGGTCGGACTGCGGCCCCGCCCACCAACTCCAGTTATACACCACAGCACGGGGGAAGTGCCCTGCGGGTCCTCACCACTCCAGGGACTGTCCAAAATGACCAAACGGAAGAATTCCCCTCAGAAGAATCTCCAGGAAATAACAACAGCTAATGAACTGATCAAAAAGGATTTAAACAATATAACAGAAAGTGAATTTAGAATAATAGTCATAAAATTAATCGCTGGGCTTGAAAACAGTATACAGGACAGCAGAGAATCTCTTGCTACAGAGATCAAGGGACTAAGGAACAGTCACGAGGAGCTGAAAAACGCTTTAAACGAAATGCAAAACAAAATGGAAACCACGACGGCTCGGATTGAAGAGGCAGAGGAGAGAATAGGTGAACTAGAAGATAAAGTTATGGAGAAAGAGGAAGCTGAAAGAAAGAGAGATAAAAAAATCCAGGAGTATGAGGGGAAAATTAGAGAACTAAGTGATACACTAAAAAGAAATAATATACGCATAATTGGTATCCCAGAGGAGGAAGAGAGAGGGAAAGGTGCTGAAGGGGTACTTGAAGAAATTATAGCTGAGAACTTCCCTGAACTGGGGAAGGAAAAAGGCATTGAAATCCAAGAGGCACAGAGAACTCCCTTCAGACGTAACTTGAATCGATCTTCTGCACGACATATCATAGTGAGACTGGCAAAATACAAGGATAAAGAGAAAATTCTGAAAGCAGCAAGGGATAAACGTGCCCTCACATATAAAGGGAGACCTATAAGACTCGTGACTGATCTCTCCTTTGAAACTTGGCAGGCCAGAAAGGCTTGGCACGACATCTTCAGTGTGCTAAACAGAAAAAATATGCAGCCGAGAATCCTTTATCCAGCAAGTCTGTCATTTAGAATAGAAGGAGAGATAAAGGTCTTCCCAAACAAACAAAAACTGAAGGAATTTGTCACCACGAAACCAGCCCTACAAGAGATCCTAAGGGGGATCCTGTGAGACAAAGTACCAGAGACATCACTACAAGCATAAAACATACAGACATCACAATGACTCTAAACCCGTATCTTTCTATAATAACACTGAATGTAAATGGATTAAATGCGCCAACCAAAAGACATAGGGTATCAGAATGGATAAAAAAACAAGACCCATCTATTTGCTGTCTACAAGAGACTCATTTTAGATCTGAGGACACCTTTAGATTGAGAGTGAGGGGATGGAGAACTATTTACCATGCTACTAGAAGCCAAAAGAAAGCTGGAGTAGCCATACTTATATCAGACAAACTAGACTTTAAATTAAAGGCTGTAACAAGAGATGAAGAAGGGCATTATATAATAATTACAGGGTCTATCCATCAGGAAGAGCTAACAATTATAAATGTCTATGCGCCAAATACCGGAGCCCCCAGATATATAAAACAGTTACTCATAAACATAAGCAACCTTATTGATAAGAATGTGGTCATTGCAGGGGACTTTAACACCCCACTTACAGAAATGGATAGATCATCTAGACACACAGTCAATAAAGAAACAAGGGCCCTGAATGATACATTGGATCAGATGGACTTGACAGATCTATTTAGAACTCTGCATCCCAAAGCAACAGAATATACTTTCTTCTCGAGTGCACATGGAACATTCTCCAAGATAGATCATATACTGGGTCACAAAACAGCCCTTCATAAGTTTACAAGAATTGAAATTATACCATGCATACTTTCAGACCACAATGCTATGAAGCTTGAAATCAACCACAGGAAAAAGTCTGGAAAACCTCCAAAAGCATGGAGGTTAAAGAACACCCTACTAACGAATGAGTGGGTCAACCAGGCAATTAGAGAAGAAATTAAAAAATATATGGAAACAAACGAAAATGAAAATACAACAATCCAAACGCTTTGGGACGCAGCGAAGGCAGTCCTGAGAGGAAAATACATTGCAATCCAGGCCTATCTCAAGAAACAAGAAAAATCCCAAATACAAAATCTAACAGCACACCTAAAGGAAATAGAAGCAGAACAGCAAAGGCAGCCTAAACCCAGTAGAAGAAGAGAAATCATAAAGATCAGAGCAGAAATAAACAATATAGAATCTAAAAAAACTGTAGAGCAGATCAACGAAACCAAGAGTTGGTTTTTTGAAAAAATAAACAAAATTGACAAACCTCTAGCCAGGCTTCTCAAAAAGAAAAGGGAGATGACCCAAATAGATAAAATCATGAATGAAAATGGAATTATTACAACCAATCCCTCAGAGATACAAACAATTATCAGGGAATACTATGAAAAATTATATGCCAACAAATTGGACAACCTGAAAGAAATGGACAAATTCCTAAACACCCACACTCTTCCAAAACTCAATCAGGAGGAAATAGAAAGCTTGAACAGACCCATAACCAGTGAAGAAATTGAATCGGTTATCAAAAATCTCCCAACAAATAAGAGTCCAGGACCAGATGGCTTCCCAGGTGAGTTCTACCAGACGTTTAAAGCAGAGATAATACCTATCCTTCTCAAGCTATTCCAAGAAATAGAAAGGGAAGGAAAACTTCCAGACTCATTCTATGAAGCCAGTATTACTTTGATTCCTAAACCAGACAGAGACCCAGTCAAAAAAGAGAACTACAGGCCAATATCCCTGATGAATATGGATGCAAAAATTCTCAATAAGATACTAGCAAATCGAATTCAACAGCATATAAAAAGAATTATTCACCATGATCAAGTGGGATTCATTCCTGGGATGCAGGGCTGGTTCAACATTCGCAAATCGATCAACGTGATACATCACATTAACAAAAAAAAAGAGAAGAACCATATGATCCTGTCAATCGATGCAGAAAAGGCCTTTGACAAAATCCAGCACCCTTTCTTAATAAAAACCCTTGAGAAAGTCGGGATAGAAGGAACATACTTAAAGATCATAAAAGCCATTTATGAAAAGCCCACAGCTAACATCATCCTCAATGGGGAAAAACTGAGAGCTTTTTCCCTGAGATCAGGAACACGACAGGGATGCCCACTCTCACCGCTGCTGTTTAATACAGTGCTGGAAGTTCTAGCATCAGCAATCAGACAACAAAAGGAAATCAAAGGCATCCAAATTGGCAAAGATGAAGTCAAGCTTTCGCTTTTTGCAGATGACATGATATTATACATGGAAAATCCGATAGACTCCACCAAAAGTCTGCTAGAACTGATACATGAATTCAGCAAAGTTGCAGGATACAAAATCAATGTACAGAAATCAGTTGCATTCTTATACACTAACAATGAAGCAACAGAAAGACAAATAAAGAAACTGATCCCATTCACAATTGCACCAAGAAGCATAAAATACCTAGGAATAAATCTAACCAAAGATGTAAAAGATCTGTATGCTGAAAAGTACAGAAAGCTTATGAAGGTAATTGAAGAAGATATAAAGAAATGGAAAGACATTCCCTGCTCATGGATTGGAAGAATAAATATTGTCAAAATGTCAATACTACCCAAAGCTATCTACACATTCAATGCAATCCCAATCAAAATTGCACCAGCATTCTTCTCGAAACTAGAACAAGCAATCCTAAAATTCATATGGAACCACAAAAGGCCCCGAATAGCCAAAGTAATTTTGAAGAAGAAGACCAAAGCAGGAGGCATCACAATCCCAGACTTTAGCCTCTACTACAAAGCTGTCATCATCAAGACAGCATGGTATTGGCATAAAAACAGACACATAGACCAATGGAATCGAATAGAAACCCCAGAACTAGACCCACAAACGTATGGCCAACTCATCTTTGACAAAGCAGGAAAGAACATCCAATGGAAAAAAGACAGTCTCTTTAACAAATGGTGCTGGGAGAACTGGACAGCAACATGCAGAAGGTTGAAACTAGACCACTTTCTCACACCATTCACAAAAATAAACTCAAAATGGATAAAGGACCTGAATGTGAGACAGGAAACCATCAAAACCTTAGAGGAGAAAGCAGGAAAAGACCTCTCTGACCTCAGCCGTAGCAATCTCTTACTCGGCACATCCCCAAAGGCAAGGGAATTAAAAGCAAAAGTGAATTACTGGGACCTTATGAAGATAAAAAGCTTCTGCACAGCAAAGGAAACAACCAACAAAACTAAAAGGCAACCAACAGAATGGGAAAAGATATTTGCAAATGACACATCGGACAAAGGGCTAGTATCCAAAATCTATAAAGAGCTCATCAAACTCCACACCCGAAAAACAAATAACCCAGTGAAGAAATGGGCAGAAAACATGAATAGACACTTCTCTAAAGAAGACATCCGGATGGCCAGCAGGCACATGAAAAGATGTTCAACGTCGCTCCTCATCAGGGAAATACAAATCAAAACCACACTCAGATACCACCTCACACCAGTCAGAGTGGCCAAAATGAAGAAATCAGGAGACTATAGATGCTGGAGAGGATGTGGAGAGACGGGAACCCTCTTGCACTGTTGGTGGGAATGCAAATTGGTGCAGCCGCTCTGGAAAGCAGTGTGGAGGTTCCTCAGAAAATTAAAAATAGACCTACCCTATGACCCAGCAATAGCACTGCTAGGAATTTATCCAAGGGATACAGGAGTACTGATGCATAGGGGCACTTGTACCCCAATGTTTATAGCAGCACTCTCAACAATCGCCAAATTATGGAAAGAGACTAAATGTCCATCAACTGATGAATGGATAAAGAAATTGTGGTTTATATACACAATGGAATACTACGTGGCAATGAGAAAGAATGAAATATGGCCTTTTGTAGCAACGTGGATGGAACTGGAGAGTGTGATGCTAAGTGAAATAAGCCATACAGAGAAAGACAGATACCATATGGTTTCACTCTTATGTGGATCCTGAGAAACGTAACAGAAACCCATGGGGGAGGGGAAGGGAAAAAAAAAAAAAAAGAGGTTAGAGTGGGAGAGAGCCAAAGCATAAGAGACTGTTAAAAACTGAGAACAAACTGAGGGTTGATGGGGGGTGGGAGGGAGGGCAGGGTGGGTGATGGGTATTGAGGAGGGCACCTTTTGGGATGAGCACTGGGTGTTGTGTGGAAACCAATTTGACAGTAAATTTCATATATTAAAAAATAAATAAATAAATAAATAAATAAATAAAAGTGAAAAAAAAAATCAAAATAACGGAAAACTAAAATTTATGGAACATCCACCATGTGCCAGGCACTATGCTAAACCATTTACAAAGACGTACAATAAGTCTGTGAGAAGTGCATGATTATACTCGTTTTACGGAACACGGCACACGGAGGTAAAGCTAATATTTCAGAGTAGCACAGGAAGTAAGTTGTTAAGGAAGCGTTCGAAGTCATGCCCCCCGCTGTATATTCAACTTGCTCTGAATATACAGCGGGGGCATTAGTTTGTGTTTGTGCAGCCGAACACCTTAATCGCAGATAGCACGTCTGGTAAATAAGTATTAGCAAAGGCGGGCATAAGTGCGTTCAGGATCCCTTCAAAGTTTGTATTCTCTGAAAGGCCAAAAAGTTTATTAAGCAAGGAATGCTTTTTGATTGCTCAGGATGTGACAGGGAATCTACAATACAGCGTCAAAAAATGCTGCTACTCTGTATATTGAGAATGATAACTACTTTGCTTTTATGCCTACCTATGTAATTAATCACATTGGATGGCCTGTCTGTTAGAATCATGGATTTTCAGAGAAATGCAAGCTGCTATAAATCTTCATGTGTACATATTAGTGTAGACATTCCTGTCTTTCTCACGGGTAAGCAAGCTAGGATTGAGACCTCTGGGTTGTATGGGTCACTCTATGTGTAATTTTATAAATACCTTAAAATGTTTCCCAAACAAAGTGTGTAACCACATAAATCGCTTCAAAGAACGTCCATGTCCACGGTTGTGCCATTTTTACGTCACCTTTCCTGCCAGTGCTGCATGAGAGTTCCAGCTGACTTACGTGCCTAACAACACTTGATTTTCTCCATATTTTAAGTTTTAGCCATTTAGGGAGTATGGAGCTGGGCGTCTTGCCGTTTTTAATTTGCATTGCCCCGAACACTATTTTTCTTCCTTTTTTGCTATTCATTTTATTTATTTATTTATTGGATTCCTATTTAAATTCCAGTTAGTGAACATCCAGTGGAATATTAGTTCCATGTGCACAGCAGAGCGATTCGCCACGGCCAGACATCACCCGGTGCTCCTCATGAGAAGTGCCCTCCTTCCTCCCCATCATCTATTTCAGCCTAAATTTTGAGTACAATACATTAAAGTATTGCATGAGCTATTTAGTTTACATATCTAGGATAGACGCTAACTATAAATATTATCAAATAAATCATGCTATATATTTTAAACCCTGTTTCAGCTTTAACACTCTAATTATCCAAATATGTCCATGTTAGAAAGTATGGATCTATCTCATTTATTTTGGTGACTACAAATCACGTCCTATCCATTTATCAACATACCATGCTTGATTAATTTTAGAACATTCATAATACTTCCAATGTTTGTTACACCAAACAACTCTATAATAAAAATGCTTGTGCGGAAATTTGATATAGCAGTCGACTTCTAGAACTAGGATACATTTTCTCAAACTATAATTGCTAAATTTGTCCATTTTAATTTTTCACGTGCATGTTTTTTATTTACTTTTAATGTTTACTTATTTTGGAGAGATAGGGAGACCGAGCATGAGCGGGGCAGGGGAAGAGACAGAGGGAGACACAGGTCACATGCACACTTAGAGGGTCCACTTCCATGGACGCCTGCAAACGTGAAGGATCATCGTTCTTCTCCACCTTTTGACATTACTTTTCAAGTCACTTTGATTATGATCTATTGATAAACTTGTGAAAGACTTACCCAAATCTACTAGAATCTATTAGATATATGGTAGTTATTGAAGTACTTTCCATGTTTGGGTAAGACTAGAAAAGTATAAAATCTGGAAGTAACTTAACATTAGTTGCTTATCCTGTGAGAAATGCATCATTTAATTCAACACATCTGAGTTCTCTGTTTGCCAAGCTTTGTTTATGTACTATGGCTAAACTGGTGAAGAAGGCAGACAAAACATCACCTTTCATAGACCTTACCTTGAACGGTGTTGGACATATAATAAATTAATAGTTTTAACAAGAAAACTACAAAATCTTTGATTAGCATTAAAGAAATATTTACAAAACACCTACACTCCTCAGGATATATTACTGAATAAAGCAAGAGAAATGTCCATCCTCGTGGACCCTGCGTCTTAGAAATCATACACGGCAGAGAAGGAAGCACATCCAGAAGTGCCCCAAAATGGCAGTCCAGGACATGGGGATCAGAGGGCAGTGTAAGCGCTCTGCGGGGAAGTACAACAGAGTAATGATGCGGAAGGATGAGCAATCGCTAAGGAAGGGACAAAGAGGCTGAGGTGTGAATGACAAAAAGGGAACCATTAATTTGAAGATTGGAAGTCAGGGAGAGTAGATACTGCAAAGTCTCTATAGCAGGAAGAAAATTGTCATATTTGAAGTAAAAACAAAGGGGTTGATCTGCTTAGAGCTCAGAGGCACTGTAAGAATCACAAGACCGGGTGTCTGAGAAGCAGGCGTGGCCGAAGACTTAAGAAACGCATGTGCAGGAGACCCCATCTGTTTGAGTCACGTAGGGTCTCAACTTAGAAAGTTACATATATGTATACCCTCAGAAACATCCATAGAATATTTCTGGGTGTGTGTGTTTCTGGAAAGAAGCACATGTTGACACGAGTGATGGTAGAAAATTCATGTTTCACTTGACCCCACTGACTTTTTGTTACGATCGGTTCCACGTTCTGAGTTGTTCCGAGGAGACGTTGGATGATCTGTTTCATCCCAAGGAGGCCAGAGGGACACACACACACACACACACACACACACACACACACACACCAGGAAGTATGAACAATGGAAGAGACTGCTGGGTGAGTGAGGAGGAGGATAGGGAGGAGAGTGGGGAGAGAGGCCGGCACGTCACCGAAAGGCATGAGCAGCCTCGGTGACAACCAGGATGGATCTTCCCTGGTATTTGTGTCACTCGACTTAATTTGTCATCTCTCCACTTCACCAGACAGAAGAAATCAAGTTGAATCTGTGATTCTTTCTATCCTCTACTGCTTTATCTAAACCTCACAGGCGGGAAGAAGAGGGATTACTTTGTCTTTATGTCATCTGTGCTGCCAACCCTTGTGACCATTAGCTAGTCCCGTCCTCAACCTTCAGTCCACACAAGCCACCAGCGAGTTCCCCTCCACGACCCTCTTTATTTTATTAATTTCTACGTTTTTACTGAAGTATAGTTGATATACGATATCCTGTAAATTTCACATTACACCACAGTGATTTGATATTTCTGTGCATCACAAGACGATCCCCACAATAACTGGTTACTGCTGTCAAATCATTGATATGTTCCCTGTGCTGTACATTCTACATCCTGTGTCTTACTTATAATCCGAAGTGTGTACGTTTCAATCCCCTTCGCCTGTGTCACCTGCCCCCCAATCTGTCCCAACACATCCCCTCGTTGGTATCCAACAGTTTCCTGTATTTGAGTCTATTTCTGCTTTGTTTTGCTTCTTCATTTGTTTTGTTAGATTCCACGTATGAGGGAAATCATACGGTAAAAATCACTTTCTGCCTGACTTATTTCACTCAGGATAGTGCCCTCTAGGTCCATCCATACCGTCACAAGTGACGAGACTTCATTTTCCTCAGGCTGAGTAATATTCCAGTGTGTGTATATACAACCCCTAGGCCTGCACTCTTCTCTCCGCCATGTCCTCATCAGTGATGGCGAGTTGCGCTCCCTCTGGTTCCCCTTTAATCTGCTGTCATTTTACAACATCTAGTCTTCCGCTTCTTCCTTGTTCTCTTTCCTGTTTGCTCTGCTCTTAAAGTTCTTAAAGGACATGGGTCTTTCTTTCTTCGTGTTACTGTTTTCTTTCATAGGGCTTCACACTTGGAGCAGGTTAACAAAAATACTCCCATTTCCAGGAAGCCATGAGCACCTATTCATGAGTTTCCTATCCCTGACCACCCTCAACCCCACAAAAATCATTTTCTTCTCTCTGGTCTTAAAATAAAAAAACACTGTTCATCTATCAATCTACTTCCTCTAAAATAACTCTACCACTGTGAACCATTATAGTCCCTGAGGTCCTAAATTTGGAAAATCAAAAGGCAAGAAAATGCAAAAATATTTGGGGGGGTTTTGTATTTTGTTTCTGTTGTTGTTGTTGGTTCTCTCTCTCTCTCTCTCTCTCTCTCTCTCATACTCCTCCATGAGTGGATGAGCACAGCATAACTGTCAGGTGATTCGCTGATGGTGATAGAGATGTTAGTGATGGTGGTGATGGTGAGGGTGGTGATGATGATAATGGCGATGATGATGATGGTGAAGGGTTGGTGATGGTGGTGGTGGTAATACTTTGCATTTGTGTGTGTGTGTGTGTGTGTGTGTGTGTGTGTGTGTGTGTGTGTGTTGGGGATGGGTACTGAAACCAAGAATAGATGAAAGGGTCCAAAATATGGAACGCAAGGCAAATACATCTATTAATCTTTCAAAATTTGTACGCTATCACTGAATAATAACATGACAAATTGAAATACCAGACTAGGATACAAGTCAAATTTGCAAAGTACTTAGATACTCACTTATATATGACATTCAAATACTTGGTACACCTGACCCACAAAATGTTACAAACTTAAAATTTTGTTATTATGTAGATGTGTTCATTAGAGAAGCCCCTTGAGTCCTTATTTATTCATTTTTAAAAAATTACATTTAGGGGCGCCTGGGTGGCGCAGTCGGTTAAGCGTCCGACTTCAGCCAGGTCACGATCTCATGGTCCGTGAGTTCGAGCCCCGCGTCAGGCTCTGGGCTGATGGCTCAGGGCCTGGAGCCTGTTTCCGATTCTGTGTCTCCCTCTCTCTTTGTCCCTCCCCCGTTCATGCTCTGTCTCTCTCTGTCCCAAAAATAAATAAACGTTGAAAAAAAAAATTAAAAAAAAAAATTACATTTATTTTTAAGAGCAAGAGAGAGAGAGAGAGAGAGCAGGGGAGGGGCAGAGAGAGATTGGGAGACACAGAATCTGAAGCAGGCTCCAAGTTCTTAGCTGTCAGCACAGAGCCCAATGTGGAGCTCGAATTCACAGAACATGAGATCATGACCTGAGCCGAAGTCAGACGCTTAACCAACTGAGCCACCCAGGCACCCTGAGTCCTTATTTATTTTAAAATACAGAACATGAGTTCCCCTTTTTCTGCTTACCACTCATGTAATACATTATATGAATTTATAAAAAATATTATCAGTAATAATTATAGTTTTTGTTTTGTTTTGTTTTGTTTTTTGCTAATTTGCTGAGAAGTAAGCTCATGGAAGAAGAATTTGCTTTTATGTTTTCATTAGTCTGATTAGAAAACCTTGCCATAACAGGGGAACCTGGGTGGCTCAGCTGGTTACGCATCCAGCTCTCGATTTTGGCTCAGGTCATAACCTCATGGTTCATGAGTTTGAGCCCTACGTAAGGCTCTGTGCTGACAGCTTGGAGCCTGCTTATAATTCTCTCCCCTTCCATCTCTGCCCTCCCCTCCCCCCACCAAATAAATAAATAAACTTAAAAGAAAACCTTTCCATAATAATGAATTCAAGTATTGGAAGAATCCACATTTTCCTTATTCTTTTACTAGCTATCATTGAACAAATCATTGAAAAGTCTATGGATGCTACCTAGCTATATATACATCTTCAATATTATAAAAATACTAAAATGGGTAATGAAGCTAATTAAAGAAATCTAAAAGGGAAAGATAAAAGTTTCTAAGTATAATTGATAGAGCAAATCTAATTTGAAAGGTTAACAAGCACTTGAAAACCACTGAATCAAGTAAAGAGTGATGTACCTAATATATTTAGATGTAGTTAGAGGGCATATTCATTTTTATATATTAAAATCCGTATTTCATCATGCCAAACAAAATCTGAATTAAAAATTTTGCAGATTATATTATATAAAATCTTAATTAAGGTTTGTAATTGACTCAAAATTCAAATCCATTTTTGCAACTAAACAGGATTTGTGTGTGCTCTTTATTTTAAAATATCACTATGAAAGGTCTTCATTTTCTACGTTTATTGGATATTATTTGGGTACCTGCTATGTCAGATGCCAGTGAACAAGGCTCCAAACCTATTCTCAAAAGCTAGTATGATCTACACGATGGTAAATGAAACAAAGAAGTGTAACAACTAATAAATATGGAGGGTTTAGAGAATTTTGATGGAGTATGTAGGAGAGGCACCTGACTGTGTTTGAGATGAGACAGGGAGGATTTGGGAAATGTTTCCAAGTGCAGCAGACTCAATGCCCAGGCATCACCGGTGGGGAAAGGAAAGAGCAGGGTCCTAAGCAGGGGAGAGTCAGCAGGTGACAGACACGAGGAGGAGGAAAACCCACCACATCTGTGCAACCCTAGAGAGCTGGAAAAATTACATCCTAAAAAGGGCAGAGGAGCGTGGGGGAAACACTGTTAGAGACACAGGCAGACTCCAAGGGCTTAAAGATCTCATACCCCAAAATAATGGGGTTGAGCTTTGTTTGAAAGTCCCTGTGGGTTTTTTTTTAGTTTATGTATTTACTTTGAGACAGAGAGAGTGAGCACGGGTGAAGCAGAGAGAGAGAGGGAGAAGAGAATCTCAAGCAGGCTCAGCACTGTCAGCACAGAGTCCGATGTAGGGCTCAATCCCACAACCCCGGGATTATGACCTGAGCTGAGATCCGGAGATGGACACTTAACTGACTGAGCCACCCAGGCGCCCCATAGTCTTAGGGGGTTTTTAAACACAACATGTTCAGAGATGCATATTTAATCTATTTCTGAAGTATATTTTCTTGTAGAGATATTTAACAATAAGCATGCCATCCAGTACCCAAGAGCATTTAAAATGACAGAACCATGAAGATAGGAACAAAAAGATACAATGCAAGCCATCTTAATTTAACTCCTTTTCTTTCTTTTTTTTCCCCCACCCAAGTGGCTCGAGTGGATCAGAGGGGAAAGTCACAGAGATTAGGAATGTCAAGGATCAAGGGTGAGAGTTTTTCTTGACGGGTCATCTCAACAATGAAATCCTCTCCCTCTCTCTCTCTCTCTCTCTCTCTCTCTCTCTCTCACACACACACACACACACACACACACACACACATACACGGGGGGGGGGTAAAGAGAATATGGAGGTGGCAAAGGATTTGAGAGGGAAAAACAAGCAAAAATGTGGGCAGATGACAGCGATGGGGAGTGTAGACGAAGTACATCCAAAAGGCCTTGCCTCGAAACAGCATGAGGGGAGCCAAGAAGGAAGGCACACTGATCTCAAGTTGCTTTGTTTCATAAACAAAACCAGTTCCTCTTTTCACCCTGCCATATGGATCAGAAATGGAAAATAGTCAACTATCTCAAAATCAAATAGCCATTTAAGCCAGAACATCAAAAATCTCCCCTCCAAAATACAACTTTTTCTGATAAATCACTCCTGTTCTCTCCTTCCAGATTTTGTCTCTCTATTCACGTTAAATGTGCTATTAATTTCATTTCCACATCACAGAAAATATATTCACTTTTGTGTCCGTGGTTCCAGTGTGCGAGACCAGTTAAAGTTATTACCGACACACTAGCAACCTGCAACTAAAATTTTATCTACAGAATTTTTCAGTGGTTTTTACCTAGCATTTTGCTTCATTCTGAGAGGGCTGCAAATTACCTAACAATTTAAACCAGAAATGTAATCAATATCTGAGAACAAAATATATTTTGGTTGGAAATCCTTCCGTCTGGAATTGAAACGCACACCCACACGCCCATGCACATGGGTGTTCTGGAACAGAAATGCTTCACACTAAACTGACTTACCATGGAGCTAATGCCCATCTAGACCCGCATGAATCGCTTTATTGTTTCGCGTAATATTTGCTATTGCAAAGACCCATCATGAGTGATTAGGAAATGATTGTTTTCAAACTGGTTGTTAGAGAACAGCTCTAAAATTATTTTAGGATTACAAAGTTTAATTTCTTCTATTTTAATGTGTTAAATCTCAGATTTTCAGTTTAAATTCTGACCAGATATTTAATAAAGGAAGGAAACATGGTGGTTATAAAGCTTGGTTGAAGAAGCTCTATCATAAGATGCTGTTTTAAGTCTCTTCATTTGACAGTCAATCCTCATTATGGGACTGTCGGTCCCAAGGTGACACTCAGCCTCGTCACGAACACAAATGAAGACCATACAGTTCCCTCCTGCTCCAGAGACTGACAGAGGACTGGATTCACGCTATGCTATTTTTTTTCTTTGTATTATAGGCTTTGTCACAGGAATTAGGTTTTAGAATTTTATGGCGTCGTGTGTTCCTGGAGAGATAACATTAAATTGTATTGTTTTGATCTTTACCATGTTCCATAATTTCTCTGTATGGTCATTCAGATTTTTCCTTGTATGTGCTCGCAAGTCGGTGACAAGACAAAAACGGACCCAGAAAATGCTGTTTGTACTTGATACTTGGTCAAAGGCAGGCGACTCAGGACTCTTTCCCAGGGTATTCTGAACACTTTCTTGAAAGTGTTCTTTGACGCAGAGAAATACCAAATTTTGATGAAGTCCAGACTCTGGTTCATCGTCCTTAAAACCTAAATGAGCACTGGAGTGAAATAAAATCCCGTGAATCAGTTACCGGAAACACAATGCTATCATTTGGTGGTTTGGGGATCCCACTTCACGCACAAGGCCACTTGTCACAGAGACCATTAGTAACCTACCGCATGAGGAACAGGGGCACGTCTGTTCCCGCCCTTGTCCCCGCACGTGTGGGAGACCACTGCCGATACTGTCCAATAAACAGGAAACCACTGCAGCCTCTGACGAAATACTACTGAGCGGTGACTGCAAGTCAGCCGCACAAGCGGGAAGAGTCAGAAGACAGTGGCTGAGTTACGGTCTCTCACGCCGTGTATGGGACAAGCATATGCTCTGGAACTGGTTTGCTACGAACAGAATCAGCACCGATCGCCTTTTTAGTTTTAGGCTCCTTGATAAAGATGAACAAACTCCCAAAACACTCAAATGTTTTGAGAACAGGATCTCACACGCCGCACACAGCCACCAGCCGTAGGTCCTTTGCCCGCACCTTCCAGGGCCACAGAACGTTCCAGGTGATGGCCTCAGAGCCACTTCATTTCCTAACACCTCGCTCAGCATCAGCTATGTCTCATGGACTCCTCGCGCTACGTCCTTTATTCGAGGTCCACGGCCCTTAGGTGGACATGATTCCTGCCACTCGCTCTCCTCCCGATAAATGTCAGTGAGAAGGGGCTTGCTCACGCGATGCTATATTCCGTGGCACACACACCGGGAAAAACCCACGATCCTGTGCCTTCTGTTGATTTCCTATTTCTACCACCCAGTATAGCCCTAAGGAGATCTCTGTTCGGTTACACTTTAACCTACTTCTGAATTTGACTAGTCTAGACACTTCATCTAAGCAGAATTAATTATACAACGTTTATCCCTCTGTGTCTGGCTTTACTGAGCACAACGGCTTTATGTGTCATCCATGCTGGGAGGTGTCCCAAGACTTCAGTCATCTCACTGCTGAATGATGTGGTCACGCACACACATGCACACACACACACCGACACACACACACACACACACACACACACACACACACACACACACACATTTTGTTTACTTGTTCATCTGCTGATGGACATTGGACTGTTCCCACCGTCGGCTACTGCAAAAACGCTGCAGTGAATACTGCCTGCCTGTCTCCAGTTGTTGGAAGTGGACTCCAACTGCTGGGCCACACGGTCATGCGACGCTCAGCCCGGAAGAAATCTCCCACCTGTTTCCCACGACGGCTGCGCCACGGGACGTTCCCACGGCACGCTGTGCTGCTTCCCATTTCGCCACGTCTTTGCTGACCCTCGTTCTCTTCTGACTGAGGCAGACAGGTGCAGCTGTGTCCATCCAGCAAGCCTGGGGCCCGACGAAGGTCCTCCTGTGTCGCGTCCCCTCCCTTCACCGCAGGATGGAAACCCTGCACCGTCCTGCCTGCCTGCTATATTGTGAGGACCCAGTCGGCCCTCTGTCATGATTTATACTGAGTATCCAGTCAGAGTAGAGGCAATATCATCCACGGCTTTGTTGACTAAAACTGCAGTGATGAAAGAAAATCAGAGCAAAGAATAAAACTGCCAACAGGGGTTAGTCTAAAAGAAAAAAAAAATCACGTAAATGTAGGTTTTGATTTTTAGTGTCCCCTAATTGAAAGAAAAGAAAAATAATCTGAGAATCAAAATATCATTAGAATTATACAGAAAGGATCTAAGTGACACATACTGTCCCTTTTCACATTGTTTCTCGCATTCAGAGAACATTCATTTCAACATTCCATGGATTGGCTTCTGTGAACAAAATCCACTTATTGCCACATGTTGGTTTGATAATTATTTCAATTCCTCCCCATTGAAAATGAATAGGCAAAGCAAAACAAGATGAAAAGTCCCTTAAAAATAGAAAGAAAAAATGGGGCGCCTGGGTGGCTCAGTCGGTTAAGCGGCCGACTTCAGCTCAGGTCACGATCTCGCGGTCCGTGAGTTCGAGCCCCGCGTCGGGCTCTGGGCTGATGGCTCAGAGCCTGGAGCCTGCTTCCGATTCTGTGTCTCCCTCTCTCTCTGCTCCTCCCCCGTTCATGCTCTGTCTCTCTCTGTCTCAAAAATAAATAAAAAACGTTAAAAAAAATTTAAAAAAAATAGAAAGAAAAAAATAAAAGAGCAAATACGAAAAGACATTCAAATACCATAAAAATCATATATTCTCTTCTACCTTAGTTCCATCACTTGTCCGTGTTCCTTGTTTCAGGTCAGCTGAAAAGAGCTCCACCCCAGTGCCAGCTCATACCTAAGTCCTCTGTTTATTTATTTCAAGATTCCCCAGTGTTTCTGACAAAACCGATTTCTTATAAACCACACTTCACTCCATCAAGTTGGAATCAAGACCGCTGGTTATGAATGTTAGAAATCTTGCAAGGTTTGATATTCTATACTGGTATTTTTATTTTCCCAGACTTTTTCCTTTTGCATTGAGTTCAGCATCCTAGAGATTTCCGTAGGAATTTAAGGTTTGCATATCGTCACGACCAAGTCTCAGGTTTTCTATGGAAATGCAGTTTTCCTGAGAAATATCATGCATGTCCTACCCTTACCTCCCAGCTATGGCTTTGATTCATCACCACAAAGGACTGTATCTGGTTCATGCATTCTTCTCTACACACCTCACCTGCTCTTAAGGAAATGGGCCCTCCCTTGAAGGAATCCAGAATGATAACATCTGCTTGGGGAGGCACCATCTTTAATCTGACTTTGGCTGTAATGCCCCATTGAAGCAGAGAAATGTTAATAGAAAGTTCCTGAGATGATAACCTTTCCTCATGTTAAGACTGTCTCTTTGCAGCTACTTAGAGCACCTTGTCTTTGGCATAAAAGGGCAACACTCTTCGAATCACAGAAGTGTATAAACACTGGGAATGTCACTGACTGTATGCTGTCCATCATGGCTGGAGTACTGTTCCTCAGCAGATTGGTTTGCCCTTCTTTCTCTGCTCGTGAAGGGTCTGGCCCTCATCTGATGCTATTGTCCCTTGCAAGGAGGTCTTGAATGGAAGCAAGAGGCGGAGTAAGAAAGCAAGTCTGATTCCCTTTTTCTGTTCATCCTCCTACTACAACTCAGTCAGCATGAGGCCTCACGCACAACGGTCAGGGCACGAAATCGTGCCTGATGTCTGACGGGTCTGCCTGTCCATCCAAAAACGGTCGGCATTTGAGACTTTCATATCAAGGTTTGCGAATGTCTGCAGTCCAACGTCTTCCAGACTGCCAACGCCACGTATTAGCTCCCGCTACTGTCCACAACATTTTTCTGGGCCACTAATTCTGTACCCTTCATGAATGTATTTAGATGCCCAGACAGAATAACCCCCATTAAATGATTTAATCAGGTAAGCGTTTATTTGCTTGTTTGCTTCTAACCTGGTAAGAAATCAAGAGGTGGCTGTGAAGGATTGTGCGGTGCCTCCATTTCCATATCAAGGACCCTGGATCGTACTTTCTCTCTCTCTCTGTCCATCATTCTTAGCACGAATTCATTCCCCTCCCCATCACGCTTTTAAGATATCTGCAAGGCTGACTTGATAGGCGTGGGGCCTGCATAGCGACACAAAGCCCTACTCTCAGAAGGGCTCGTGTAACTGAAGTCCCCGGGAGAACAAAGCACGTGCACAAGCACACGGGATGTGTGGGGTCAGCACATGAGCACAAGCTCCGGCCTCTGGGCAGGGAGAGCCATGCACAGCTGTGCACCTGCTGGTCTCAAGGTACTAAATGTTACAGAGAATAATGAAATGCCATTGTATAGATTTAAAATTAAATTCCGACCGGGGTGCCTGGGTGGCTCAGTCCGTTAAACGTCCGACTCTTGGTTTTGGTTCAGATCAGGATCTCGAGGTTCATGAGTTCGAGCCTTGTGTTGGGCTCTGCACTGACAGTGTGGAGGCGGCCTGGGATTATCTCTCTCCCTCTCTCTCTCTGCCCCTCCCTCACTCTCTCTCAGAATAAACACACTTTAAAGAAAACAGATTATAAAAACATAAAAATTAAATTCAGACTTACAAAAAAGTAATTTGTTTGAAAAATTAAATAGTTTAGAAAAGTTCTATAAGAATCATCAGCTCTAGATGGACTAAAATTGTTATCCTGAAATAATTGATTAGAAATGCATATCCAAGTTTTGTCATCCTCCAAAACACAATTAACAGCTGCAGTAATGATGATATAAGTAGAAAGATCTTTCTCAAAATTAAAAAGTTTAAAACTTGAGATCTTGCATTTGCCAACAGAAATTGGTATCACTTTCAACTATCGTGCTTACAAATGAAGTTGCCAGAAGTATGTATTTTGGTAACCATTGAATAGACATGCAGAAAAATGAGACAAAAAAATCTTTGATCAAATGACACATTAATAAATTATGTTGTTATATAAATTAATGGATGAAAATATTGTATGCCATTTGTACTATTTTTCTGCCATTATATTGTTACTTGTGTATTAGTACTAAGCCTTGTAAGTCTTAAAGTAATGAAATATTTGAAAGGAAATGTTCTAAATTTATCCACCTACTTTACCCCTGCTCTTTGAACAGGGTGGGAGGGGGGGTGGCTATTTTCATCTGTACCAGATTCTGCAAATCATGTGGCTAGTCTTGGATGTTTGTTATTAAGTGTAAGCAATATATCCATGTTGCAGCCAGGAAAATGAGAAAGAAGTCAAAAAAAGTAAAAGGAGAATGGGAGCATATCTGTACCCCTTCAAAATGCAATTTTTTCCTCACCCACTGGTTACTGGCCATCTCATTGGCCGTAATTGTATCACATAACCTTTTAATTTCAAGGAAATTTTGGAGGCAGAGCATGCTAATGGGGCACTTGGCCACTCTGGAAAAAAGGCTGTGTAGACCTCTCTTTGTAAGGGAGAAAGGGTGAATGGGCAGTGAGCTACCACAGGGTATTTTTCATTCTGTCAGTGTTCACCAGGTACCCATGGCTCTCCATGTTATCACCTCCGATTCCCTTTTTTTCTAAGAAGTATTTATAATACCCCCTTTATTACTGTGAAACAAAATTCTGAAAGAGTTGTATATGTTAAACAAAAAACATAAAAATAAATCAATATGATGGCCAAAATTAGCTCCCTTATTCTAAGCAGAACTAAAGATTAATTATAATACTATACTATAGAACTATAAAACTAGGCACTCAAATAAACTGACACTAGACGTCACAATAAATTGGTCTCAGTTAACCCTACACACAGACTCGTGCATAGTTAGGCTAATTCATGGTGCCAGCCGCACTCTACAGCCCAGTAAACATAACAGGCAGCGTTGCCCCCAGTGACGTGATCTTCTGAAATTGAAGGGGGGGGGGGTTAAAACCTAAAGATGCACAGAAGATAAACTGTGGTTTCTCTTTATTTACACTGAAGTCACAATCCTGAAAGCCTCAGCATATGTTAAAATGATGTAGACTGAAGAGTTGGGGTCTGGACTCAGGTGAAGAAGTGTGTCTGTGACACAGATACCCGAGGACAACAACGGGCATTTTCATGCTCGGGTAGGAAGGTCATGCACCACACGAGGTCTCTGATGCCCCGGGCCCGCGCTCCGCGTACCAGTAACACTCACAGCCTGAGTGATCCACACCTGCCATGAGGAGAGCATCCCCAGAGATGCCCCTCCAGGTTAGACCTTCCCCAGAATACCTACTGATTTGCAGGTCTTTTCTCTTTCTTTCAGGAAAGCAGGTTTCTTTAAGAACACCATTACCCTGTTTTGTGACGGCTCTTGGCTTCCACAGCCTGGACGGAGCCCACGCCTTCCTGACATCTCTTCCCCGTCCCCCCAGACGTCCTGGTCCTCACGTGCATCCTGGCACTTCACACCTTCACCCGCACTCCGCCCGTGCATGGAAATCCTGGGTCTTTGTGGAAATACCTACTCAGTGGTGCAAATGCCTACTCAATTCAAAACGAAGACGTCTGTCGATCTTAGCCTTTGGGATCTGGCTATTTCCTTCGCTGGCAACAATCGTACCCTGCTAACAAAACTCGGTCCTCATGAAACTTCGGCAGTTTCCTGTCCTCTTTGAGCCTGCATTTCCTAACGTGTCACTGAGGCTATGCCAGGATGTATGTCAGTCACTGGTGATAACGATAACGCAGTGAGACGGTGTGTGTGGTGATGCACCTAGTGCTGCCTTACTTCATGGGATGCTCTCCATCAAGTATCATCAAAGGCTCTCATGTGCCACTGTACCTAAACCATTTTTACGAGTCCTCCCATATTGCCTCTATGGCTAAAAGGACGCTTAAAATTCACATCTAGGGGTGCCAGGGTGACTCAGTCGGTTAAGCGCCCGACTTCAGCTCAGGTCATGATCTCATGGTCTGTGAGTTCGAGCCCCGCGTCAGGCCCTGTGCTGACAGCTCAGAGCCTGGAGCCTGCTTCACATTCTGTGTCTCCCTCTCTCTGTGTGTCCTTCTCCCTCTCTCACTCTGTCTCTATCAAAAATAAACAATAAACATTAAAAAAATTTCAAAACTTTCCCATCTAGCACTTTATTTGTGGTGTAGCATACGGTAAAAACTATTTTTGAGGGAATAAATAAATGTGTGCATTAATATTTCACAATGTGTGTAGGCAGAGGTATGGGTATGTGATTCTGGAAAGGCTATCTTGTTTTGAATTAATTTTTCTATGATATTTGGATGTCCTCACTAAAGTTAAACTTAAAACCTAAGTTAAACTGTCCACCCCCATACATCAGCCTGATAGTAACAACACGGCTTATCAGAGTAGATCGCACTTAAATAGAAAACTTGACAGGAGTGAAAAATTCTCACACTTTTTTTTTTTTGTCTCACAATAATACTCTCTAGAGAGCCACATTATTCTGTGCAATGTCAGGAGAGGATCCAAGAAAAGAAACATAAAATATTCTGGCAAGAACACTTGGAAAGCTGTTAAATACTGTTCAGTTAAATACCGTTTTTGTTTGTTTTTGTTTTTAAACATTTACTTATTTTGAGAGAGAGAGAGAGAGAGAGAGAGAGAGCGAGCAGTGAGCGAGGGGCAGAGAGAAGGAGAGGGAATCCCAAGCAGGCTCCACACTGTGAGCACAGAGCCCGATGTGGGGCTCGAACCCACCAACTGTGAGATCACGACCTGGGCAGGAACCGGGAGTCGGAGGTCTCCGCGACCGCGCCCCAGGCGCCCCGACAGGGCGCAGGGTGTCCCCCCAGGTGCACCTGTGCAGCCCCCACGCCGCCTGGCCGGGGTCAGTAGAGCACAGGCCTGCACGTGCCAGGGCAGGAAGGCAGGTGTGCCGTTGTCACCCAGGACGGGTCCGCACTCGTGGGACCGGCGCCCCCGGGGAAGGAGCCGGGGGGGGGGGGGGGGGGGGGGCGGTGCTGAGCAGGCGGCAGCTCGGCGGGTCCTGGGCCGTGAGTGTCCGGGGACCTATGCGACGCGCGTCTGACCCAGCCCAGCAGAGCCCAGGGCGGTGAAGACGAGGGACCGGCCTCGCCGACGGGGTGCAGGGAGCTCACCGCTCCGGGGCGGGTGCCACTCGGGCCTCGGCAGGGCAAAGCGCGCACCGGCGTGTCCGCGGCGGCCCTCGGAGGGGAGCGACCACTCACCTCCCGGTGCGGGGGGCAGCACGGAGGGCAATCGGGACGAGGGCGGGGGACGGCCCAGGGGCCGTGCGCTCGCAGGGCAGTGCTCCCAGGTCGGGTGCTGGGGACGCACCCCGCTCCCCTGGGGCAATGGCTCTTCACCTGCGGCGGGAGGTCCCCCCATGAGACAAGGGCTAGCTGTGCATGCACCGCAAACAGCCACAGAAGGCCAGGAAGGCGGGGAGTCCCCCTCCCCTGCAGGGTCCAGCCAGGGCAGGCGGTCAGGAACTCGAATGATTGGACCTTTCATCTGGGGGATGAAACAGTTTGGAAATCTAAAGTGGATAAAGGCATTTTTTTTATTACCTAAGAATGATCGCAAGAAAAACAACGAGGGTAGATCCAGATTTCAACCAAGAGAGAAGGAAAACTTGGGGCCCCCGGGTGGCTCAGTCGGTTAAGGGTCCGACTTCAGCTCGGGTCATGATATCCCAGTCGGAGGGCTCGAGCCCCCGCATGGGGCTCTGTGCGGACAGCTCAGAGCCTGGAGCGGGCTTCGGATTCTGTGTCTCCCTCTTTCTGCCCCTCCCCTGCTCATGCTCTGTCTCTCCCAAAAATAAACAAACACTAAAATTAAAAAAAAAAAAAAAAAGGAAAACTCAGTCCCACAGAGTGGTTAACGATGGACGTAGGAAAGAAGAGAATGAAACTATTTTCTCTTAATAATCACTGAGTCCCACTTCTTCAGTTTACAAATTATACAGTCTGTTCGGTGATAGTATTTTACATTCCAACTCGTCACTGGCACGGGTTTGAAAATGAGGACAGCGCGTGGCAATGTGGTTAAACACTTTCCCAAAAGGCCAGTTTTCAGAGGAGGACTACTTAGAAAACGAGTCCGTTTTCTGAAGTGACCTTTCAGGGCACCATCCACAGTGGTAACACCGAGATCCACCTTACAAGCACCTCATGTCCGGCAACATTCCCACGACCGTATCTTCCTGTCAAAAAATGTCATCCAGAGATAACCCGGCCTGTGGACGTCCACTGCCCTGTTGAGGCTGAGTTCACTGCCTGATTCTTGAGCCACTTCTAACTAAAAACACCGCCCTGAGGAAACAGTGCCTTAAACAAAGTTTGTCGCATTTAAGGATCATTGTTGTCACTGGAGAGTGACATTGTTGTCATTGGAGAGCAGCTGCCCGACTCTCTGCGTTCCCTGACGATCCCATGCTTCACGTAAGCACACGGCCAGTCGTGACCACACGTGACAACCGTGTCTCTGGAGACCTCGTGGATGATCCACCTCAGACTGGAGAAGATAAGCCACATTACAAGATACTCTTCGCCCAAAGTAACATCGTTTGTGGACGACCATATGACCTCAGCTGCAGGCGACTGGCTGGCAGATTACGTCAGGGTTCAATAGACACTTCGCCTAATCAGATATTCACCAATTCTGCTTCAGAGTTTTCTTCCTATATTTGAAGCCCATCTCCTGTGTTTGCTGTGGTGGTGATCATTTATCCTTTCCCTTCTATTTTTAACCCAAGCACTTGTACACCTTCTTAATAAACCTCTCAGGCCTAGGCACAGAATGGCAAGTGGCTGGGGTTCCTGTTATCAGCTCTCAAGGTGACTCTCTGTGGTTCGGGAAGGGACTCAATGACAATTCGCGCTGCACGGTCCACAGAACCTCTGGGGCCTCTGGGAGCCCAGGAAAGAGAAGGCTCTGCAGGAAGAGTCCTAGCTGCGTCTCGTCACCACATGATGTGGGGAGGCCGCTGCGCCCCCTGCTCCTGAGCATTAAACCAGGCAGCTCACGCCACTGATGCCCCGGCCCCGGGAGCTGGACGCACCTGCTGCCCCCGCCCCACTCCCCCTCCATGGTGTCCCCATCCACAGCGAGTGGCTCTTCTGATCAGGAAAAGAACCACAGGGGCAGAACAAATTCTAGCTCCCCAATATCATAATTACGTGTGCCATGAGGAATCGCTATTTTATTTTTCTGGATCTGAGTTTTCATATTTGCAAAGTCAAGTTTCTGCTACCGGGAAAAACTCGAAAAGGAAGACAAAATATCAGGTGTGTGCACGCGTGTACGTGTGTGTGTGTGTGCAGGGTACAGGACATGGGAACACGTGCTGGACGGAACCACTCGGCCAACATACACAGAAGAGAGAAACCCAGAGAAGCGGATCCAACAGTAGAGTCCTTTTCCTCCCGGGGACGTTTCACGACTTCCAGATACAGCAAAACTACTGAGAGCCCCACACGGTTAAACAGACAAATGTGGGGCGGGGACATCACTCGTGGGGGCGGACAGGCCAAACTGGGGGCACTGACACACTTCCGGTCCTGAGAATTGGGGCTTAACGATAAACTGGAAGTAATGCATCATTTGCGTATCCTACAAAAATTCAACCGCTGAAAGTCAACTCACATGTTCCCAGATTGCTGATGCCTGTTACCTAAAAAAAATAAAAATAAAAAAATTTTAAAAAAATGGAGAAAAGCCCCTTTATTTATTTTTTTTTTTAATTTTTTTTCAACATTTTTTATTTATTTTTGGGACAGAGAGAGACAGAGCACGAATGGGGGAGGGGCAGAGAGAGAGGGAGACACAGAATCGGAAACAGGCTCCAGGCTCGGAGCCATCAGCCCAGAGCCTGACGCGGGGCTCCAACTCACGGACCGCGAGATCGTGACCTGGCTGAAGTCGGACGCTTAACCGACTGCGCCACCCAGGCGCCCCGAGAAAAGCCCCTTTAAAGGAAGATATGCTAGGGTTTAGATTCCAGGATTTAAAGCACAGGGTCCAGGACACGAAGCCCACACACGCGCGGACACAGGCAGCAGGAGCGCTAGGTAGGAGAAACACGAATGAAAGCCAGGGAAATGTCAGGTCCCCAAAGCCCTTATAAACTCTACACATTTAAATAAATACATGTTGTGGGATTAAGGAAATAAAAGATAAGCTTAGTAGAGGGAGATTCAGGATCAAAGGGGGAAATTACAGTAAACGTTCTTCACGAGAAAGCCCACGACTGCTCCAAGAACACCTGTGCGTCAGAAGTAGCTTCTCCCGGAGAGAAGCAGCAAGCTGATGACCTGGGCAAGCACAAAACGTATCCAAAGGGATGATAACTTCCTGAAGCACAGACTTTCTGAGGGCATATCAGGTCCAGGCCCGGACCTGTTAGGCAAGAACTCTCTCTCACCCTCCTCACTGCAAACGGCAAAGTGATCCCGAGACTCACTGACGCTCCAGGATGCCTTCCCTTCCATCCTCCTGATGAGGGGCCTGGGTCTACACCCAAAGATGGGTCTCCACTAGCCCCCGGGAGCCACCCTGGGTGCCCAGCAGAACATTCCCTACCATGTGGGCCTGAGACAGCTTCACCTGGGAACACAAGAAGCCCATCTCCTGCTACAGACCGTGAGGGGTCAGTCGTGTTGGCTCAAAAGGGCCCAAGAGTGCGCTTCAAATACCCTTCGCCACCTGACAACAGGATGATGCTCACCTCAGCCTGATGGTGAACATGGGTCTCAGCTATGAAACTCTACTGATCCTTCGACTCTCCCTCATCACTTCATGTGCTTGGCACTTTCCTCACGAGACCCTCGCGCATTCCCCTCGAATATGGCACCAGCCTTCTAACACCTCAGGTGCGCACACGGAGGTTCTCTTGGAGCTTAACTTCTGAGCCTCCCACTCACTGCCCTGCACACGTGTGTGCACGTATGCACACACACACACACGCTCTCCTCATACATGAAGATCACTTCAAGTTGATGTTTTATGTAGAATTATCCTCTTTAGTTTATGTAAACACTAATTTAGAAAGTATGATAAATACACTTTTAAAGGATTTAATTTTCTCATTTTATAAAGCTACACTGCTTGAAATAAGGGATTGTAAAAACTGATGTTGAAAAGAATTTTACTCAAGAACTCAAGTTATTTTAACTACAATGAAGAATATTATTTTGGGGCGCCTGGGTGGCTCAGGCAGTTAAATGATCTGACTCTTGATTTGGGCTCAGGTCATGATCTCATGGTTCATGGGTTTGAGTTTCACATCTGGCTCCCTGCTGACAGCTCAGAGCCTGGAGCCTGCTTCAGATTCCGTGTCTCCCTCTCTCTCTGCCCCTCCTGTGCTCACTCGCTCTCTCTCAAACTAAGTAAAATAAATTTTAAAAAATTATTAAAAATAAAAAGATTAAAGAATATTGTTTGAATATTTCTGTTGTAACAAGGACTTTGTGAATTAAGAATGCAGATTCTTTACTCGCTTTAAAACACCTTGGGTTGTGTATCATTTGTTTTTCAAGTAAGAAAATAATTACCGTAATGACGAAATGTCCATATATGCACACACAAAACCGGCCACTGCTGGAAATCAGAATAAAGAACCTCAAACATCTCAAAAAGCAGATGATCTGTGAATCACCCCACAGGGAGGGTTCACAACAAAGACAACTGGAAACCAATTCCCTAATATTTATGGCCAAATAATCATTAAACGCTCTGCTAAACTGGCCCAGTTTCACACACGTTCTTGTTATTCTGCCATTTCCTGGTTTGAAGGAAATTCACATCAGCCAATGTCACATCAGCTGAGACACCGTCTACCCACATCACACAGCTCTAACACCAAACTGTCACACAATCCATTTGCTCAACATTAAGTCACATAACAGAATGACAATCCGGGGGCTTTACTCAATAACACAAAGGAATAAGGATCAAAAGAAATATTCCAAATCTCTAATATACATGGACATTGAAAATACCTTTTCTTAGCTGTGTAATTTACACAGTCGTTTTTATTAGACACACTTTTTTGCCAACAGAAGGATGTTGGAGGTATTAAATCGTTAGGGACTACGAGTATTAGGGCTTTACTCAATAAGGCAACAAAAAGTTATACCATAAAGTTAGCCTAAATATTTAATATGTGGTGTCAGAAAATAATGCTTCTTAGGTGGGTTAGTTTTTTTTTAATGTTTATTTATTTATTTTGTGAGAGAGAGATTGCATGGGGGGAGGGACAGAGAGAGGGAGAAAGAGAACCCTAAGCAGACTCTGTGCTGTCGGCAACCCACGAACCATGGGATCATGACCTGAGCCAAGATCAAGTGTCGATGCTCAACCGACTGAGCCACCCACCCAGGTGCCCCATCCTAGGTGTGTTTTGTATTGGTATTACTGTTAACATTTTCCAATCACCAATTTAACCATCCAAAAAGCATTCAAAAGATTAATGTTTAACTTACTTTTCTATCAAACTTAATATCACATTGTGTTTGAGAATCTGTTCAAACCCAACAATCTAGAATTATGTTCGGTCCACCTCATTGGACATATACTGATATAACTGGAGAGTTTAATTGGAAGAACAGATACAATTTAAAGTCTATGGAAATAATATCTAAAGGCAAACACACTTTTATACACTTTCTTTTGATAAAAATATATTTAAAATCTGTTTTTCTTAATCTTTTGGCAAAATAGTCTTTTAAAGAAAGATTATTCAAATACAAGCAAATCTAAAGTTTAATTTGGCCTTATAACAAATGTGGTTATTTGACTATTAGTTTATGTTACATTAGTGTTTTGCAGTTACTTGTACCAACTAATTACATCACACCTATTGGTACTGCTTTGTCACAATAAATGCATCTAGTTACCATGAGCTCATGGATTTAAGGCTAATCCCATTGTTACGCATTTTCTAGAGAAAAAGCAAATGTGATTACGCCTGTAAATGACCTGCAAGTTTCTGAATACTATATTCACGACGGTGAAATATTTTTCATATTCCATCAATGTCGTGCTTGATCAGAAAATCGGAAGCCCCTGAGGTAGTCCAGCAGGAAAAAAATGAATACCCGGCAAGCAGTGTTTCTAGTCTTAGAGACACTAAGGTGACCCTGCGATTCCTTAACTCCTGACGTCCACATCTTTAGTTCGTTCTACTTGATTGTATGCAAAACCTCAACTTGTTTCCAATCAACAGAAGGTGCAAAGCTGATAGGCCATCTCATCCACCAGAGGTCACATCAGGCAGCCTCTGTCCTTGCAGATGCAGGTGGAATCTCCACGTGGGATTCAGGAAACAGGAAGCCATGTTACAGAACGCTACCTAGGAAGGACCTCAGGTGGCCTCTAGGGAGGGAGGGGTACCTGCAGGTCTGAGTTACAGAACAAAAGTGACCGCTCAGGCCTGGAACCTCAGGGAAATGATAATGCCATCCACATGCTAATCACGAAGGGTTCCCTACCAGATTTCTCCCAGAAGGCCCTCCACAGGAGAACGCAGTGCAACCACCGGGCATGGCTAGCGGTACGCAGCCCCCTGACCCCACGACCTACGAGATAATGGATACGTGCTGCAGGGAAGCTGCCACTCTTGTGGTTAATTGTTACACAGCAATGGACAATGAAAGTACTCTTGGGAGTGCTGAAGCAGCAAGCTCAGAAAAACAGAAATACTGTGAGCGCTCCGTGATTTGCCCTGGAGGCCTTCCTGGATAGAAACACCCAATGGCCGGAAATGCCTGCAGGCCAAGAGGATTGATTTGCATCAAAACAACTGCTGTTGAAGTAAAATCCTGCATCAATAATGTTCCACCAAGGATCCACCGTGCTGTGGGTGGAGAAAAATAGCTTCTGCTTTTCTTATGCCTTTTAAATATCCCAAGGGCACCTCCCATGAGCTGAATGGAAACCAGAACCCTGCAGGCGAGAGACTCAGGAAAACACAGTTCCTGAGATTCAGAATACATATTTGGCACATAGCAGTAAATGAAAAATGGCAGCACAGTGATTAGAACTCCTGGTTCTGTGGAAATCGACTACGTCCGAGATGTAAAACTTCAGGAAACTCATTTAACCTCTGTAATCTCAAATTCTGTCTTCTATAAAATGTGAAAACTTTCACCTGCCACACTGGGTTACGGAGAGGATTAAGCATGAATGTAGCATATATGAATGCCTCTAAAAATGTCTGTAACTGCTATTAGAATGATCACCATTATTGTTGCTCTCATTAGTATTAGTTAGCATGAAATTGCTCTGGAAGACGTGTTCTTCCTGAGTTAAAATCAGCTTTTTCCAAGACGCTCTCATGTCCCTGGACAGGCTCCCCTTCTTCTTCCCCTTGGTTAACATTCTCAGCATGATCTTGCCACCATTTCTAAATTCGGTCTCCTTTCTTTACCCTGTCAGACAGGTAAGGCTGGTTTCTACTGTCCCTTCCCTTTGAAAGCACCCACCTCTCACCTAGCAGAGCGGCTTCTACTCTATTCCATAAACTCTTCAAGTCACAAAGTATCTTTTTTCTTGACTGTTTAAACCCTATTTAATTATTTATTTTACTGAGCTCTTTTTTTAAAAAGATTAAGTCTGGAATATTTTGTTGCTCCTAATTGTTTTTGAGAATAGTATTAGCGGGAAACCAAATACTTTCCAGGTACCAAACTGAGCCTCCTTATTAATGAAAAAAAAATTCTATACAGGGATTTTGAGACTAGTGAGGAGTGAACATGCATCAATTTTACTCTAGAGCGGTATACACAAACCCGGGGTGATCCACGCGGATCTAGAGCGGTACCCACAAACCTGGATTGATCCACACAGAACCAGAGTAGTATACACAAACCTAGAGTAGTATATAGAAACCCAGAGTGGTACACCCAAATCTAGAGGCACAGTCACAAACTTGGGAGTGATACACGCAAATCTAGAGTAGCATACACAAAGCTAGAGTGGTACTCAAATCTAGAACATATAAACATACCTAGAGTGATATAAACAAACCTACACCATTATACAGAAATCCTGAGCAGTATACACAAACTTGGAGAGATATACACAAACCTAGAGACTCTTAAAAACTGAGAACAAACTGAGGGCTGATGGGGGGTGGGAGGGAGAGGAGGGTGGGTGATGGGCATTGAGGAGGGCACCTGTTGGGATGAGCACTGGGTGTTGTATGGAAACCAGTTTGACAATAAATTTCATATATTAAAAAAATAATAAAAAAAACTTTAAACAAAAAAACAAACAAAAAACAAACGTAGAGCAGTATAAGCAAGTCTAGAGCAGTATAGACAAACCTAGAGTGATATACCCAATCCCAACTGGCATAAACAAATCTAGAGTGTATAAACAAACCTGGAGTGGCATCAACAAGGCATAAGAAAGTTAAGTGGAATTTTTAGGAGAGGCATATCCTTGACCTAAGGCTGAAGACGTAGAGAGAAAAAGTAAGACAGTATATTGTGAGATAGCAGTGACCCATATTTTAGCTTCCATCTTTATTCTTTCTTCCAGGTACTGGAATCATAGAATTGTGATTGTTTCAATATCTCTCATTCTTCTTCTCTAACTTAATCTCAGGATTGATCAACTCTGGATGGGAGCCAAATCTGGATTACATCTGGATCACAAATCTGAAAATGCACCCATTACTCTCACTGGATCTCTTACCCTTTTGCTGAAAAATTTAGTGAAGGAAAAATAAAGCATGGAAAGACAGAATTATTGTTTGAAATACACTTTTTACTTACCTGCTTATAAGATGAGAATCATTTTGAGCATGAATCTTTAAAAAGTTATTTTTGTTTCTCCAAAATTTATAAATACCCTAATTGTAGGTACCATATGTTGGCTTTTTTCTTTTCGTTTTCCCACCCCTTCCCATCCCAACATCAAGCACAATGTACGCTTACGGTATGAGCCCAAGAGATACTTGTTGAAATGAATTCCAACCTAATAGCGTGATCTTCTATAACATGGCAGAGTAACATATTTCAAGGTATTTGAAATTGATCATTCATAATATGCTGTCTCTAAACACATAGGCAAATAGACGCATGTCGCAATAGACTCTACAAGTTAAATGCCACTTCAGCAATAATTGGGTCTATCAGGGTAAGGTGATTTCTGTGCATTTTTAGCTCTAGGGAGAATTGCTTTACTTCCTCTCTTCACTGTAGAAAATATTTTCATTTCCATATTCAGTAGGAAGTCAGTCCACAGCCATTATTAATGTTCTTCAGAAAAATAGATAATTTCATTTCTATTTTTAAATGTTGTGGCTTGAGAGCTCCAAGGTCTCCTACAAAATCAAGTTGAATAGAGGGAATTTAAAGAACTAGAATATTCTCTAACACACCATTACAGTCTTCATCCACTCTTCCTCTTTTTAGTTATGTATTTTCTGGTATTTTTTTTCAATTTTGGAAGAAGTATAATAAGTTTTGAAAGAAATACTCAAAAGACACATCTACTTCGTGTCTGTCTTTATGACAAGCCATCTGTTGCTGCCGGGAGAAGGGTCTGCAGACCTGCCATCAAGATTCATTACGATCGTTACTGCTTCACATAAAGAGGGATTCCGCCTCAAAAATAAGGCAGAAGGCCTTTGGGCTTTTAAGGGCTCATTTAAGGCCTCCTTAAAATGAGATAAGAGTCTGAATTATGCTAAATGCAGACCGGGCAGTCTTGACAGGTCTGTCTTCAGACTGGAGGCACTGATCACTGGTATTCTCCGGGAGAGGAATGACTGCGTTTTCATCTTCAACTCAAAACAGAGTCATTTGGGTAAATCACAAAGTCTATGGCCGAGTGCAGGACTTGACTTGCACTTAGAAATAATCATGCGACAAGACATACAAAACTGTAAAATTACCAGTGAACCCAGAAGCGGTTAATTTTAACGTGGTCACAGCATAAGTCACTGTGAAGAATGTAAGTGCACTGGAAAATCAACAGTCTTTTACTGTTTTAATTCTGTCCCATTTAAAGGCATCCTGCAAATATGTTACATTTTCCCTAGTTCAATAAGCGTAGTGATATCTATCACCTGCTGGGAGACGGCTGTACAGCTGAGGCCATTCCTTGACAGACAACTTCCTTTTCTACTATGTAGTGACCACGTAATTAGAATTACATGGCTTGTGTGTTCATTATTCAGACCGTCTGGCCCTGCCTCAGACACAGTCACAAGGACCAGTATTTGGCACAGGAATTTAAAACATATCCAAGCTCCTCAGGTGATTTTAATATATACTGACATTTAGCACCATGACTTAAAAGGATAGAAGTTTCTATATCCAAATGCTCTTTATCACCATCAAATACATTCATAAACTAGGGGGATTCACATTAGAAGTCATCTAAAGCAAACTTCAAAGAAGAAAAACATCCTCACTATATTTATACCCATTGTATGGCTTTGAGTATAAAAATGTGGTGTGATAAAAGGAGACAAGAAATAAAATTCTGGAGGATGCACACACTTATCAAAAAATATGTACCGAGGGGCGCCTGGGTGGCGCAGTTGGTTAAGCGTCCGACTTCAGCCAGGTCACGATCTCGCGGTCCGTGAGTTCGAGCCCCGAGTCAGGCTCTGGGCTGATGGCTCGGAGCCTGGAGCCTGTTTCTGATTCTGTGTCTCCCTCTCTCTCTGCCCCTCCCCCGTTCATGCTCTGTCTCTCCCTGTCCCAAAAATAAATAAATAAATAAATAAATAAATAAATAAATAAATAAATAAATAAAACGTTGGGGAAAAAAAAAATATGTACCGAGATCTTCATCCAAGAGCCACGTCCTAAGCCCCGGGTTTACAGTAATGAAAAATGTTCTCAAGGCGGCACCAGCATTTTCTCCACTGGCAACTTCGTGGTAGGAAGCAGAAAACAGTAACATAATAAGTACACAGAACATAGGAAGTAATATATGGTATCATTCACGTTTGAAGGCTGCATTATGGAATTTTCCATTACACTTATTTTTCTCAGCTAAGCTCTGCTATTCTTTCATCTTCTGGATTCTGCTCTCTGAGGACTGTATGCCTCTTTCTATATTGTTCCTTAAAGATAAAGTGTCCTCTTATTTCCGAAGACTCTTGTTAGGTTCCTCTTTGTCTTTGGGTTTTCAACAGTTGCGCTATGATGCTTAGTTATGCGGAGTGTGTGTGTGTGTGTGTGCGCGCGCGGGCGCGCATGTGTGTACCCAAGCTTAGGGTTTATAAAGCATACTGATTCTTTGGTTGGATGTCTTTTGTCAGTGTTGAATTTTTTTCAGGCAGTATCTCTTCGAACATTTCTGTTCCTCATATTCTCTACACTTACAGCCTCTGAGTCACAAACTGTATGCATCTTAGAATTTTAAACTATTTCCTAGGCTACTTTTAAGGTGTCTTGTGTGTTTTGTAGCACATTTTCTCTCTGCACATTAATGTGGGTGTTTTCTACTCCTTTATTGTCCAATTCACCAGCCTTTCTATTCTGTCTAAACTGTTTTTACGCATAACCACTTAGTACCATATTTTTAAACACATTCAAATTCTCAGATGCAGTTGTTGGTCTTTGTTTTCTGTAACATATTTTTCAGTTTTTTATTTCTTTTAATTTAAATTCAAGTTAGTTAACATATAGTATAATAATGTTTTCAGGAATAGAATTAGTGATTCATCAATTCATACAACAATTAATGCTCCTCCCAACAAGTGCCCTCCTTAATGCCCATCACCCATCTAGCCCATCCCCCAGCCACTTCCCCTCCAGCAACCCTCAGTTTCTTCTCTGTATTTACGAGTCTCTTATAGTTTGCCTCCCTCTCTGATTTTATCTTATTTTTCCATCCCTTCCCCTATGTTCATCTGTTTTGTTTCTTAAATACCATATTTGAGTGAAATCATATGGTATTTGTCTTTCACTGACTTATTTCTGTCTTTCACTGACTTAGTATAATGGATAAAGAAGATGTGGTATATATATACAATGGAATGCTATTCAACCATCAAAAAGAATGAAATCTTGCCAATAGCAACAACGTGGACAGATCAGAGTATACTATGCTATGCTCAGTTGTTTTTAAATATCTGTCCTATAACTACAATCTCTAGGTCTCTTCGAATGTCTGTTATATTTGTTTCTCCCCATCTGTCTCTGTGTGCTTGTGTGTGTGTGTGTGTGTGTGTGTGTGTGTGTAAGTGTGAGTGTGTGTGTGTCATTACACCAGAGAGGAATCCATTTTTTTAATCCACTGGAGTCTGACCTAGTTATGATCTGTCCACCGTGGACACTGCTGGCTTTCAAGAGGACATAGCCTGCTTGTTCTAAGGGATGCTCACCATTTCTAGAGTCTTTGGCAGGTTTTCCCATGTGGGCTTCTCCTTGGCTACTGAGTTCTTCAAGCCAACAGGAATCTCTTACTTCAGAGAGAGCCCAATCCCTTTTTAACGGCTTCCACCTGATGAAAGGCAATCCTCCCGGATAGTCACCCTTTGGAAGACCTCAAAATCAGCTTGATTTCACACCTGCAGAATTCTTTCACCTTGTCCATCTGGCTAGGAGCAGGTCACATGTCTCACCTACACTGGAGGGGAGGGGCCTCCAGAGACCGTGAATACCCGCAGGAGTAGATGCCGCGGTGGACCCCTGGGTGCACCCTCACTGCTCCTGATGGGAGATCACTGCTCTGTCAGCAGGTGCACTTTCCTGCAGTGCCTCCACGTTCTTGGCCCTTTACGACTCCATGAGAGCCCTGAATGCAAATGTTCACCTACTCCCAATCTAGTGAGACTTTTGCAAGTTCTATTCTGCTTTCTCTTCAAGATGTGGCACATGAAGTGAATTCACAAATATCCTTTGAGGGAAAAAATAATCTGCCTTCTTTCCCATCAAATCCTGTTGCCTTGGCTGTTCTCTACTTTCAATCTCTCTTCCTTCTTTTGTCTGTTCGGGTGTAGTGTTGCTTTTAATCTACTTGTTATCGCTGTTCCCACAGACAATATGCCCTTCAATACCAGCCACTGCCCCGAGCTTGAAGCAGACTTTAGATAGTATGCAATTATTCTCATCTTTGCAAAACCCAGCCCTTTCCTCTTTCAAATTAGATTTATTTTGTTTACATAATACACTGCATGAAGCGTAACTTGGAGGAATTAGTGTTCTTGTATCATAAGCCTGTTTTTTAACCCCCTAGTCTAGATGGATGGCTTGGGAATGTTAGTATTGTTTTGTTTTGTTTTGGGAATGTTAGTACCTTACTATCCTAAAGAAAGAAGGTTAAAAAGTTCTTTTACATTAATCGACTCCCTGTCCTCACACGTTTTTAAAATTTACTAACCAACTTTGTTGCCATCAGTGTTAGTGACAAGGCAGAGCTTGGATAAGAGCTTTAACCACCCTATCGTCTCCGTTAATCTCTTCTCCATGAGACTTCAAGGTGCAAAATAGATCATTTCTCAATTATTAATATAAGGAAGCATCCAGCACAATTGGAGTGAGATTGTTGCTCCCAAACCCTTGGTAAAGATTTCTGGAGTTTCCTCTGACCGCCATCTACTGTCTTTCTTTGTGCTACAGCGAAATCCCAGATTCCTTTCCTGAGAACTTGTGGCAGTAGCAAAGAGAACACTTAGCTTCTCAAGTCTGAGATGCCCTTACCTGGAGGTGATTTGTCAGTGGACACACACAAAGGCAGCGCCACCCCATTTAGGATTTTGCACTTCAGTTACACGAAGCTCATAACATCACTAGCATTCAATAATACAAGTGGAAAAAACATAATGAAATAACAAGTCACTGGAGACACACTGATGGGTACCAATGTTTGAAGCCATTATTTTAGCCATTTGAAATTTGGTTTTCTCATCTATAAAATTAGGATAATAACATCAATAGCAACGAGATCCAACAGTACGTTGCTTACAACTTAAGTTTTAAGGGCATCCACAGGCTGAAAGCGAGGGACAAAAAAAGATCCTCTGTGCAAATGGAAACCAAAAGAGATCAAGGTAGCTCTACTTGTATCAGACAAAACAGACTTTAAGACAAAGACTATGAGAGGAGACAAAGAAGTTCTTTATGTAATGATAAAGAAGTCAATTCATTACAGGATATAGCAACTGCAAGTATATACACAGCCAATGTTGTAGTACTTAAATATATGAAACAATTATTAAGAGATCTGAAGGCAAAAACAGACAACAATGCAATAATAGCAGGGGACTTCAATATCCCCACTTTGAACAATGGACAGGTCATCCAGACAGACAACCGGTGAGGAAATAACAGACTTGAACTACACGTTAGAACACGTAGACCTGACAGACACGCACAGAACATTCCACTCCACGGCACACACACACACACACGCACACACACACGCACACACACACACACGATACACATTCCTCTCAAGCACACATGGAACATTTCCTAGGACAGGTCTCAGGTTAGTCACAAAACAAGTACTAACAAATTTAAGAAAACTGAAACCATATCAGGTACCTTTTCTAGGTACAATGGTACGAAACTAGAGACCAATAACCAGACAAAGCTAGAAATACGCAGACACGTGTAAATTAAACAACATATTTGTGAAAAACCAATGCATCGAAGATGAAATCAAAAAGGGAAATCTTCAGATCTTGGGGAAATAAGATTTCAGGTAAACAAAAATGGAAACACAACATACTGAAACTTAACAGATATAGCAAAACATTCTCTACTATCACCATTTTAAGAAGGAATTTTACAATGATAAAAGTCTTCTTTAAGAAAAAAGGAAGATCTCAGTTTAACAACATAATTTGACACCTCGAGGAATAAAAAGGGATAACAAACTAAGCCCAAAGATAGCAAAGGAAGGAAATAATAAGGATTAGAGTAGAAATAAATGAAATAGACAATAGAAAGACAATAGAAAAGATCAATAAACTTAAAATTTGTTTTTTCAAAAAGCTAAATGAAATTGACAAAATTTCACCTACATTAATAAAAAATTGAAAGAACTGAAATAAAAGAAGGGATATTACAACTGATAACCAGAGAAATACAAAGGATCGTAAGAGAATGCTATGAACAATTATACACCAACATATTGGATAATGGAAGAAATGGGTAAATTCCTGGAGACACGCAACTTACCAAGAGTGAATCATGAGGTAATGGAAAATCTGAACAAACCAATAATGAGCAAGGAGATTGAATCTGCAATCAAAAATCTCCCAATAAATAAAAAAGTCCAGAACCAGATGGTTTCACAGGTGAATTTTAACAAACTTTTAAATTAGAATTAATGCCAGTACTTCTCAAGCTCTTCAAGAAAACTGAAGATAAGGGAACACTTCCATATTCATATGATAAGGTCAGCATTACCCTGAGACCAAAGCCAGATGAGTACACTGCAAGAAATGAAAATTACAAGCAAATATCACTGGTGAAATCCTCAACAAAAGACAAGCAAACCTAATTCAAGAGCACACTAAAAGAAGCATACACCATGATCAAGAGGGATTCATCACTGGAATGCAATAGTGGCTTCATATGCACAAATCAACTGATGTGATACACCACATTAAAAGAAGGATGGATAAATATATGATCAGATCCTTTCAATCATTGTAGAGAATGCATTTCACCAAATTCAACATCCTTTCATGATAAAAACTCTCAACAAATTGTATGTGGAAACAATGTTCCTCAGCATAACAAAGGCCATACAGGACAAGCCCACAAGCTAACGTACTCATTCATAAATATAAAAGCCTTTTCTCTAAGATCCGAACAGGACAAGGATTCTCACTCTTCTCATTTCTATTCAACATAGTACTGGAAGTCCCAGCCAGAGCAATTAGGCAAGAAAAAGAAATAAAAGCCTTCTAATTCAGAAAGGAAGAAATAAGATTATCTGTTTGCAGATGACATGCCCTTATATAGAGAAAAATATAAGGCCTCCACCAAAAATCTGTTAGAACTAATAAATTCAGTAAAATTACAGGATACAAGTCAACACACAGAAAATAGCTTTGTTTCTGTACAATAAAAACAAAATATCTGAGGGACACATGGGTGTGTAGTCAGTTAAGCATCCAACTTCAGCTCAGGTCATGATCTCGTGGTTCATGAGTTCGAGTTCTGCGTCGGGGTCTGTGCTGACAGCCCAGAGCCTGGATCCTGCTTCAGATTCTGTGTCTCACTCTCTCTCTACCCCTCTCCTCCTCAGGCTCTATCTCTCTCCCAAAAATAAACATTAAAAATTTTTTAAACAATAAAAAAATATCTGAAAAGAAATTAAAGCAATTCCATTTATAATAACAACAATAAAATATTTATAAATAAATTTAACCATGTAGGCTAAAGACCTATATACTAAAACCATGAGACACTACAAGCAAATGAAAATATAGTCTGTGTTTTGGATTGGAAGAATTAATATTGTGAGAATGTCCATGCTACCAAAAGCAATTTATAGTCTTTCTGCAACACCTACAAAAATTCCAAGGGTATTTTCTCACAGAAAGAGGAAAAAACTCTACTAAAATTTCTGTGGAACCAGAAAAACACTGAATTGACAAAGCAATTCTGTTTCTTTTTTTTCAAGAACACTGAAGGCATCCCACTTTCTGATTTGAAGCATATTACAAAGCCTAGTAATGAAAACAGTGTGGTATTGGAGTAAAAACAGGCTCCTAAGCCAGCAGGACACGACAGGAAGCACAGACACAAAGCTCTGCATATCCAGACACAACTGATACTTGATAAGGGAGCTAAGAACACTAAGGGGAAAAGGACAGTCTCTAATAAACGGTGCTGGGAAAACTGGATATCCACATATTAAAGAATAAAACTGGACCCATTCTTACATCACTTACAAAAATTACCTCAAAATGGATCAAAGACTTAAATGTAAGATCTGAAACCATAAAACTCCTCAAAGAAAACATAGGGGAGAAGATCCTGACACTGGTCTTAGCAATGATTACTTGGCTAAGACAACAAAAGCCAAAATAAACCAGTGGGGCTGCATCAAACTGGAAAGCTCCTGTCCAGCAAGGCCCACGTTCAATAAACTGAAAAGCTATTATGGACACAGGCTGCTGTTTCCTCACAAAGTCAGAACTAAGCTACCACACGATCTCACAGTCTCACTCCTGCATATACATCTAAGGGACCCAGAGCCGTATCTTGAAGAGATAGCCACTCCCCCATGTTCACTGTAGTGTTATTCACAATAGCCAAGATACAGGAACAGCCTCAATGTCCCTAAACAAACGAATGGATAAAGATGTGGCGCACTCTCTCTCTCACACACACACACACACAAACACACACACACACACCGATTATTATTCACTCATAAAGTAGAGAAAATGCTGCCATCTTTGATAACATGGATGAAGCCAGAGGGCATTACACCAAGTGAGATAAGTCAGACATAGGACAACATATACTCTGTGGTATCGCTTAGGCATGGAATATTAAAAAATATATATATACTGATTTTATAGAAGAAGCAGAGAATAGAATGGTGGTTTCCAGGAACTGGGGTCAGGGGAAATGGGATGACATATGGCAAACAGTAAAATTTTCACTTGAGTTAAGAACAGATCAAACACACAGCATGGTGACTGTAGTTAATAAAATTGTATTATATACTTGAACGCTGTTGAGAGTAGATCTTAAGTATTCTCATCACATTAAAAAATTAAATAAAAATAGTTAGTTATGTGAGTTTCCAGATGTGTTAACCATCTTAATCGTGGGCATCACTCCACAACACATACGTATATCCAATAACCACATTGTACACTTTAAATACACACAATTAGATTTGTCAGTTTTTCCTCAATAAAGTTTAAGCAAAACAAAACAAACAGAAACAAAGCTGAATGACCTTCCAAACTGTTCAGGGAAAAGGATATGCTTTAAAGAAAAGTAACATGGAAAAATTAAACTATATAAAGAGGAAACTGGGTTTTTGGTCTGGCTTCCCAGGCATGAGTAGCACACACATATTTTCACTTTGATATCGCCTCCAATATTCATGTCAATTACACCAACATGTATGTTGACCAATAATTAAAAGAGGTAATTTAAAAAGACACCCAATTTACACCGTGTTCTAAGCAATGTCATTTGGAACCCTAACCGACCACCAACGTGGAGTCCTCACTTCCTGTTTCTGTGCAAACTCCTCCTTCCACTTTGTGGTGTTGATACGTTGGTCACCTAATCAAATTTTTAAATAATTCAACTAGCTTAACTCATAAGCTAAGAAATGAAAGGGGTCTTAAAATTTGGAATTGAACAAGTCTGTAAATAGCATTCAGGATTTTCTTTTTTCTTCCTCCTTTCCCCTCGATAGAATCAACAATTCTTTAAAGATCCCAAGTACCCACTGTTATCACACTTTGCCAAGCTTTGAAGGTAAAGACCTTTCCAAACACATTCAGGTTTACTGAGATGCATTATCAGTAAAAACCTTACAAACTAAGAGGGCCATTCTTTGTATATTGTCTAGCCTCTTGCCCCTTCTCTTACCAGCTTCAGTAGAAGAAATTTAAATCTCTTTTTAAAGATTTTTATCCAAAGAGTTTCTGCCAGCATTTCTGGTAACCTTACGCTAGCAATTATCACCACCAGATCAATACGTGTTGTGTTCTTCTAGCTTGCATCCCTCCTGCAAGAACTTGGGTTCTGTTATTTAAGGAAAATCTAAGCCGCCAGTCAACGTCAGCATTATTCGTGGTGACTCATCAGAATAACCACTGCATCAAACTCCTCATTTGCCAGTGAGAAATCTGAAGTATACGCTTTGCTAAATTTCACATGCTTAAGTAATACCAGATCTGGACCACAGCCCAAGGTTATGTCCAGCCACTGTTCTCCCACTCCTCCACATGACCTTTCAAATATTTACTATAGCCCTTAATACAGGATTGATGCAAAACTGTTTTTTTTCTCTTTAAAGAATATAAAAAGTAGTAGAAAACTGAAACTGGCCAAACGTACAGACTACTTGGAAAATATTCAAACTTTTAATGAGTCAGTTAGTCATGACCTATATTGCAGGCATTTTGACTTATACATGAAATATGACAGCCCATAAGAACTGGCTCATGTAATAGAAACTATCATTTGACTTGGGATCTGACAGAACAGTATATTGAATTGAGAGCTTTTGAAATCAGTTACATGAACAACAATAATCAACTGGAAGAACTAATCATCAGACGGTTTCAGTCATAATACAGGAGAAAGTCTGATTCAACCACTCATTGCTAAGTTTACTCAGTCAATTAAATACCAATAAGATTTGTTATAATTTCTGTTGTATATACTGATGTGTGAATCACATTATAGGAAACACTCACCATGATTCAATACCCAGCATAAAAGATACCATATTTTTTCAGACACAATCTAAATTAATTGCCAATTCTTTTCAGTTTTTTCATTAATTTATACCAAGGGAGTTAACTTATAATTTTGAGGAGATGGACTGATGGCAGAGAGCATGCATGCTTGTGGATATAAGTGAAGTTTTCCTGGTAAATACTCAGTTTCTCTGACAATGTACAAAAGCAAACTCTGCATTACACATTTAAGTCCATTATGTCGCCAAGATGTTATGAAAATATTTTCATATAAATATCTTTAATTTTGAGCCAATGTATGGTACTTAGAATCATTATAGCCTTTACAGGATTTACTAGTAAAGTGGAAAAAAAAAGACTGCACAACACTGAATGTGATATTAAGAGTTGAATTAAGAGTGAGAAGCTGGCACCCAGTTATTACTCATTAAAAAAGAATCATTGATAATGAGAAATCATATGCTACAATAAATCCCACTGGAAAGAGTAAGCATATAGTGAAGGTAGCAACCTAGTCACTTACGAAGATAGCATTAAGGTTAAAAGACAAAAGTAGTGAAAATAGAACCACAATATTAATTAGGGATGCAAAACATAAAAGATGCAAAATATGACAGCAGAAAGATAAAACAAGAAGGGGAGAGTAAAAATGTAGAGTTTAGAATGAGTTCAAGTTTAAGGTGCTATCAACTTAAAATAGACTTTTATACAAATAACATGATATATGTGAACCTCATGGCAACCCTACAGCAAAACCTGCTAGTAAATACAAGAAAATGAGCAAGGAATCCAAACACAAACTAAAGAAAGTTAACTACCCAGAAGGGAAGAGAGAAAGAGAAGAAAGAAGAGAACAAAACTATAAAAACAGCCATAAAACATTTAACAAATGGCCAAAAGTACAGGCATACGGTGTTTATTGCACTTCACACATATGGCGTGTTTTACAAATTGAAGGTTTGTGGCAGGAAACAAGTCTATCAGTGCAACTTTTCCAACAGTATTTGCTCACTCGGTGTCTCTGTGTCACATCTGGGGGATTCTTGCAATATTTCAAACGTTTACATTATCATTTTACTTATGCTGCTGATCTGTGATCAGTGATCTTTGAAGTTACTATTGTAATCGTTTTCCGACGCCACAGAACATGCCCATATGAGATGGCGACTTACTTGACAAATGTGTGTGGGTTCTGACTGCCCCGCTGACCAGCCGTTCCCCTGCCTCCCTCTCCTCAGGCCTCTCGATTCCCTGAGACACAACAATACTGAAATCAGGACAGTTAATACTCCTACAGTAATGGTCGCTCGGTGTTCAAGTGACAGGAAGAGTCACGGGTCTGTCACGAATCACAAACTAGGAAGGAGTCAGCTCAGAGAGGAAGGTGTGTCCAAAGCTGAGACAGGCTGAGAGCGAGGCCAAGGGATGCACCAAACATCAGCCAAGTGGAGGACCCAGAGGACAAGCTCCTGAAGGAAAGGACAGGTGCTTCTCCAGAGAGCACACGGATGGCAAGAGAGCCACACAGCCTACTGGTGATACAGAGAAAGGTTGTGTGGTCTGGACTTATGATCGAACCGGCCCTTCAGGCAAAGCCTAACTCAGAGCAAGGCCCTTCACTTCTGTTCAGGCTGAGAGGTGAGGAGACTGCAGAGGAGAAGTCTGAAGCGAGCAGAGGTTGGTTCGTGACCTTTAAGGAGGGAAGCCACCTCCATGACATAAAGGCCCCAGGCAAAGCCGCGGGTGCTGATGTAGAAGCTGCAGGAAGTCATCCAGAAGATCCAGCTGAGAGAGTGAGTGAAGGTGGCCACACTGAACAAGACTTTCAGTGTGGATGAAACAGCCTCCTGTTGGGAGAAGATGCCATCCAGGACTGTCATAGCTGGAGAGAAGTCCGTGCCTGGCTTCAAGGCTTCAAGGGACAGGCTGACGCTCTCATTAGGGGCTAATGCAGCTGGGGACTTGAAGCTGAATCCAGTGCTCATGTACCAGTCCCAAAATCCTAGAGCCCCTAAGGATCCTGCTAAATCCCCTCTGCCCGGGCTCTATCGAGGGAGCAGCAGGACGACAATACATCTGTTCACAACATGGTTGACTGAATATTCGGAGCCCTCTGTTGAGACCTGATGCTCAGTTCAAATACAGCTGCTCACACAATGCACCTGGTCACTCACAAGCTCTGATGAGAATGTACAATGAGATTAATGCTGTTTTCATGCCTGCTAACACAGCATCCGTCCTGTAGCCCAGGGATCAGGAGTCCTTTCAACCCAAGTCTTATTATTTAAGAAATACACTTCATAAGGCTCTAGTTGCCATAGACAGTGATTCCTCTGATGGATCTGGGTAAAGAAAATGCAGAACCTTCTGGAATGGACTCATAATTCCAGATGTCAATAACATGCATGATTCATGGGGAGAGGTGGTCATCAACATGACCAGGAGTCTGGAAGAGGTTGATTCCAATCCTCATGGAGGACAGTGAGTGTCTCAAGACCTCAGGGGAGGAAGTCACTGCAGATGTGGTGAACCAGCAAGAGAACTGGACTCAGAAGTGGAGCCTGAAGGTGGGACTGAATGTCTGCATCTCATTATAAAATTTTTAATAGATATGTTGTTTCTTATGGATGCTCAAGAACATGGTTTCTCAGGATGGAATCTACTCCTGGTGACGACGCTGTGAAGACTATTGCCATGACAGCACAGCATTGAGAATATCACACGAACACAGTTGATAAAGCAGTGGCAGGTGTGAAAGAATGGACTTTGAGAGTCCAGTTTTGAGAGAAGTTCTACTGTGGGTAAAGTGCCATCAAACAGCATCACATGCTACAGAGAAATCATTCATGAAAGAGTCAACTGAAGTAGCAAACTTCATTGTTGTCTTATTCATTGTTGTCATAGAACTTTCTATGGCCACCCAAGCCTTCAGCACCCAGCAACCTGACCGGTCATCGGCCACCAACATCAAGGGAGGACCCTCCACCAGCATAAAGATCATGATTCACTGAAAGCTCAGATGATGATTAGTACTGTTTATAAATAAATCATTTTTAATTAGGGTATGTACCTTGTTTTTTTAGACATAATGCTATTGCAGACTTAATAGACAAGTGTAAACATAACTCTTATATGCCTTGGGAAAGCAAAAAATTTATTGTAGTCACGTTGCAATATTCATTTTACTGTGATTGTCTGGAACCAAACTCATAATCTCTCTTAAGTATGCCAAAATTCATCAAACCTTAATTACAAAGTTACAAAAATCAAAACATTGTGGTATTGACATAAAACAGACACATAGATCAATGGAACTTAATAGAAAGCCCAGAAACAAATCCACGATTATATGGTCAATTAATTTATGATACAGGAGCCAGGATTATCCAATGGGGAAACATGGTCTCTTAACTGAAGTGTTAAGAAAACTGGACAGCGAGGGAGAAGCCAAGATGGCGGAACACCATGGAAGTTTTTTTGCATCTTGTGTCCATGAAATGCAGCCAAATCAACATTAAACCATCCTGCACACCCAGAAAACTGATTTGAGGATTAACACAACAATCTGCACAACCTGAACCACAGAACTCAACAGGTATGCGGTGCAGAGAGGTGAACTGGGGAAGAAGCCGTGGAGAGCAGGGAGGTGTTTTTGCTTGCAGAGAGAGGACAGAGGCGGGAGGCCAGTGGGGAGAGTATGGCAAAAGCATCCCACCCCCCAAAACATCTGGAAAGTGGAAAAGTGGAAATAGCCACAGGGATGGAACGAGAAAGGAGAAAGGAGAAAGGAGTGAGGAGTGAGGAGAGAGGAGAGAGGAGAGAGGAGAGGGTTTAAATCCCATTAAGACTCTATAAACAGGGGGAGTGCAGAGTCTGAAACTCTGCAGCTCGATACCTGGCAGTGCTCTGGTGAGAAGGGTGAATCCCCATGAGCAGAGTGAAGTCTGGGGGTCTTCAGGCCACATGGGAAGAGTTGGTTCCCCTGCTGGGAGGACATCTACTAGAGGATATGTGGCTCCCCAAAAGGCAAAGGCCCCAGTGGATCCAGGAGAACAACCACATTTGCTGGTGCTGGAACAAGGTCACAGGGTGTGAAGCCTGGTGCCAGATGTGTGTTGTGATTTTCCACAATCCCTGAAACTCTGCTGCTACATTGTCCTGCAAACTTTTGCTGGGACAGGCTGGCACCCAGCCACAGTTTCTAGGCATCAGCAGCAGCATGGTCCCGTGAACGTTCCTGGGTGGGGTCAGCACCCAGCCTTGGCTTGGTGAGAGCCTCCCGCACAGGGGCAGAAAGAGTCAAAACCACAGACCCTCAGGGTTAAGAGGTCGGGAAACATAGCCACATCTGAGATAAAACTTATGAGGGAGATGCTGCCTGGGTCTTGGTCATGGACAGTGTAAAAGCAGGGAGCAGATGGACACCAAAGACAAAGTACCGGTGCATGATTGCTGCTGGGGAGAACAGAGTTCCGATACTAGAGACAGGGTAGGTGGGTGAAGCCAGTATCACCCCTCCTGTGCATGCGCATACACACCTACAAGCACCACAACAATCCACCCCAGTCAGCTAAGCAGCACCATCTGGTGGAGAACGTAACCATTACACTAAGCCCTGCCCAACTGGGCCAAACTCACTCTTCGGGAACACCATAAGTCTTTCTGCCTGCTTAGTTTATGGACTATAAAGCTCTTCATAGCTTGACTTCTAGGGGAAAACGAAATAATTTCAATCATATTTCAGTCTGTTTGCTGGTCCAGCTACACAATTTTCTTTTTGTTTCCTTTTTTATTCTTTTTGTTTCTTTTCTTGAATATAGAAAGAGAAAAAAAATTATTTTTATTTTCAGTTTTTATTAAAAATATTTTCTTTGTTTTTCTACTATATTTTTTATGTTCATGTAAATTTTTTTCAAACCCTATTTTACTTCCATTATTTCATTTTATTCTATTTCAGTATATTCATTTTTTTTTCAAATTTTCGAATGATTTCCTTTTTTTTGGTCATTCTCCTTTTTTTCTCTAATCTATCAAGCCCCTCTCAACACCCAGACCAAAACACACCTAGGATCTAGCATCATTTATTTGATTTTTTGTGTGTTTGTTTTTATTTTTTTATTTAAAAATTTTTAATTTTAATTTTATTTTTTTTACCTCATTAATTCCTTTTCTCCCTCAAAATGATGAAACGAAGGAAGTCACCCCAAAAGAAAGAGCAGGAAGAAATGACAGCCAAGGACTTAACTAACACAGATACAAACAAGATAACTGGACCAGAATTTAGAATCACGATAATATGAATACTAGCTGGAGTCAAAAATAGATTAGAATCCCTTTCTACGGAGATAAGAGAAGTAAAAGCTAGTCAGAATGGAATAAAAAATTCTGTAACTGAGCTGCAATCTCAAATGGATGCCACGGTGGCAACAACTGATGAGGCAGAGCAGAGAATCAGCAATGTAGAGGTCAAACTTATGGAGAATAATGAAGCAGAAAAAAAGAGGGAGACTAAGGCAAAAGAACACAATTTAAGAATTAGAGAAATCAGTGACTCATTAAAAAGGAACAACATCAGAATTACAGGGGTCCCAGAAGATGAAGAGAGAGAAAAAGGGACAGAAGAGTTATGTGAGCAAATCATAGCAGAAAACTTTCCTAACCTGGGGAAAGACACAGACATCAAAATCCAGGAAGCACAGAAGACTCCCATTATGTTCAACAAAAACCGACCATCAACAAGGTATATCATAGTCAAATACACAAAATACTCAGGCAAGGAAAGAATCATGAAAGCAGCAAGGGGGAAAAAGTCCTTAACATACAAGGGAAGACAGATCAAATTTGCAGCAGACCTATCCACAGAAATTTGGCAGGACAGAAAGGAGTGGTGGGATATATTCAATGTACTGAATCAGAAAAATATGCAGCCAAGAATTCTTTATCCAGCAAGGCTGTCATTCAAAATTGAAGGAGAGATAAAAAGTTTCCCAAACAAAAATTAAAGGGGTTCCTAACCACTAAACTAGCCCTGCGAGAAACTGTAAGGGGGACTCTTTGAGGGGAGAAAAGATAGGTAGGTAGGTAGGTAGGTAGGTAGATAGATAGATAGGAAGGCAGACAGACAGATACCAAAAGCAACAAAGACTAGAAAGGACCAGAGAACACCACCAGAAACTCCAACTCTACAAGCAAAAAAATGGCAATAAATTCCATCTATAGGCTGTTTACAAGAGACCCACTTGAGACCTAAAGACATCTTCAGATTGAAAGTGAGGGGATGGAGAACCATCTATCATGCTAATGGTAAACAAAAGAAAGCCAAAGTAGCCATATTTATATCAGACAACTTAGACGTTAAAATAAAGACTGTAACAACAGATGAAGAAGGGCATTATATCATAATTAAGGGGTCTATCCACCAAGAAGACCTAACATTGTAAAAATGTATGCTCCAAATGTGCAAGCACCCAAATATATAAAGAAATTAATCACAAACATAAAGAAACTCATTGATAATAATACCATAATATAGGGGACTTCAACACCCCACTTACTACAATGGACAGATCATCTAAACAGAAAATCAAAAAGGAAACAATGGCTTTGAATGACACACTGGACCAGATGGACTTAACAGATATATTCATAACATTTCATCCTAAAGCAGCAGAATACACATTCTTTTCCAGTGCACACAGAATGTTTTCCAGAATAGACCACATACTGGTGTTGGAGAACAACAAGCCAGAGGCACCATAAGAATATCCTAAAGGGAAGGGACAGAGCAGCAATAAACTAAAAGCATTTTCATTCCTAGGACAGAAAGCCACCAGGACTGCTCGTTCTCTCCAGAAGGACATCATATGGGTGCCAGGCCTGGGGATAAGAATGTTTTGTCTGGTGCCAGATGTACTCATGACCTGGTATGGAATACATGGCAGGTGGATGACTTGTCCAGATGCCAAATACTATGTCGTATGTGCTTGCTGTTGTCAGACAATTTGCAAAAATAAAAGAGGCTTGAGTCAGGGGACTGATGCTTCAGCTGCTGGAGAGCCTTAGCCCCCTGCTTTCCAATTCTCTTGCCACAGAGCCTTTAGGACCTGTCTCTCCACATACTGGGACACAAATCAGCCGTCAACAAGTACAAAAGGATTGAGATCATACCGTGCATATTTTCAGACCACAATGCTATAAAACTCAAAATCAACCACAAGAAAAAATTTGGGAAGGTAACAAATACTTGGAGACTAAAGAACATCCTAGTAAAGAATGAATGGGCTAACCAAGAAGTTAAAGAGGAAATTAAAAAGTACATGGAAGCCAATGAAAATGATAACACCACAACCCAAAACCTCTGCAACATGGCAAAGGCAGTTAAAAGAGGCAAGTATAGCAATCCCGGGCTTCCTAAGGAAGGAAGAAAGATCTCAGATACACAACCTAAACTTATGCCTTAAGGAGCTGGAAAAAGAACAGCAAAAAAACCCAAACCAGCAGAATACAGGAAATAATAAAGATTAGAGCAGAAAATAATGCTATTGAAACTAAAAAAACACAGAACAGATCAATGAAACCAGAAGCTGGTTCTTTGAAAGAATTAACAAAATTGATAAACCACTAGCCAGTTTGATGAAAAAGAAAAAGGGAAGGACCCAAATAAATAAAATCAGGAATGAAAGAGGAGAGATCACAACCTACACCACAGGAACACAATTATAAGAGAATATTATGAGCAATTATATGCCAACATTAATGGGCAATCTGGAAGAAATGGACACATTCCTAGAAACATATACCTACCAAACTGGAACAGGAAGAAATAGAAAATTTGAACAGACCCATAACCAGTAAAGAAATCGAATTAGTAATCAAAAACCTCCCCCAAAAAACAAGAGTCCAGGGCCAGATGGCTTTCCAAGAGAATTCTATCAAACGTTTAAGGAAGAGCTAACACCTATTCTCTTGAAGCTGTTCCAAAAATTAGAAATGGAAGGAAAGCTTCCAAACACTTTCTATGAAGCCAGCATCACCTTCATTCCAAAACCAGACAAAGACCCCACTAAACAGGAGAACTATAGACCAATTTCCCTGATGAACATGGATGCAAAAATCCTCAACAAGATTATTAGCCAACCAGATCCAACAATACATTAAAAAAATTATTCACCAGGACCAAGTGGGATTTATACCTGGGATGCAGGGCTGGATTAATATCCACAAAACAATCAATATGATTTATCACATCAATAAAACAAAGGACAAGAACCATATGATCCTCTCAATAGATGCAGAGAAAGCATTTGACAAAATACAACATCCTTTCTTGATAAAAACCCCCAAGAAAGTAGGGATGGAAGGATCATACCTTGAGATCATAAAAACCATATATGAAAGACCGCATGCTAATATCATCCTCAATGAGGAAAAATGGAGAGTTTTCCCCCTAAGGTCAGGAACAAGACAGGGATGTCCACTCTCGCCACTGTTATTCAACATAATATTGGAAGTCAGCCTTAGTAATCAGACAACACAAACAAATAAAAGGCATCCAAATCAGCCAGGAGGAGGTCAAACTTTCACTCTTTGCAGATGACATGATACTCTATATGGAAAACCAAAAGATTCCACCAAAAAACTGCTAGAACTGATTCATGAATTCAGCAAAGTTGCAGGATATAAAATCAATGCATAGAAATTGGTTGCATTCCCATACACCAATGATGAAAAAACAGAAATCAGGGAATCGATCCCATTTACAATTGCACCAAAACCCATAAAATACCTAGGAATAAATCTTACTAAAGAGGTGAAAAATCTATACACTGGAAAGTATAGAAAGCTTATGAAAGAAATTGAAGAAGACACAAAAAAATGGAAAAATATTCTATGCTCCTAGATAGGAAGAATAAATATTGTTAAAATGTCAATACTACCCAAAGCAATCTACATACTCAATGCAATCCCTATCAACATAACACCAGCATTCTTCACAGAGCTAGAACAATCCTAAAATTTGTATGGAACTAGAAAAGACCCCAAATAGCCAAAGTAATTTTGAGAAAGAAAACCAAAGCAGGAGGCATCACAATCCTGGACTTCAAGCTATACTACAAATCTGTAATCATCAAGACAGTACAGTAATGGCACAAAAGCAGACACTCACAAAAATGGAACATAATAGAGAGTCCAGAAATGGACGCACAAACATATGGCCAACTAACTTTTGACAAAGCAGGAAAGAATATTCAGTGCAATAAAGACAGTTTCTTCAGCAAATGATGCTGGGAAAACTGGACAGTGACATGCAGAAGAATGAACCTGGATCACTTTCTTACACCATACACAAAAATAAACTCAAAATGGATGAAAGACCTAAATGTAAGAAAGGAAGCCATCAAAAGCCTTGAGGATAAAATGGGCAAAAAACCTCTTTGACCTCAGCTGCACCAACTTCTTACTCAACACGTCTCCAGAGGCAAGGGAAACAAAAGCAAAATTGAACTATTGGGACCTCATCAAAATAAAAAGCTTCTGCACAGCAAAGGAAACAATCAGAAAAACTAAAAGGCAACCGACAGAATGGGAGAAGATATTTTCAAATGACATATCAGATCAAGGGTTAGGAACCAAAATCTATAAGGAACTTATCAAACTCAACACCCAAAAAACAAATAATCCAGTGAAGAAATGGGCAAAAGACATGAATAGATACGTCTCCAAAGAAGACATTCAAATGGCCAATCGACACATGAAAAGATGCTCAACATCACTCATCATCAGGGAAATACAACCAAAATCACAATGAGATACCACCTTACCCCTGTCAGAATGGCTAACATTAACAGGCAATAACAGATGTTGGCGAGGATGCGGAGAAAGAGGATCTCTTTGGCACTGCTGGTGGGAATGCAAACTGGTGCAGCCACTCTGGAGAACAGTATGGAGGTTCCTCAAAAAATTAAAAACTGAACTACTCATGACCCAGCAATTGCACTACTAGGCATTTATCCACGGGATACAGGTGATCTGTTTCAAAGGGACACATGCACCCCCATGTTTACAGCAGCACTATCAACAATAGCCAAAGTATGGAAAGAGCCTAAATGTCCATCAACTGATGAATGGATAAAGAAGATGTGGTTAATATATACAATGGAGTAATACTCGGCGATCAAAAAGAATGAAATCTTGCCATTTGCAACTACATGGATGGAACTAGAGGGTATTATGTTAAGGGAAATTAGTCAGAGAAAGACAAATATCATATGACTTCACTCATATGAAGACTTTAAGACAGAACAGATGAACACAAGGGAAGGGAAGCAAAAATAATATAAAAAGAGGGAGGGGGACAAAACATAAGATTCTTAAATATGGAGAACAAACTGAGGGTTACTGGAGGGGTTGTGGGAGGGGAGATGGGCTAATTGGGTAAGGGGCATTACGGAATCTACCCCTGAAATCCCTGTTGCACTATATGCTAACTTAGATGTAAAAAAAAGAAAAAAAACAAAAAACAAAGTAAAGGAAAGGAAAATTAAAAAAAAGAAAACTAGACAGCCACATGCAAAAGAGTGAAAGTAAACCACTGTGTTACACCATATACAAAATTAACTTAAAACTGATTCAAGACTTGAATGTCAGACTTGACATTATAAAATTCCTACAAGAAATCATAGGCAGTAAGCTCCTTGACATCAGTCTTAGTGATGATTTTTTTGAACTAAAAAGCAAAAACTAATCAAGTAAAACCACATCAAATTAAAGGCTTCTGCACAGTAAAGGAAGCATGAACAAAATGAAAAAGCGACCTACCAAATGGGAGAAAAGTTTTCCAAATCATATAGTTGATAAGGGGTTAATATCCAAAATATATAAAGAACTCATTACAACTCAACAGCAAAAAAAAAAAACAAACAAACAAACAAAAAAACAAAAAACCCCACCAAAACCAAAACAACAGTCCAATTTAAAAATGGACAGATAACCTGAATAGACATTTCTCCAGAGAAGACATCCAGATGGCTAACAGACACATGAAAAGATGCTCAACATCACTCATCATCAGGGAATTAAAAATCAAAACCTCCATGAGATACAACCTCACACCTGTTTGGTTATTATCAACAACAACAAAAAAGGAAAAAAATGCCTTAATTAGGAAAGGCTGTCAGCATGAGGCTGGGGCCTGAGTAAGTTGATCCTTGCCTTACTCTAATTTTAAGGCTATTAATGCGGTCAGGCTGATCAGTTTTGTTGTTTTTATTTAATTTTTTTAATGTTTTTTAAATTTATTTTTGAGAGACAGAGACAGAGCACAAGCATGGGAGAGGGGCAGACAGAGGGAGACACAGAATCCCAAGCAGGCTCCAGGCTCCGAGCTGTCAGCACAGAGCCTGACGCGGGGCTTGAACCCACCAGTGGTGGGATCATGACCCGAGCTGAAGACAGGCACTTAACCGACTGAAGCTACTCAGGCGCCCTTGTTATTTTTTTTTTTTTCAATGTTTTTTTTTGTTGTTGTTTTTTTATTTTATTTTTATTTTTGGGACAGGGAGAGACAGAGCATGAATGGCGGAGGGGCAGAGAGAGAGGGAGACACAGAATCGGAAACGGGCTCCAGGCTCCGAGCCGTCAGCCCAGAGCCCGACGCGGGGCTCGAACTCACGGACCGCGAGATCGTGACCTGGCTGAAGTCGGACGCTCAACCGACTGCGCCACCCAGGCGCCCCCGCCCCTGTTATTTTTAAAGCCACAAGTGAATAAGGCTTCCACTCGGAGCCTCCTCTGGGACAGTGGCCTCACAACCCCGAAGAAGAAGGAGATGGCAGCGGGGGTGAAGTTGAACAAGGTGCAGACAACAGAGCTGAAGACAGAGAGAGAAGGGGGTGCGGAGGTGGCAGAAGGAAGGGGGTGAGAAATCAGGGCCAGGAGAACACCAGCGAAGGAGGGGGCGTTGAGAGGTACAGAAACCATCCCGAAGGCGCGGTCCTTCAGGAACGTCATGAACTCACATCACATTGAGCAACACAAAGAAACAAACACAAACGTGGGCAACAGAGAGTCCCATGGAACGTCAGTGTACGTCCAAAGAGCGCGAAGTGGAGAGGGCGTGTGCGATGCGGCCCGGATCTCTGTCCCACGTGGCCATGAACTGCTGACGCTAAGACCGCCACGCGTCTTGCGGCACCTACCTTCGCGTATGACGCTGTCACACCGTTGCGTGCCTAGATCTCTTGGGCTTTTCTGAACAAGACACTGAAAGAGAATGGGAGAGCGGAGAAGGAGACCGAAACCAAAAATCATCAAATGCATTTCATTCACTGGGAAAGGAGTAATTGAAAGGAAGGAATTTTTCAATATATATACTGGAGAATGTTAAGTATGAGGTCAAAGAAGGCACCTTGTGTAGGGGAGACTCAGCTGTTCCCCAAGCCTTTGACCCACCTGACTACTCTTTTTCAGTGTTCTCTCTTTGAGCGGGGGTAGGGAAGTTTGGATTCCAACACCCTTTCTATAGTGTTAGAGAAAATGTCAGTGCGTCATAACAGCATGTTATATGGAATTCGGCTTGGAAATTATGGCTGTTGAGTTATTTAAGCAAGACTTGTTTTCAACACTGTTCTCTTCATTCATATTAACACTTACATTCATTTAAAACTATCTCAAGGGTTTACATTGAAACCCTTGTAAACTGGTGCAGCCGCCACGGAAAACAGCGTGGATGGAGGCTCCTCAGAAAATTAAAAGTGGACCTGCCTCATGATCCAGCTATCCCACTTGTGGGTATATATGCAAAGGAAATGAGATAAGGATCTCTCAAAGACATACTCACTCTCATGTTCGACCCAGTGCTGTTTGCAATAGCCAGGATATGGAAGCAGCCCCAGTGTCCATCGACAAATGAGCGGATAAAGAAAATGTGGAATGTATGTGCACTGGAATATTATTCAGCCTGGCAAAAGAGGCGGTGGGCGGGGCGGGGGGGAGGGTCCTACCACTGGCAACAATGTGGCTGGACCTGGAAGGTGCTACCTAAGGGAAATAACCCAGACACAGAAAGCGTCTAGAACAAATACTGCTTGTTCCTCTTACGTGAGGCATCTAGAACAGTCGGATGTACAGGTGTAGACACCAGAAGGCTGGTTAGCAGGGGGCAGGGGAAAGGCAAGGTGGGGGGTAGGTGGTTCCAAGAGTACAGAGTAGAGACCTGCTGTTTTATGGTACCTATTGCTAGCGAGAAGATACTGTGGTCCTAGAAATTGGTTACGAAGGTAGCTTTCAGGTTAAGTGTTATGACCAAAAAAGAAGCAAAAAAGATACACAAGGAAATTTTTTGAGAGAATGAATATGTTTGTCACTTTGATTGTGGTGAGGGTAACATGAGTGTATACGTATGTCCAGACTCACCAGATTGTAGACACGTTAATTGTGTGCATTTTTATGTACTAGTTATACCTCAACAAAGCTGGAAAAAAACAGAGTTAAATTTTAGCCACTTAAAAAAAAAAAAGTAAAACTAAAAAAAAAAAAAAAAAAAAAAAAACTATCTCAACTAATATGTGTCCAAATAATAAGAATTGTAGGATTCTCCATTTCTTTTCCTACATTAGAAAATAAATTAGTTGGGGCGCCTGGGTGGCGCAGTCGGTTGAGCGTCCGACTTCAGCCAGGTCACGATCTCGCGGTCCGTGAGTTCGAGCCCCGCGTCAGGCTCTGGGCTGATGGCTCGGAGCCTGGAGCCTGTTTCCAATTCTGTGTCTCCCTCTCTCTCTCTGCCCCTCCCCTGTTCATGCTCTGTCTCTCTCTGTCCCAAAAATAAATAAAAAAACGTTAAAAAAAAATTAAAAAAAAAAAGAAAATAAATTAGCAACTGCATTATCACCATAAATGACCTTAGTACTTTTTTTATAGGAAATGGGTACAGGGTCACTGTTGGGGCCAGCTGTCCCACCACGGCCACAACGGAGTCCCCTTCAAGTCTGGAATCCAGTATTTCCAGGTGAATGTGGCAAGATGGATCCATGAACATACTTCCTTTACTTACACTGATTAATAAAGAAATCATTGGAAGAAAAACAGTTGTGTAATTCTCAAAAAGTTCTTAATGATACAAGTTCTACGTGATCCCTTTGCACGACACATGCTCTCGACTCAAGATCCTTTTATACACTGTCACTTGTACAACTGGTCTCCCAAATTCCCAGATGGGGCCAATATCGTATCGCCACCGAGCTGGATCCAAATCATTATAAGCCTTGTGATCCCGGTTACATTAAGTCTTGTATAATTTTATTTCTTTCCTGTTACCATCAGCAAACCATGAAAATCTCTTCTTTTTTATCTCATCAACAAGACCAACCTAGCACAGCACTTCAAATGTTTACTTCCATGCTTACAAAGTGGTATCATTTGTTTGGCTTTTACAAATGGACTGTGGTTATTTATACTCCTAGTTGAGCACACACACCTACATGCTATTCTAATTTTTATTTAAATACAATAATTTCTTATCATCATTTTATCATAGCTTTTTATCAGTGACCTGAACAAATTTCTCTGCTTTGTAATAATGTGATTATCTTCAAAATTAATAGCAAATTATAACAATAACTCCATTTGTATGAACTCTTCAGGGCCCTGATTCACTTACTTAGGAGTTGTTTTTTCTTCCCTCCCCCCGCCCCCAAATCCTATTCTGGATTTTTGTTGTTACTGCTTTGTTGCAAGCAAAGAGAAGAGACGCCATAGGAAATAGATCAGACTATATCCTGGTACTGAGAGAGTATTAACTCTGGAAGAGGAAAATGTAAGTCATGTGCATAATGAAGTTATGAATCACTTTGACATTATGCTTGGAGCTAACCCTGGAATAAATTCAAGGCAACAGGCAGGCATCAAAAAGAATCAGGATGAATGTCGCTATGTGGAGGGGGTTCTCTATATAGATGTGTGACAAGCCAATTTCATAGGGCTTAAATTTCACAGCAAAAATGTGTTGCTTAACCCCAGTCTGAACACTTTGTAATAAATTATTGAAAAAGAAAAATCACAGCAAAATTAGTCGATACATGCTCCTGTTGTTGGAACCTTTTTAGAGCAGAATTTGCAACCTAATGTGTTATAAACAACATCTTGTGAGGACAAAGGTTTTGTTTACCTCACACTGTTTTTGGATTGAAAGTGTGTTTTAAAATGGGATTTCACATGATAATATGTATTTGATACATATATATGTATAATAATATGTATTTTATACATATATGTATAATAATATGTATTTTATTATATATACACATATATACATATGTATACATACGTATATACATGTATATTATACATACATGTATATACGTATGTATAATATATATGTGTAAAATACATACTTCAAAAATATATTTTATATATAATGAATCTTATTTTTAATATCTAAGTCCAATAAATATTCATTTATAAGTTAATCACTAAATGCAAAGTCTAAATTAAACATATATTTGAAATACATGAGAATATACATATATATGTATATATATGTAAGTATTTTTATATACCTGTGTGTACGCACATACACACATACACACAGGCACAAAAAAATTGTAGTCTCTCTTGATAACAATTGAAAGCTTTGGCACCATATTTTCAACACGACAATAGCTTGCCAGAGCTGACCTACCCCCACCGCGGTTGGCCAAGCCGCCCTAGAGCCTGTATGCCCCACACTCCCATGGGGTATTACTTGCCGCTCATCTATACTGTCTTGATTTCACAATCCTGAGTCTATAGATGATGTTTGGGAGCACACATATTCATTTCCATCTATCTGTTCTACTTCTCCAGCTGAAATAGTAGGCAATGATAGTTGGTACTTCTCAGGAAATGCATTATTTCATCATTGAGAAAATGTTAAATTATCCTTAATACTGTAAACTGACGTCTTTAAGTTAAATTTCTAACAATGCTGAAACAAAAATAAAAAGAGAAAGAAAAAAATCTCTGCTTAGCTAAGTCAATAGGAAATTAAATTATGCTGGATTTTTAATACTTGAACATTAGAATTATCGAAATCTTTACTTTTTAGATGCCTCCAGCATAGAAATGAATTTAGAAAGCAACAAAAATTCCTACAGGAGGAAATCTTATTTTTATATTTAATATTCAAATCCAAGTTTATAAAGTTGATCACAAAATTAAAAGTCTAAATTGAATATATAGATATATATAATTATTTAACATTTAATAAATTTCTAACCTACATATTATAATGCACTTATACCCAGCAAACCTCTTGTGATATTTCTTGAGTATCCAGAAAGTTGGAGTATGAACTTCTCTATATCACTGCCTTTCAGAAACTGCTAACAGTTTTTTATGATTGATGTAAACCCAGGTCATCATTAGGAATTTTCATTATTATGTTGTGCTATTAAAAACTTAGGGCCATACCTCCTATTGATGGAAACGAATTTCTTTTATGAATGGCCATGGATTATTGTAATTTGAGATTGACTCAGTACACAGTACACAACATTTTCTTTCAGTTTTACAATTAACTCTTACTTGTCAGCATTTTTGGTGCAGTCCTGATGGTGTGACATCTCCTTTTACCATTGACATTTCTAAAATTCATACAATTAATATATTTTGGGGCTGGTGTTGTAACATACATCTTGTTAATCAGAAGCTTTTTAACCGTGTACTCCTCTGTTTCATTAGGCAAATCTGTAAAACAACCTAAGTCTGGATACACGATGTGTTGCTGCACCCATGTTTGCTTTAAATTTTCTGGGAGAAGAATTAGCAGAAATATTTTCGCATACTTATGCCTTCTCACTATAAGCTGAACAATCTGGGGGTAGATGGAGCATACCCTGAAAGTCAGACCAGAAACGAGACAGGATATTAGTATATAAAAGCACCAATACTGAATGCTTTGAGCTGCTGGCTACACTGAACATTGTCCCAAAGGTGACAGAATGAGGGAGTGAGACTTGGTGGTGGATGTCATAGCGTCTACACGCTAACAGGACCCTAGAAAAGGTATATTTAACATCTCCCACCCTAGACTTACCTATCAAAACAACAGAATAAATACATCAGAGGTCTGTTAAGACGAATAATGAAAATAATTAAAAGAAACCCCTCTAAACTCGACATTTGGATATCATTTATTCTTCTTTAAATAAAAATTTGTAGAAACAATTGCCTTACATACCGCTCACCTTTATGTGGGAAAACACAGGCTGCTGTAAGTTTTATTACTGAAAATTTAGAATCATATTTTGGTGGCTAACGGCTACCAAGCAGCACAGCGGCCTCTTATTCAGAGCAGCTAATGAGCTGTGATCCCAGAAAATGTATCCGCGGTCTTAGGCTGGCACCCTGATGCCCTGAGAAACTCACGCACCATTTCTTAGGGTCTCAGCAAAGCATCATCTACAATCCTTACCTTTGAGGTGTTAAAAGGATTAGTATTTGTAAAACACTTAAAGTCCCTTCATTGAATATAAAAATCATTGCACAGGTATTTTTCCCATCCCACAGTAAAGAACACACGTGGGCTATTTAGTTGTAAATGATTATTTTGGATAATCCAGCTTTGTGTGATGGTGACAACTCACTGGTTACTGGGAATTCCATTCTTGTCATGTCTATGGATGGAGACTTTCATGCCACAAAGTGGAAAACCAGAGCTGTACCATAAACCGGGGTAAGAATGACAGCTAAGTGTGGTGGTCAACAAAGTAACCTGGAAGAAGTTTCCTAGATAAGTCACACTATGGGTGTCTCTTTTTCTTGGCCCTAATATTCGCAAGTGAAGTTATCACAGGCAACCACTGCAACGTTTCTGAACTTTGAGAAGAACCGTGCGTCCACCCCTTCACCGCTCATAGAAACCCTGGACTCCTGGCCTTGTTAAAAAAAAAAAAGGAACACATTGAAAATGTATCATAATGATAAAAAAAGTGGAAACATTAAGCTCAACACAATTCCATTTTAAAACTTAGAAAGTGAAAACCAAGGACCTAATTCTATACAACTGATTGTGGGAGACAGGAAAAGCAAAGTTGCTCACAGGAATGATATGAAACTAGAATTACCAAACTTACTTAGGGAAATAGGTTTCATTGTAGATTTCGGAAAAGGGAACAAAGAGTCACACACCTTGGGGAGCTAGCGAGCTTCAATCTGCACGTCGCAAAACCACCTCTGACCTCCTAACAACCATCTCGATCTCTACGGAGTGCATCACTGAGTATTTACGTCAAAGGTAAATAGAAGATGCCTTCATTACTCAATCATGAATATCATTTCACAGAAAATCAGATTAAAAAGCACACAGCTTCCCCCGAAGCCAAGGCTGACATGATAAGAATGGGACTCAACCTTCCTGGACAATGGTCTGAAACCAGAGATGAAACTAGAAGCCAAGAGCTCTGTCCCACTTTCAGGCTCTCCCATCAGCATCTCAGAGACTGTGGACAATCCCTCTGTGCTCCCTGCCCCTGCCTTCTCAGGGTTAAAGTCAGGCACAATGGTGGCTGTGTGGTGCAAATGACCAGATTGCCGTAATCACATGGGCATACAGTGAGCAATCAAATACTGAAAAACTGAGCACAGAGTATTTGATTTAAACACCACCATCATCCATCACCTATCGTGATGCCACACTGAAAAGTGTGCTTCACGGCCTGTTGTGGAAAAAGCGGCCATTATTAAGCACCGTTGTCGGGCCTGTGCGCTGGAGGGCTTGTGGGGTGGGCGGCCCGCGTAAGGTACTGACTGGACAGAAACCCACAAGGAATAAAAAGACCCCAGACCAGAGTTCCGGCGGAAGCAGTGAAAGATACTCAGCCTGTGGCTGACTGTGCCCGTATTTTCTCCACCGCATTGGTAACAATATGGGAAATAGGAAATATAAATGAAGAGAGATGAAACACGTTAAATAACAACAGTATGAAAATCAGTTTTCAATATTTGTATATAGGTCTGTACAGATCCGCAGACGCAGTAACAGGAATGTGAGCACGTGTGTGCGTGCGTGTACATACGAGCTCGTGTGAAAGTCCGCGCCAGCCGCCGTGGGTGCCTGTGTGTGTGCAGGGGTCTGACTGTCCGCAGCTGGGCGAGCTGACAGGTGGGTTACGGAGGCCGGACTTGACACCCACAGGGCACACAGACAGGATGGGGAGGGGACAGGGGCTGCAGCCCGACCGAGTGCTGTCTGCAGGCTCGGCTGCACGGCAGAGGAGCTCCAGAATCCAGAAGATAGAGCGTTTGCTGATCTCAGCACCGCCCGGCCGGAAGAGGTGAGCCCGTGGGTAAACACAACATATGAATACAGCCTTCCCTCCAAGTCACTCACAAGAGTTGCAGCCGGGGCTCACGCTTCCAGAGACAGGCGGGAGAGAGGGTTCTGGCAAGAGGCCAGCACTCAGTGCAAGAAGCTTACAACCGTGTACTTCCAATCCCCTGAATCGGTCTTTGGTGTTCCTGTCACGGATTTTACCTCCACATATGATGCAACCCCATACTCCACTGCTAACTGGCTGTGCTTTAAAGTATCAAATTTTAAAGATATCCAAATGGTCTCTGTTTGTCCTATTTTTTAGATCCAATCCAAGAGAACTGCCCTGGAGGCGGAGTTAGACCCCCACAGATTGAGCCAAAAGTGAGGCACAAGAGAAGGAGATGCGGTTGCCACATCACAGGAAGGCAGGAATCGCTGACACCAGCATAAAAACTCGAAAGTATGTAGTTTAACCTCTTCCTTCTAAATATTAAATTACAAAGGAAGTGATATTTCTATAGCTTTTAATAAGTATGTCAGCATTTTTTGCACAACGTATTTCATTTAATTTTAACAGCAATTCCCTATGGATGGAAACAAATAATTTTGCAATTTATCCGAGTGGTTATTAAATGCAGAGAGTTAAGACCGCCATTCTCATTTTCTGATTGCAAACACTTAAATATTGTTTTTCCAATATTTTAACTTTTTGAGGAAATAAAACTAAAGTGCATGCTCATGTGACACTATACTGTGTAAAAATTCCCAGTTAGGAAGTTTACTGCTATATGCACGAGGATAATGAGAAACTGAAGGCAACTTGACTCACTTTTCTCCTGCTAACACTGTGATCAGACAGATGCTCTGTGTTCGGAGCCTTAACCTTCCCAAGAGACGCGTCCGAAAGAGCGGAAAAGCGCGGGGACCGATGGGATTTCTGCCGATTGAGAAGGACCTTCCAAAGGTAATCAGCATAGAATGACCTTTGCAGGGGCCAGTGTAGCTTTGTTTTGATAGAGTTGAAATCTGAATGCACCCCACACACCAGGCTCCTATTTTCCCCGAGTTTCAATCAAAGCCAGCAAATTGCTGTTTCTGAGCTCCATGATGGTAAATATCTCTGCAGCCACAGGTGTTCACCGCTCTTGCTCTCTCTGTTGAAGGGGCAGCTTTTATTCTGAGGGTGAACTTTGCCCTCAGTAACAACTGTTTCTTTTTCTCCTGGCTGGAATCTAGAGACAGGGGTCCACAGAAGGAAAACCTCTTCTGTGTATTTCAGCACCATGGTGGATCCATTCTTCTCCCAGACAATGCGGGAGCAGCAGGGGCTCAGAGGAAAACAACTGACAGGTGGTGTAAAGGCCAAAGCGAGACCCAGGATTATTCACTATGTGCTCAGTGGCCCCGAGCACAATCCACAGGCTGCATGGTAGGAAGTGACCGGCCATCAAAGAACACGATCACTACGCCCAAACGGGCCTGGAAACAAAGGGGCTTGTCTTTGGTCCCTGCTTCTTGTTGAGCATCCCTGAAAACGCATCTTTAACTTTGTGTGTGACTGTGCTCCAAGTGGCCTACATCATAAAACAGCATGTGGGGAACACAGCCCGTGACCAGATTCCAGCTCAGGAGGCTCCCGCCCTGCGCGGGTCTGCGGTTACTTTTCATTAAGGTATATGGCCAAGCCGCCCAGGGCCCACGGACCTGACAGCTTCCTGACTGCAAAACAATTGAGTACCATCGGCTTCAGACAGGAGTTCTGAGTCGGAGTAAGAACCCTGCAGAAATATGTTTCTATGCAAAGGAACACTGGGATGGAAAGGGACGCGATTTCTGGGACTAACGCATTTATTTCGTCGGCACTTCTGCAGACACCAGTCTTTCCACTTGTTCCAGACAATACACAACAAAGGGCCTCCTTTTTCATGTGGGCAAATTGAGGCAAGGCTGCAACGCCGACCGCGTTTCTTCCAGTGCCTCTGCCTTTCCTTCCTGGGTCTTGGAGGTGAGCTGGGCAGCCATCTGCCACCCCGCACAGGGGTCTGCTCGCCCCCCTTCCTGCTGCGATCCCTGCCTCTCCCTGGTGGGCCCAGGGCCAGCGTCCCTGCCCCCCGGCGAGGCCCGCGTATCTGCAGAGCGTGGGGCAGACACAAGGCCAGGCATCGTTAGAGCCAGAGTCACGGCGGCAGCCATCTCCAGGGCCCAAGGGGGTCCCCACTGCAGTGGGCTTTCTCGCCACTTGGGTGGCGCATGTGAAAACACTGAAATAAAAACTTGAGGAGTTTGGGGTGTCTGGGTGGTTCCGTCGGTTGAGCGGCCAACTCTTGATTTCAGCTCAGGTTGTGATCGCGGTTCATGAGTTCGAGCCCCTTGACCAGCTCTGACGGTGTGGAGGAGCCCGCCTGGGATTCTCTCTCTTCCTCCCTCTCCTTACCCCTCCCCCCCAAAACAAACATTAAAAAAAGACTTAAAGCAATATGTTCTCAAACCCATTCTTCCTGCAACATAAAACTCTAAATTTTGTTTTTCCTGCTTTAAAATATTAATAGAGAAATGTTTTCCTACTCTAAGTAAAAATAAAAATGATAAATTCAGCTTACATTCAGTATCAATTTTGAGGAATTAATAAAGGAACCCTCAGGAATACTTTGAACTCCCTTCTAGAGGGGCATGTGAATTCCACATTTATTCACACCCAGCATCTCCTCACCATGAGAAAGTATGGACAGAGGGTTGTTTGAAAACCTAGTATTACTAGAGAAGCCAGAAATACAGATTTTGAAATAGGAAACACCTATCTTCAAACACTTTTGTTAAAAACTCCATTTTAAAGGCTCCTTCACTCTGAGAGCCACATATCTTTGTGTGTGTGTGTGTGTGTGTGTGTGTGTGTGTGTGTGTGTGTGTGAGAGAGAGAGAGAGAGAGAGAGAGAGAGAGAGAGAGACAGACCACATTTAGCCCACAGGCTAAGAATTTTCAGCTTCTCACAGTGAAAGTGAATTTGGTATAATACAAATTAAATCATGAATCTTTGACGATTATGAGCAATTTGACTTTACCCATGTGACAACTGCCTAATTTACTGAGTACACAGCTGACTAGCATATACATCAACACAGTACACAATTCAGCCTCCCAACTCCATCGAGTGAGTTGAGATAAAATGACTCGTTGGGATGACTATTGGGCACAGGAAGGTTTTGTGTAGTAGGAATTAACACATCCCACTTTCCGGTCACAGTACATATGCACGGCCATATTGCAGGACATTTCCTGCCATATGCAGAGAAGGGAGCAGAACTGCAGCATTTCTGAACTCATTTAAGGTTTAATTATAACAATAATGCAATAAATCTAATTAAAGGACATTATGTAATTCATTGTCTCATTCATGCTTCTTGTGAGGATATTGATACTGGGAACACAATTCTTTGTCATGCACACATCACTAGCTTTCATTATTGCCATATGTCTACTTGGATTTTTTAACCTTTTGTTGACGTATGGCACACAATACAGAAAAGTGCGTGCGTGTGCGCGTGTGTGTATAAATATAAAATTGTGCAGGTTGATGAACGGACACAAAATGAACACCCGTTGAATCAGCACTCAAATCAGATACTGGACATTTTTCAGCATGATGGTTAGTGCCTTTTTGGGTTTCCTACTAGTTTACTTCTCTAAAGGGTAAACAATATCCTGATTTTTAATCACAGATTAGTCTTGCAATCCTTTGGACTTCATGTTGGTGTAAGTAAGAGTTGAGTACGTACATTTTGTGACTGTGTCGTTTCAGGCAGTATCATGTCTGTGAGATTACCTGTGGTGTAGAATGCACCTGTAGCCAATTCATTCTTAATCACTGCAAGTATTTCCTCCCGTGAATCCCTCACAATCTATTTAGGGACCTCTCGACTGGCCTTCTGCAGTTTCCAAGGGCTGGCCACTGCAAACAGAGGGGCTATGTTTTGGAGACTCAGATATGCACTTTTTTTTTCGACCAAGCCATGGGATTCCTGGGCCATCTCGGTTGTATCCACAGCTACAGGTGCCCAGCACTGCTAATCCCCCCAGTTCACTGAGTCACTCAGCTAGGTGAGACTCTGAGAGCAGTATGTAAGAGGTTCCAGTTCTCAGTGTTTTACACAGTACTGAGTTTCTAAAATTACATTTTATGTTTTAGCCATCCTAGTGGTTACATATTTTCATTTCCAATATCCCTGATGACTAACGAAGCTGGACAACATTTCTTATATTGTTACCCATGGGTTATCTTCTTTGGAGAAGTGCTCATTAATTTATCCATATCTTTTGCTCATTTTTATATTTTTAAATACATATTTTTATTTCTACTTATATTTTCAAACTGACAATATACCCATTTCTTGGCAGTTTTGCAATAAATTGGTTTACGACAAACGTAAGTAATAAGTAATATTAAATTGGTAGGGAAAGCTTACTCTTTTAAAGATTTTCCCAAAAATACTAGAAATAAGTTCTAGCTTATTTTTTTCTGTAATTAGATTCCTTGAGCACAGTTACAGCTAATGACCTCGGGAAGCATGATTATCAACAGGAACAAATTATCATAAAATGACAATTCAATTCTCAATGTGATTTTTCATTTACTTTACAGTAACTTTGAACATTCAATCATGTGTCAGACATTTTTCAAGGAACTACACACAGGGTACTGCACAGATTCTCACCCTGTTATGAAGAGAAAGCTCAAACCAATTCAATTAGCGTGACGACTCCTGTGCACGTTTGTTTGTTTTCTAATCAGACATCAACAGAAAGCACGATCTCTCCAGTACTTCTCTCGATGCCATCATGAAACCCATTTTCTGAGTTAAAGGGATGGAGAGCTGCCTCGTGCATAATTTTCCTAAGTGTTAACACAATGTATCTCCTGTAGTTCCAAATAATTTATTGGATTTTGGGGTGAGACAAAGTGGCTCCAAGGTTAAGGATAACAAGGTCTTGAATTCATATTAATTTTCTGTGAGCAAATCACTTCTGATGGTTTGTGATGATGAAGTACATCCGGGTCAGGGAAGAAAAAGGCTTCCTCTGCTGTTCCTTCTTGACCACTTGACAAGTGTCCATGCTATGGCATCCCTGCACATACTGCTTGGTGCCTTTCAACCAAGTAGAACCTGGTCTCACCCTACACTTCATCCTTCAGGAGGAAATACCTCCAGCTAGAAGATGAATTGAAGAAGATTTTCCTTGGACACATCTAATAGCAAGGTCAGCCACAGGTTTTCTGGGTCATTAAAAGTAATTAATCTTCACTGGCACAAAAACAGACACTCAGATCAATGGAACAGAACAGAGAACCCAGAAATGGATGCACAAGCATATGGCCAACTAATCTTTGACAAAGGAAAGGACATCCATTCCATATCCAATGGAATAAAGACAGTCTCTTCAGCAAGTGGTGCTGGGAAAACTGGATAGCAACATGCAGACAAATGAACCTGGACCACTTTCTTACACCATACACAAAAATAAACTCAAAATGGTTGAAAGACCTAAAGGTAAGACTTCACCACCAAAATTCTTGAGGAGAAAGCAAGCAAAAATGTCTTTGACCTTGGCAGCACCAACTTCTTACCCAACACATCTGCAGAGGCCAGGGAAACAAAAGCAAAACTGAACTACTGGAACCTCATCAAAATAAAAAGCTTCTGCACAGCAAAGGAAACGATCAGAAAAACTAAAAGGCAACTGAGAATAGGAGAAGATATTTGCAAGTGACACATCAGATCAAGGGTTAGTATCCAAAATCTATAAAGAATTTATGAAACTCAACACCCAAAAAACAAATAATCCAATGAAGAAATGGGCAAAAGACATGAATAGATACGTCTCCAAAGAAGACATTCAAATGGCCAATCGACACATGAAAAGATGCTCAACATCACTCATCATCAGGGAAATACAAACCAAAACCACAATGAGATACCACCTCACCCCTGTCAGAATGGCTAACATTAACAACAGGCAACAACAGATGTTGGTGAGGATGTGGAGAAAGAGGATCTCTCTGGCACTGCTGGTGGGAATGCAAACTGGTGCAGCCACTCTGGAGAACAGTATGGAGGTTTCTCAAAAAATTAAAAACTGAACTACCCTGTGACCCAGCAATTGCACTATTAGGTATTTATCTAAGTGATATAGGTATGCTGTTTCGAAGGGGCACATGCACCCCAATGTTTATAGCAGCCCTACTGACAGTGGCCAAAGTATGGAAAGAGCCCAAATGTCCATCGACTGACGAATGGATAAAGAAGATGTGATATAGATATACAATGGAGTATTACTCGGCAATCAAAAAGAATGAAATCTTGCCATTTGCAACTACATGAATGGAACTGGAGGGTATTATGCTAAGCGAAATTAGTCAGAGAAAGACAAATATCATATGACTTCACTCATATGAAGACTTTAAGACACAGAACAGATGAACACAAGGGAAGGGAAGCAAAAATCATATAAAATCGGGGAGGGGGATGAAACATAAGAGACTCTTAAACATGGAGAACAAACAGAGGGTTGCTGGAGAGGTTGTGGAGGGGGGGAAGGGCTAAATGGGTAAGGGGAAGTAAGGAATCTATTCCTGAAATCATTGTTGCACTATATGGTAACTAACATGTATGTAAATTTAAAAAGTAAATAAATTATTTTTTAAAAGTATTTAGTCTTGCCATAGCAACTAACAACTTTGACAGCTATGTTTTAAAGATATAAAAGGGAAGCGATGGAATACATTAAAGGAAAATAGAAATCCCTCTGTCCTCGGACGTATAAATTAAAATATTGATTTTAAATGCCATTGTTTAAAGTTTTTTAATGTTTAAAATAGAGGACTGAACTTATTCTGTGTGGCACTCTCAACAGATCCTGAAATCCTATGCATATTTTTACGGGTCACACCTTACTTTGATTTGGTTCTTTTGTTTCTAGCTATGTTTTGGCTGGTTTTGTAACATAAGGAGTGTGCTAGTAAGATGGCTTAAGTTTCTATAATTTTGTCAAGTGCTTTTACATCATCTATTGAGATGATCATAAGATTTGCTACTTTCATTTTATTACCATGGTGTCACGTTGGTTGATTTGTAGATGTTGAACCATCCTTTCATCCCTAGAATAAATTCCATTTGATCATGGTGTATTATCTTTTCAATGTATTGCTGAATTCAGTTTGCTAATATTTTTATCGAAGAAATTTGAATCTATCTCATTGGGGATACTGGCCTATGATTTTCTTTTTTTTGCAGTGGCCTAGTCTAGTTTTGGTATCTGGGTAATGATAGCTTTGTAAAATGAATCTTGAAGCATTTTCTCCTCTTCGATTTTTTCAAAGAGTTTGAGAAGGATAGGTATTAAATCTTAAATGTTGGGCAGATTTTACCTTTGAAGCCATCTGGTCTGTATTTTATTTGTTGGATGTTTTTGATTACTGGGTCTCATCATCCTTATTAATATTTGGTCTATTTGGGTTTTCCATTTCTTCATGATTCAGTCTCAGAAGATTGTATGTTTGTAGGAATTATCCATTTCTTCTATGATTTCCAATTTCTTGGCATATAATTGTTCACAGTCGTCTCGTTATCCTTTGTGTTTGTGTGGTATCAGTTGTAATATCTCCTCTTTCCTTTCTAATTGTATTTATTTGAGCCCACTCTCATCTTGCAGAATCTAGCTAAAGGTTCATCAAATTTGTTTGTCTTTTCAAAGAACCAGGTCTTACTTTTATTGATTTTTTTTGTCTCTATTTCAGTTATTTCCACTGTAATCTTCATTATTTCCTTCTTTCTACTAACTTTTAGCTTTGTTTATTTTTCTAGTTCCTTTAGTTGTAAAGTTAGGCTGTTGGAACTAATAAATTAAGTCAGTAAAGCCACAGAATACAGTATCAATATGCAGAAGTCTATATATAATAATGAACCAAGAGAAAAAACAGTCCTATCTGGGGAGGCTGGGTGGCTCAGTGGGTCGAGCGTCCGACTTCGGCTCAGGTCATGACATCACAGGTCATGGGTTCAAGCCCTGTGTTGAGCTCTGTGCTGACAGCTTGGAGCCTGGAGCCTGCTTCAGATTCTGTGTCTCCCTCTCTCTCTGTCCCTCCCCTGCTCATTCTCTCTCTCTCTCTCTCTCTCCCTCTCTCTCTCTCTCTCTCTCTCTCTCAAAAATAAATACATGTTAAAAAAAATTTTAAAGAAAGAAAACATCCTTATCTATAACTGTATCACTTGATACAATTAGGCAAGGAAGGAAAGAAGAAAATAGCTATGAATAAACTAAATGATGGGGGTGAAAGACCTGTACACTGAAAACTATAAGACATTTATGAAAAAAAACCTGAAGACACAAATAAATCGAAAGATGTATTCCACATTCATAAATTGGAAGAATTAATAATGTTAAGATATCCATACCATACAAAGCAGACTACAGATTGAATGCAATCCTTATCAACAATCCCAACAGCATTTCTCACAGAACTAGAACAAGTAATTCTAAAATATGCATAGAACCACTCAAAGGCCCTGAATATCCAAAGCAATGTCGAGAAAGAAACGTAAAGGTGGAGGCACCACACTCCCTGACTTCAAACTACATTACAAACCTGCAATAATCAAAACAGCATGGTGCTGGCATAAAGACACACTGGTGACTGAAACAGAGTAGAGCCCAGAAATGAACCGTACGCGGTTATTTAATTTATGACAAAGGGGCCAAGAATATACCATAAGGACAAGACAGTATCTTTAATAAATGTTGTTGAGAAAACTAAACAGCTATAAGAAAAAGAGTGAAACTGGAGAACTGTCTCATGACAAACACAAAACTTAAATGGAGAAGACCTGAATGTAAGACCTGAATGCACAAAACCCCTAGAAGAAAACACAGGCAGTAAGCTCCCTGACATCGATCTTCCCTTTTGAGTTTTTGGATCTGACTCTAAAAGCATAGGCAACGAAAGCAAAAATAAACTACTGAGACTACACCAAACTAAAGAGCTTCTGTGCAGCAAAGGGAATAGTTAACAAAACAAAAAGATGACCTACTGAATGGGAGACAGTATCTGCAAATTATACATCTGATAAGGGGTTAATATCCAAAATATATGAAGAACTGAACTGAATATAAAAAATCCAATTAAAAAAGGGGCAGAGACTCTGAATAGACATTTTCCAAAGAAAATCAAAAGATGACACATGAAAAGATGCTCAACATCACTCGTGATCAGGGAAATGCATATCAAAACCACTGTGAGATCTCACTGTTACAAGTGGCATTACCAAACAGACAAATAAGTGTTGGCGAGGATGTGGAGAAGGGGACACTCATGGACTGCTGGTGGGAACGCAAACTGGTGCAGCCACTCTGAAGAACAGTATGGAGGTTCCTCAAAGAGTTAAAGACAGAACTGCTATATTCAGCTACTCCATTTCTGGGCATGTCTCAAAAAAATATATAAATTCAAAAAGATACATCTTAATCGTAGTATTGTTTATAAAAGCCAAGGTATGGAGACAACCGAGTGTCCACTGACAGATGAGTGGATTGTGAAGGTCTGGATACACATACCATGGAATGTTACCCAACCATAAAAGGAAGGGATGCTTGCCATTTGCCACAACACGGATGAACTCTGAGGGTGTTATGCTACATGAAATGAGTCAGACAGGGAAAGACAAACACCGTATGGTTCAACTTACATGTGGAATCTAAAAAATTCACAAAAGAGGGGCGCCTGGGTGGCGCAGTCGGTTAAGCGTCCGACTTCAGCCAGGTCACGATCTTGCGGTCCGTGAGTTCGAGCCCCGCGTCAGGCTCTGGGCTGATGGCTCGGAGCCTGGAGCCTGTTTCCGATTCTGTGTCTCCCTCTCTCTCTCTCTCTGCCCCTCCCCCGTTCATGCTCTGTCTCTCTCTGTCCCAAAAATAAATAAAAAAACGTTGAAAAAAAAATTTAAAAAAAAATAAATAAATAAAAAATAAAAAATTCACAAAAGACAACACAACAAAACTCACAGAGTCTGAGAACAGAGTGATGGTTATGAGAGGGGAGAGGGGTTGGGCAAAATGAGTGAAGGGGTCAATTATGCTGTGATGGATGATAACTAGACTTATTATAGTGATCATGTTGTAGTGTATACAAATGTCTAATTACTATGTTGTGTACGTGAAACTAGTATCGTGTTAATGTTATATACCAATTTTACCTCAATAAAAGTAAAGGTGATATATCCAAAAAATAGTTCAAAGACAGAAACTTCCATAAATGATGTATGTTCTAGCTATTTTCTACCCAGCTACCTACCCCTGGCCCTCCTGTATAGAAATTCTATAACTGTCACTGAAAACAGTCTGGAATGGACAGCCAAAAGGTTTTATGTGTTATGAGACCTTGGCTTATAAGCCTTTGGTTTATGGACCTTATAGATCTTTGGTTTATAAAGACAGAAACATAAACTTTATACTGCCAACAACTGGCATATATATATATAATATATAATATATATATATATATATATATTATATATATATATATATATATATATATAGTTTATGCCCAGACTAGGCAAAGGAAGGGAATGCAGAAAAGTCAGGAGAACAGAATAGACCACCTTTGTCTCTAAAAACCTCCTGAATGATGAGCTCCTGGGCCCATGTCAGAAGCAAATGGAATCTGAGAAGACCAAGAGATGTATGGTGATTCAGAACAGAGGCGCCTCACCTCCCAACTGGGCATGGGTTACTGATGCCGTCCAGATGTGCCCTGGGGCTGGGTATGTGCAGGACTTTATGACTAGGCCTGTCTGAGCAGAACAGAGTGGGCCCGAGACAGCCTGTGAAATTCCTCATGTCCTGCACAGAACCGCAGAAGAGCCAAATTTGACCACACCACCTTGAAGGACATGAGGACTTTTTGAGAGGGTGAAATCAATGGGTCAAAGAGATTCATGGTCCTAATGAGGGAAGCCTGCAGCAAAAATGCATGGGGAAGATATGACTGGAGTAATATGGAGACACGGGTATTCCAGCAGAAGGTACAACAGGTAGGTATTGCCGCATAACAACCAGTTCAGGGGCTAAAGCTAAGTTAACTATTCCTCACAGATCTGAGGGCTGTCTGTGGGTCCTGTGGGCCTTGGCTGCTTCATCTCTTTGTGGACAGTACATTCATGAGTCTGCAGTCAGCTGAAGCTCCAGCTGGAGAACCAAGAGGCGAGTCTAGGAGCACGCAGGCTGGGTCTGCTCTCATTCACGCGTGCCTCGTGTCTCTCAGGCAGGCACGCTCTTATTCTGGTGGCGAGGTCCAAGGAAGAAGGAGAGATGTGCAAGCCTGTTCCCAAGTCTGTCTGAAGTCTGCTGCCACCATACTGGAAAGCATCTCTCTTGAGAGGGGGCTGCATAGACAGAGCACAAGCAGGGGAGGGACAGAGAGAGAGGGAGACACAGAATCTGAAGCGGGCTCCAGGCTCCGAGCCATCAGCACAGAGCCCGACGCAGGGCTCGAACCCACAAACCGTGAGATCATAGCCTGAGCCAAAGTGGGGCGCTCAACTGACTGAGCCACCCAGGCACCCCAGGAGCGTGTGAGTCTTAATTTTCTCTGTGGTATGTTTCTGGCATGGCCACCACCAGGGAAAGTATCTCCCTCTCCTCTGAAGAGGTCTACTTTAAATCTGTGCACATCTACGGAGGAGGTGACATACAGGCCTGTATCTCCACAGAATGCTGCAACGTATACTGTGCCCACAGAGTGTTACCATGATTTTGCAGGTTAATCTTTTAATACGAAAATGCTGATTTAGTTTTTCTCGAAATGTTAGCATATCTGGCAGCACGGGGATGGCATTTCCGAACGGCAGGATTTTCCGGTGGCCGTAACCCACCATTCTCAGCAGCCTCAGACGCTCCTCACCTCCGTGATCACACTCTTGGTTTTCTGCGTTAGAGAAATATACGTATTATGCTTCTAGCAGGAGTGGACCATTTGGGTGTTGAAACATGGGAGAGGGCGTATTTGTCTGTGAAAACTAACCCACATGTGTTTAAGGTGAACCCTGCCTTGCGCCTCTCGTGTCTGTTCCTCCGTAGATTTCTGGGCTGCCTCACTACTCATCATGCGTTGTCTCCTTTGGTAGATACTCCGCGCACATGCTTTACTTCATTTTCCAGATTATAAATTAACTGATGATAAGCAATCACGTCTTGATGCAGAGTCGACACTTAATACTTGAATGCTTTACTGAATTTATTTTCATAAACCATTCATTTTACCATGTTCACAAAGATGTGGATACACATTTACACACACACGAGGAGGAAGAGAAGCATTTGGGGACAACAGCTTTTAGGCTATCATGACTTCTTAGTGATGTTGAAGCATAGGTCACACTTTTCACAGGGATCGCGGACCTCCTGTGTTACCAGCGGTCGCTGGCTTCTGATTATAAATATTGGAATTTTCATTTTTCTCATTGCCAACCCTCAATTTCCATTTGGTCAGGCGTAATCTGGTTTGTGTAAGTTTCAGGTTAGGTGATGTTCTGTAATCGTGTCATCCGATGAAGCCTTCTTTCTAGGTCCTCAGGTCTATCGGCGAGTTTCTCTCATTCTTCGGGAGTATAACCCAAACCCTTCCTTGTCAACACATGGACCCATAAGATGTTCTGGAGAAGAAAATGAGTCAAGGTTAAGTAAGTTTGTGAAATGCAGTATATTTTCATCTTAAAAGTCTTTTAGCAAGTATTTGTGTGCTCACGACTCTCCAGAGCGTCAAATAAAGAAATTTCCGCATTTTCAGATGTGTTTGATTATAAAGCCCTTTTCCCCCATCCATCCACGTGGGAGTGAATATTCTTGGGTTACCACTAGTAAGATCTTATCAAGTTAAAAACCTGCCTTTTTAAAAATTATTTTTAATGTTTAGTTTTTAGAGAGAGACACACAGAGTGCAAGTGGGGGAGGGGCAGAGAGTGAGGGAGACACAGAATCTGAAGCAGGCTCCAGGCTCTGAGCTGTCAGCACACAGCTAAACATGGGGCTTGAACCCACAGACTGTGAGATCGTGACCTGAGCCGAAATTGGACACTTAACCAACTGAGCCACCCACCCAGGTGCCCCAAAACTTGACGGTTTTTAATATCCTGATGAGGCCAAGGAAAAACATTAAGAAACTCTCTTTCTCCCGAGCCCTATTTTATTTATAGCTCAAATTTTTAAAGAAATATGTAAAATTTATTTTACCATTTACTTCCTTGGAATATCAAATTCAAATTTAAAGTTAACCATAATGATGAATTCATGCAGTTTCCTTAATATATTTTCTTCTTTGTTCCTATAAGTTCACGTAGCCTGCTTTTATTTTAAATCGCTCTTTTAAAAATCAGTTTTAACTTGATAACGTATATTTTGTTAAACATGTGCTCACCTCTGCTTCTGCCAAATGATGGCGGATGGCAGCAAAAGAATGAAGAGTCGTTTCCGCTCCTGTGTGCACAGGTCCATCCACACCACAGCTCTGTTGTCTCTCACCGTAGGGAGACCACCACTGGGTTTCTCTTCCTGGTGATGCAGCCAGGAAACTGGCCCCAGGAAGGAAGCTGGCACAATTACTGTCCTCTTGGTAATCAGGGCCCACTGCCTCCTGTCCACCACCCGAAAACTACTGTTTCATATATTTTCATCCTGTTTTCCAGTTGTTTACTGTGGAAAGATAAGTCCGGTCCTTTCTTCACATTGGCCTGCCTGAAAGATTTATGAAAATCAAATTTTCCTGCAATGCTGGGTGACACTCCACTTGGTCTATATGCATTATGTTTTCATATATTGCTGGATTTATAATAAAATTCCTGAAAACCCATGGAAAGACAACAAGTTTGAAAAAAGACCTGTACAGAGAAACAAAGATAAGAGTAACAGTGGATTTCTCACCAGAAAACAGCACAGGCCAGAGGATTTTTGCTTCGTGTGCTCATGTAAGATACTGATTTATAGTTCAATTTGTTTCTCCCCTATGGTCTTTGACTAGTTCTGGATGAGGATTACGCTGGACGTGCTGGGGGGTCATCAAGAAAGCGTGGAGGGGGTTGACCTATCATCAGGAAGATGTGGCCGTGGTCGACTATCAGCAGAAAGGTGTGGCCATGGTTGACTGTCAGCAGGAAAACGTGGCCCTGGTTGACTGTCAGCAGGAAAACGTGGCCATGGTTGATTGTCAGCAGGAAGATGTGGCCGTGGCTGACCTGTCATCGGGAAGATGTGGCCATCATTGATCTGTCATCGGGAAGGCATGGCCATGGTGGACTCTCAGCAGGAAGGTGTGGCCGTGGTTGACCTGTGAGCTGGACCCAGTGACTGTAGGTTCCCCACCCACCCCCATCCTTGGACTGTGCCCTCTGCTTACCTTCCCTGTTCCCAGAAGCTGCCCTGAGGATACAGCCTTGAAATAGAAACATGGTGTTGAAGCTACCTGGAGTACACGTGAATGAACCCAGTTAAGGCCTCTGTATAAACTTCCAAGGTTTGGTGAGCTGGTACGGTCACCTGCTGATCATGCAGCCACCCAACACAAGCCCCACGAATAAGTTCCCTCGCTTATGAAACCTTCTGCCTCCTACCTCTTTGTTTGCCTTTTCTTTGGTCTCTCCCTGCCCTCCTATATGGGAAAGTACGGGAACTAGTTTCAGATTAGATCTGGGAAACTCCCAAGGCAGTTGTAAAGCAACACATAAAATCATCTGGGAAGCATTCCCCTCTTCTGTATTATTCAAGAGAGTTCATGTTTAATTGGTATTAATTCCTTGTAAAATGTTTGATAGAATTCACCAGTGAAGACCTCTGGGCTTCAGAAACTTCTCAATGAAGTTTTCATCGATGGAGGGATTTTTAATTCAAAGTAAACTAATTTAGATTACACTGAAGGTGGCAGCAGAGGTGGAGGACCCATAAACACTAGAAGATAACGATCATATCCTAAATAGCACAGAAATCTGGCCAGAGAAGGCAGAACAAACCCCTCAACTAAAGGGAGAGAAGAGGCCACATCACAGAAGGCAGGAAATGAGAAGAGGTGGGGTAGGGGAGAAACAGGTACTGGGTATTGCAGAGGGGAGGGAGCTGTAGTCATGGCAAAAGGAGAGAGACAGAGAAAGAAAGAGAGAAGGAGGGAGAGAGAGAGAGGGAGAAAAGGAGGGAGGGAAGGAGGGAGAGAAAAGGAGGTAGAGAGAGAGGAGGGGAAAAGAGAGAGGGGGGAGAGAGAGAAGGAGGGGGAGAGACAGAGAGAAGGGGGGGAGAGAGAGAGAGAGAGAGAGGAGGGGTGGGGGGGGGCGCCCAGGAATGCACAAGAATGTCCCCTGGGTCAGTGCTGGAAGACGAGGGGGGCGGAATTTGAGGAGTCCTCACAAGCAACAGGGCTTGAAGCCTAGAGATGGTGTGGCATGCTTGGTTCTGGGAGCGCCCAGAGGACACGGGGCTGCTTCTGGAGAGAAGGCAGGGCAAACAGCGCATGGACAGACAGAGGACAGACAGTGAGGAGACAGTGAGGACGAGCACTTGGTACACACAGCAGGCAGGTGAGGTGCTCATGTCAGAGTGTCCGGGGCAGGGGCAGCGTTCACCGGGTGACCCCCTGTTCCATCTCCCTCCCGCGTCCTCAGCAGAAGCACGGAGCTTCCTTCTGCCAGCGCTAGGACCCCTTCACCCCAAGCCTCCCTACACACACTCAGGCGGGCCTCCCCGCCCCGCCCCCCAGTCACACTGGCCCAAAGCCCTGCTCGCTCGCCTCTCCCTACACGGGAGTTTTGCAGAGTGGTGGTGGTGACAGGTTTCACTGCACTAGTAGAGCACGCCCCATTCAGGCCGGGACCCCACGCTGCCCCTGGCAAGCCACCGGGGCCTCTGCAGACATAGCCCGAAGGACACAGCAGCGGATACAACAGTAGGGCACACCCAGCATGCACTAGAGACACTCCCGGGAGCACCAAGCCCTGGGAAGCAGGGGATGCTGCACGAGAGGCATGACAGGACCTCTTCCTCATAAGCCACCACCGTCGAGAGCAGTGGACACAGCTGACTCTCCCAACACACAGAGACAGGCACAGAGACTTAAGCCAAATAAGGAGACATAGAAATTGATCCCAAATGAAAGAACAGGACAGAGATCTAAGTAAAACAATGTAAGTAACATGCCCGATGGACAGCTTGAAGAACTGACATAAGGGCACTCGCTGGACTTGAAAAATGAGTGGAAGACGTGACTGAGACCCTTGATGCAGAGATAAGGAATCAGACCAGGACCAGACGGCCTCACAGCAAACTCTACCAAACATTTAAAGACGACTTAATACCTATTCTTCTCAAACTACTCCAAAAAATAGAAGAAGGAAAACTTCCAAATTCACTCTATGAGGCCAGCATCACCCTGATAAAGGCCCTCCTAAAAAAGAGAACTATAGACCAATACTCCTGTTGAATACAGATGTAAAAATCCTCAACAAAATACTACCAAACCGAATCCAGAAATACATTAAAAAAAAAAAACATTCACCATGATCGAGTGCGATTTATTCCTGGGCTACAAGAGTAGTTCAAGATTCACAAATTGATCAACATGATACATCGTATCAATAAGAGAAAGGATAAAAACCATATGATCGTGTAAATAGACACAGAAAAAGCATCTGACAAAGTACAACATCCATTCGTGACAAAAACCCTCAACAAAGTAGGTGTAAAGGGAATATATCTCAATATAATAAAAGCCATATATGAAAAAACTCACAGCTAACATCATCCTTAATGGGGATAAACTGAGAGCTTTTTCCTAAGATCAGGAACAAGAGAGGGATGTCCACTCTCTCCACTTTTATTCAACATAGTACCACAAGTCCTAGCCGCAGCAATCAAAACAAAAAGAAATAAAAGGCATCTGAATTGGTAAGGAAGAAGTAAAACTTTTACTATTTGCAGATGACATAATATTCTATATATAAAAAAACCTGCAAGACTCCACCAAAAAACTGCCAGAACTGATAATATGAATCCATTAAGGTCACAGGATACAAAATCAATGTACAGAAATCTGTTGAATTTCTATACACAAATAATGAACCAGTAGAGAGAGAAATTAAGAAAATAATCCCATTTAAAATTGGACCAAAAATCATAAGATACCCAGGAATAAACCCAACCAAAGATGTGAAAGATCTGTACACTGAAAACTATAACACACTAATGAAAGAAATTGAAGATGACATGAAAAATCAAAAGATATTTCATGCTCATGGGTTAGAAAATAAATACTGTCAAAATGTCTATACTACCCAAAGCAATCTACACATTTAATGTAACCCCTATCAAACGCCAACAGCATTTTCCACAGAGCTAGAACAAATAATCCTAAAATCTGTATGGAATGACAAAAGACTGAGAATAGCAAAAGCAATCCTGAAAAAGAAAAACAAAACCAGAATCATCATGTTTTTTTACAAAGCTGTAATCATCAAGACAGGATGGTACTGGCACAAAAAGACACAGAGATCAATGCAACAGAATAGAGAACCCAGAAATGGACCTACAACTATTTGGTCAATTAATCTTCAACAAAGCAGGAAAGAATATCCAATGGAAAAAAGACAGTCTCTTCAGCAAATGGTGCTGGCAAAACAGGGCAGCAACATACAGAAAAATGAGACTGGACCACCTTTCTTACACTATACACAAAAATAATTCAAAATGAATGAAATACATAAATGTGATACAGGAAACCATCAAAATACTACAGAACACAGGCAGCAACCTCTTTGACCTTGGCTGCAGCAACTTCTTACTTCACACATCTCTGGAGGCAAGAGAAACAAAAGCAATGTGAACTACTGGGACCTCATCAGGATAAAAAGCTTCTGCACTGCAAAGGAAACAATCAACAAAACTAAAGGGCAACTGATGGAATGGGAGAACATATTCGCAAATGACATATATGATACAGGTCTAGTATCCAAAATCTATAAAGGACTTATCAAACTCAACTCCCAAAACCCATACAATCCAGTTAAAAAATGGGAAAAAGACACAAACAGGCATTTTTCCAGAGAAGACATCCACATGGCTAATAGACACATGAAAAGATGCTCAACATCACTCATCATCAGGGAAATACAAATCAAAACCATAATGAGATACCACCCCACAACTGTCAAAATGACTAAAATTAAAAACTCAGGCAACAGTGGACGTTGGCAAAGATGAGGAGAAAGGAGAACCCTTCTGCACTGTTTTTGGGAATGCAAATTGGTGCAGCCACTCTGGAAAACAGTATGGAGGTTCCTCAAAAAACTAAAAATATAACTACCCTATGACCCAGCAATTGCACTACTAGGTATTTACCCAAAGAATACAAAAATAGATTCAAAGGGGCACATGCACCCCAATGTTTATAGCAGCACAATCAATAATAGACATTTTATGTAAAGAGTCAAAATGTCCAGCTACTGATCAATGGATAAAGAAAATGTTGTGTACACACACACACACACACACACACACACACACACACACAGGAATATTACTCAGCAATGAAAAAGAATGAAATCTTATTTGCAACAACATGGATGGAACCAGAGTGTATGATGCTAAGTGAAATAAGATAGTCAGAGAAAGACAAATACCATATGATTTCACTCATATGTGGAATTTAATAAACAACACACATGAACACGAGGAAAGCACACCAGAAGAGACTCGTAACTACAGAAAACAAACTGAGGGTTGATGGAGGGATGTGGTGGGGGGGAGTGGATCAAATGGGTGATGAGCATTAAGGAGGGTACTTGTTGGGATGAGCACTGGGTGTTATATGTAAGTAATGAATCACTAAATTCTACTCCTGAAGCCAATATTACCCCACATGTTAACTAACTAGAATTTAAATCACAACTTGAAATAAACAAACAAACAAACAAAAATCTTCTGCACAGCAAAAGAAATAATCAACAAAACAAAGGCAAGCTACAAATGGGAGAAGATATTTACAAATTACATTACTGGATAAAGGGCTAGTATCCAATATATATATAAAGAACTTCTATTACACAACACCCCCAGAACAAATAATCCAAGTAAAACTGGGCAGAAGACTTAAACACATTTCTCCAAAGAAGACATATAGGTGGCCAACAGACACATGAAAAGATGTTAATCATCACTTATCATCAGGGAAATGCAAATCAAAAAAACAGTGAGATATCACCTCACACATGTCATAATGGCTAGATGAAAAACACAAAAAAACAGCAGGTGTTGGTGAGGATGTGGAGAAAGGGGAACCCTCTTTCGCTGTTGGTGGGAATGCAAACTGGTGCAGCCACTGAGAAAAACAGTTTGGAGGTTCCTTAAAAAGTTGAAAATAGAACTATTCTATAATCCTGCAAGCACACTATTAGGTATTTACCCAAAGAATACAGAAACACTAATTCCAAAGGATACATGCACCGCTATGTTTAAAACATCATTATCTACAATAGCCAAATTATGGAACAGCCCAAGTGTCCTTTGACTGATAAATGGATAAAGAAGGTAAGTGTGTGTGTGTGTGTATGTATAAGTGTGTATATATATGTATGTATATATACATACACACACACAATGGAATATTACTCAGCCATAAAAAAGAATAAAAGAATGAAATCTTGCCATTTGCCACAACACAGATGGAGCTAGAGAGTATTATGCTAAGCAAAATAAGTCAGAGAAAGGCAAATACCATATGATTTCACTCATATGTGGAATTTAAGAAACAAAACAAACAAGCAAAGTGGGGGTGGGGAAGTGGGGGAAGGAAGGAGAGAGAGAGAGACAAGCCAAGAAAGACTCTTTAAAAACTTTTAAAAAGTAAATAAATAAGTCATTTTTATTAAACGATAAAAAAGTGAATTTATTTATTGAATCAAAAATCTACTTAGGTCATTTTCTTTGCCACTTTTGTTTACACGTGTCTTCCATTCCATTAACTTATGGGATTTATTGGCATAAATTTTTTCACACTTCTTCCATTCATTCTTTTCATGTCTCCTGGATCTTGAGTGTGAGCCCTTATTTCACACATGATGTCGTGACTGGGCCTTTTCTCTTTTTTCCCTGAATATCCTGGAAAGAGTTTATCAATTTTACTCACCTTCTGGATGAACTGTCATTAGATTTACTTGATGTCTTTCACTGTAAATCTGTTTTATTTTATTGTTTTGTTTCTGTACTTGTCTTTATTATTTATTTTGGGATTTTTCAGATATCTTTCTCTTATTGGTTCCTCATTTACATGCATGCTATGTACAATTCTTTTAGGTTAATGGAGACATAATTTGGTCCATTACAATTCCTATCTTTATGCATTTGTTGGCAGCTAGAATAAACATGAATTCTACTTTTGTCTGGAGCTGGGTCTGCAAATCTAAATTGTACCCAGTTCTTGCCTGTGTGCTCAACTTTCATACACTGACTTCTCTTCTGTCTACTTGTCAGTCATAGAGAGAGGAGCACGGAAATAAATATAGTTGTGGTATTGTCTATTTCTCTTTCCAGTGCCCTCTGTGTAATGAAATTTCTGTAATTTAAAGCATTTATGATTTTTATGTATTTTCTGTGACTTGATCCTTCTATTATTCTGAAATGCCTCTACATTATTCCCAGAAATCCTGCTTTGCAGTCTCTGACAGTAACGTGGCCACGACAGCTTTGCGATGCTTACTGCTTGGTTATAGTTTGCTTATTCATCCTTGTCCTCCTAATCTCTCAGTGTTCTCCTGTTTGATGGGGATTTTTTTTTCTGTGGCTATGGAACAAACTTGTGTCTTGATCTTCCATTCCACCTAAATCCTCTGCCTTATTGGAAGGCATAAATCCATTAGAGGTAATGAAATTAATGACACGGTTGGCTTATGTTTGTCGCCTAAGCCTTGTATTTACTTTGATCCTTTACCTTCTCTTCACCTGCCTTCATTTGGAGTAACTGGGTTTTTTTATTATTATTATTTCATTTTATGTCCTCTACTGGCTTATCAGCTATTGTTGTGCATTTTACCATCTGCGTAAACACCATAAAGCCTTTCAATAAATACGTTTACTTTCAACAATTATAGTCCTAAGAAAATAAAAGCACACTTTGTACTTGAGTTTTCATCTTCTGTGACCCTCTTTGCTCCTTTTCTTAGATCCAGTGTCTTTCTGTTAAACAATGCTATTATTATTTCTTGCAGTTCATGGCTGTCGGTGAAAAATCTGCTCAGTTTTTGTTTCAAGAAGTTTTTATTTCATGTTCGTCTTATGAATAATTTGTGCTCATAAAAACCCAGCCCCCTTATCACAATCTGGGAAAACGTGTAATAGCCCTCTCCCACATATCCCTTGGGATTGTGAGAATATAGAGACTTTTGTTGTGTTTATATCACATTCTCTCCTTCTCCCCTATTCTACTCCCTTCACTCCTGCCATGTTTTATTCCAAAGTTACTGTTCCAGAACTTTCTGTACTCAAATTTCTCACTCAGTTTCTTTTGCCAAAGGAATTCAATTTAAGAAAAAATTTAAAAAATTGCTAATGGATGTGGATTTTCATATTCAAACAGAGTCTCAAAGATTAATTCATACAATAATAACAGTCACACACACACACACACACACACACACAATTTTAAATTCTCATGAATGCTTGGTTTGAATCAAGCTTAATCCAAATCATCATCAAGGTAAAGGGATATCAAACTTCTGTTGGAGTTTCAATTACCTACGTCTGCTAAAGCTTACTATTATGATCAGCCACTCAAACCTTCCCCACCTATCCATCTTTCAAAGTACCCAGTATCTTTTTTTAAAATGTTTATTTTTGAGACAGAGACAGACAGAGTATGAACGGGGGAGGGTCAGAGAGAGGGAGACACAGAATCTGAAACAGGCTCCAGGCTCTGAGCCATCAGCACAGAGCCCGATGCGGGGCTCGAACTCACGGACCGAGAGATCATGACCTGAGCCGAAGTCGGCCGCTCAACCGACTGAGCCACCCAGGTGCCCCACAAAGTACCCAGTGTCTTAATGCAGTCTTAGACCGCAGATCTCAGATTCTGCTAGAATTCCAAGTTAGGATGAGAGTGAATTCCGTGGCTCTGTGATCCTTCTGACAGAAGAGTGTGTGCTCATCCTTAGGAAGTCCTGGGAGAATTTTCAGTTGTTACCTGGTCATGATGAAGTACTAAGGTGACCACAAAGCTCCTTCATTTAATGGTCTCTGATAAATTTTACTAAACAGTTTAACTTGTATGGCCTTTTTTTTTCCATTAATTTGTATCCAATAATCTTTACAGGAATGTTTCACTTTCACAGATGCACATAACTTTCATGGGTGCATATATACTAATTAAGTAGGTATATAGTTAAGCTTAATATAATGAATATAATCATAATGGTAATTAGACTATGAATAAGTTGTCATATTAATTGTGCTCACCAATGTCATTACCTTTTGTTCATTTCCATTCTGGATATAATAATTTTATAATTTTATTAATCCTGTTAAATCATAACTGTGCTATTAATTACAAATTTATGATTAACATTATATTGCTCAAAATCGTTCTCAAAGGAAGGAAGAAACTGGCGTTGGAAGATCAAGAAGGGCATTACTTCATTAATTAGAAGGTAGAGGTAAACAAAGAATTGATCACTTTAAAATATATACGAGTGTTATACTTTCTAATAAGTTTATGAGCTTCACAAACGCTCCCCTAACATTCAGTCACACGCAGGTTATTAAATGGGCCATTGCACAGCTAAGCAATGGGAATAAAATATGCTACTTTGCTACACTGATGTGACGTTTCACTAAGGTAACACTGACCCACAGTTAATAGAGCAGGGATAATACAAGTGTCCACGTGGATTTCTAGGAAGATAACCCTAAAATGGTAGTATTTTAGGAGAATCATCCATTAAGAAATGTATCTTTGTTTGCACGGTCCGGTGGGACCCAGCAGAGCCAGGCAACCCTGGGCATCCTTCTGGGTGGTAGCCAATGAAATCCGGGACACCAGCCACGTTCCATCCCAGGGGACGCTGGTGGCCGGGAGTGGGCCAGCAGGGCAGGGAGAAGGCACTGGCTGTCTCCCTGGCCTCCAGCCCCTGGATTTCTACTCACTCAGAAGACTGACCCTCAGGCAGCCATTTTTAAAGTAGGCACACCCGCCTCTTGGAGGGAAAGACAGAGAGGTGGACTTTCCGCTCAGCAAGCCCAGCTCTGAGCCCTGAGGGCACAGCCACCGCAGATCCTGTATTTGCTTGCTGGGGTCTGGTGGGTCTCCATCATGCAAATCCCATTAACTTTCAGAGCCCTGTGCTTTAGGGGCTGCTGTTCAGGTGGAAATCTTACAGCTGGGCACTAGGGATGGGGTCCAACCCTCTGCTCCTCAGGAAGAAGTTGGGACACATGAGCTCCCTCCCAGGAACTGCCTTTCCCAAGGCCGACTGTGGGGTTCACGAGAAAGTGTGCTTCGGCCTTTTCCACCTGCTGTGACACGGGTATTGCCTCATTGGCCCATGTGTACGAATCCTTTTCTAGATCTTTCCTAGGGAATTGCTCTGTGTCTAGCTGTAGAGTTGGCGTGTCCATGGGGGCAGGCGAGCCCAGGGGCCTCCTATTCCGATGTCTGGGATCAGAACCTCACTGGATGATTCTTTTTTTTAAATGTTTATTTATTTATTTTGAGAGAGAGACAGCAAGCACAAGCAAGGGAGGGGCAGAGAGAGAGGAGAGAGAGAAGCCCAAGCAGGCTCCGCTCTCAGGCTTCTCTCTCTCATCTCTCTCTATCCCTCCCCTGCACATGTGCACACTCTCTCTCTCTTTCCCTCAAAGAAAAAAAAATACTAGTTTAGTATATCCTTGTCATGACTTGTTGCTTTTCCTTGTGTTACCTTTACTGCAAATTAGAAAACTTGTTCTTCTGACCATAAGGAGAAAAGCACTAACCTATATTATGTAAATTTGTAAGATAAGCCTTAAAAAAAAAGAAACATTCAGACTATCATTTTCATTGTAGAAAAGCAATTATGAAGTTGATATTCAGATATATATTTGGTACACGGTGTCTGAAAGAAAAACCGTATGAGACAGTTCATGTTTTTAAAAGCATAAGTGATCATTTCGAATACATAACCTCTGATGTTAGGAGTCTTAAACTGATGTCTGAGGACGATTAAGCCATGAATTTGCCACAAACTCATTATATGGAATTCTGTGCATAATGTGTGCATTTTTCCTAAGGAGAGGATACAAAAATAAACCATTCTGAAAAGGGCTGTACATCCCTAAATATTTAAGAGTCTGCTATTCGCAGCATTTCTGATGAATGTAGCTGGGTTCCCTTTAAATATTCATTTCAAAGAGAGAAATTGTGATGTTTTGCTTGTGTAAGATTTATCCCATGACTTATTTTTCAAATGTCTTAAAAATAAAGCATTCATTTGATTTTTTTTTTAATTTTTTTTTCAACATTTTTTATTTATTTTGGGGACAGAGAGAGACAGAGCATGAACGGGGGAGGGGCAGAGAGAGAGAGGGAGACACAGAATCGGAAACAGGCTCCAGGCTCCGAGCCATCAGTCCAGAGCTTGACGCGGGGCTTGAACTCACGGACCGCGAGATCGTGACCTGGCTGAAGTCGGACGCTTAACCGACTGCGCCACCCAGGCGCCCCTGATTTGATTTTAACTAAATTTTGTTTTCATGCAGGGAAGTCCCATTATCCCAGAACCTGGTTAGAGAGAGCGACTTGGTTCCGGGTCTTAATAAGGCAGCATCTGGCTTCCCGCTTCTTATATGTGTGCATGTGTGTATACATGTGTGTGTCTGTGTATCTATACATGTGTGCACACGTGTGTGTGCATACACATGTGTGCATGTACGTGTGCACATGTGATTGTGTCCATTGTGTGTGTTTATACACATGTATGCCTGTGTGTCTGTACGAGTGAGTGCACTGTGTGGATGCATGTGTGTGCATGTGTATACACAAGTGTGCACATACGTATGCACATGTGTGACTGCGTATGTGTTGTACACGTGCATGTGTGTGCACGTATGTGTGCACGTGTGTTGTGACTGCATGTGCGTGCATGCGTACGTGTGTGTGATTGTGTGTGCATGTGTACCCACGTGCATGTTTACGTGTGTGTGCACATGTATGTGTGCACACGTGTGTTCGTGTGTGCACATGCATGTTTGTGAGGAAAGGGCATCGCACGAAAATGTGTTGTCTGTATCAAGTACTCAGGAACTACAAGCCATGTGCAAGAAGCAGCTGATTTTCTAGTAATTATACAGAACCTCTCCCCACCTTGCCCCTCATTCAGTTGCAGAAATCTGTAGCATAACCTGGCATTTCTCAGTGCCGAAAGGTCATCGCAGGAGGCCCTCCCTGGAGCAGCGGAGGCACCACGCGTGTGTCAGGTCGCATAATGGCTACAGGGGCGGAGGCCAGCGACACCAGCTGAGCATCAGTAAGGGCGGGGTAACCCTATGAGAGATTCCTGCTGAATCTTCCCCAAACCAGTGAGGTGTCGTTGCTGCTGCCATGTCTGAAATAAACACATTCATTGGGAAATTAGACATGTGAATAGTAAGGCACCTCGTGGGAGTTTCAGTGTTCCTCATTCTGCTGGGTCTCCATTTATTTGTCTTTACGTATTTCTTTGGCTACAATACAATCACATCTACGTGAAAACAGCAGAAGAGCAACAACTGAGAGAGAAAAAGAGCGAGAGGAGCGGAGGGAGGCATGACTCCCTTCAAGGGGAACAGTGTGAGGCACGCGCACGGACACGAAGGGCGCACTCCAGAAAGCCACACCTCCAGCGAACACATCCAGGCGGACCCCACGCTTGAAGGTGTTCGCTGCACCTTTACAAACATTCCCGTGTGTCTTATCAGATCCGGTATCCATCCTGATCAGTGAAGGGGGAACATGAATTATTTTGGTGAAGAGTTCATTTGGAAACAAGAGACACGTGCTCCCACAGCGGTGCTCCCCTTGGGCGACACCCTGGCCCCCGCAGCACCTCCTTCCTTCACCTGCCTTGTGCGTCTTCACTTCCGCGAAGCCGCATCAATCACAGCTTCAAAAAAGCTGCAGTTATCTAGTCTGATAAAAATATGTCCTTTGAAGAAAACCACTTTTAGACTAAATCTTTAAGTGCATTTTTTTAAAAAAAATGCATTAACCTTTTCACTAGAAGAAGAGACCTTACTAGAAAACATGCTCATTTATATACATCCTATTTCCCTTGGCAGATACTGCCTGAATAAAAAGCTGAACAGCATTTACCAAAATAGGTCAAATTCCTAAGCATGGCTTAGCATTTTGAGTCCTTTTTATTTTTTTACTCGGCATTGTTGATGCTATTTTTTATATCACAGCTTTTGATTCCTCTTCAAAAATCACTCCTGTGCCTGTGTCGAGCATTCAGCAAACAAGAGTGACATGAGGGGACTCACATGTCATTGCAGATGACGGATGAGATGCAGGAGAAAACAATACAGAGGACACCTGCCACGTCAGTACCAATCTCCTAAGTGCTGAAGTAAGTAACAGACTGTGAAGGAGTCCCACTTGTCCATTTTTGCTTTTGCTGCCTGCATTTCTGGTGTCACGTCTGAAAAATCATGGCCAAGATGCTCCGCCCTTTCTTCTAGGAGTTTGAGAGTCTAAGTTTTACAGTAAGACTTCATGAGCTGATTTTTGCATATGGCGTAAGGTGTGGCCGATTTTCCCTTTTCTGCGTGAGCATCATCTTTTCCCAGTACTGCTTATTGGGGACACGATCCTTCTCCCACTGGGTGTTCTCTGCACCATTATCAGAGACTGGCTGGCTACACGCGGGTTTATTTCTGGGCTCTCTGTTCAGTTCCCCCGGGTCTGGATGACGGTACTTATGTCAATACCTTACTGTTAGGGGCGCCTGGGTGGCTCAGTCGGTTAAGCGGCCGACTTCGGCTCAGGTCATGATCTCGTGGTCCATGAGTTCGAGCTCTGCGTCGGGCTCTGTGCTGACAGCTCAGAGCCTGGAGCCTGTTTCAGATTCTGTGTCTCCCTCTCGCTGACCCTCCCCTGTTCATCCTCTGTCTCTCTCTGTCTCAAAAATAAATAAAACATTTTTAAAAAATTAAAAAAAATACCTTACTGTTAATTACTGTACTTTTGTAATATGTTCTGAAATCAAGTGTGATACCTCCAGCTTTGTTCATCTCGTTCAAGACTGTTGGCAATTCTGGATCTTTTGTGGTTCCATATGAACTTGAGGACTATTATTTTTTATTTCTATTTTTAAAAAAGGGCATTGGGATCTTGATGAGGATGGCACTGGATCTGTAGGTTGTGTTCAGTCTTCTAGTCCATGAACACACAATGTTTTTCTTGCATTTATATCTGCTTAATATCTGCCATCGATGTTGTCATTGTACAAGTCTTACCTCTTGGTGAGGCTCATTCCTATTCTATTCTTTCTGATATGGTTACATATGGGGTCAGTTGTGTAATTTCCTCTTCAGACGGTTTGTTGTTAGTGTACAGAAATACAACTAATTTTTGTCTGTTGATGTTGTGTAGTGGAACTTAAATGACATCATTTGTCAGTTGTAAGACACGTTTGTGAAGTCCTTAGTATTTTCTACATACAGGATTGTGTCATCTGCCACCCGACGATTGTACTTCTTCCTTTCAGATTAAATACCTTTTATTTGTTTTCCTTGCCAATTGCCTGTTGTCCTAGGTTGAACAGAAGTGGCGAGAGTGGGCACTCTTCTCTTGTCCCTGACCTTAGAGGAAAAGCGTTTACTTTCTACCACTGAGGATGTTAGCTGCAGGCTTGTCAAACACTATCCTGTTGGTATTGTGAATTAAATTGAGTTTTGAGATGACCTCCATTCCTGGGAAAAACCCAACGTGGCCTCAGTGTATTATTCTTTTTATGTGCTGCTACATACAATTTGCTAATATTTGAAAAAGACTTTTTCATGAAAGTTTTTTTTTTTTGTAGTTTACTTTCTTGTAATGTTTTTGTCTCATTTGGGGATTCTTCCAACTCTGCTCTAAGCTCCTGCAGCACAAATGTTAGATGATAAATTTCACTTTTTAAATGCATCGTGGATGCTTAAATACCGACTCTCATATCCATGCTGTAGTGCCACTTTGGGGACCAGTATGGCACTGCCGTTTTCTCCGTACTCACATGACAAGGTTATTTTCTGCTCAAATAGTATCATCAGGTATTTCTTATAAATTATGTGTTGCCAAAATGTGGCGTTCTGTTGCTCATCTTGTTGTCTATAAATCATTTCATAACTTACACATTTCCATCCTGTAATTTACATGTAAAAATATTTTGGAGAGAGAATTTTAGACTTGTTTATTTTTTTCCTTGTGCTTCCATTGTTTTGTTTATGGAAAATTTAAGATAAGATGTGGCTGTTAATTAAATTTAAGTATATTGTTTCATTAATTAACAAAGAGTAAGAAAGCCTTTGACAATAATCGCTTTATGAAATGACTTCAAATTCAACATTGTCATTCTTCTTAAGAACTAATGGAGGGGCACCTGGGAGGCTCAGTTGGTTGAGCATCCAACTTCGGCTCAGGTTGTGATCTCATGGTTCATGAGTTCAAGCCCCCCATCGGACTTGCTGCCGTCAGTGCAAAGCCTGCTTTTGGATCCTCTGTCCCCCTCTCTCCGCCCCTCCCCACTTGCACTTTCTCTCCCAAAAATAAATAAGGCTTTAAAAAAAATCAATGGGATTTCTCTCCATCTGATGTGGTTAATGTTTATATGACACAGGTAGATTTATCCCCCAGCAGATGACCAAAACTCCATCTAAGTCACGTAGTTAACAAATCTCGATCAGAAGGTTTTCTTATGTGAAAGTTTGGTTTTCTTTTTTTTTTAATTTTTTTTAACGTTTATTTATTTTTTTGAGACAGAGAGAGACAGAGCATGAATGGGGGAGGGTCAGAGAGAGGGAGACACAGAATCTGAAACAGGCTCCAGGCTCTGAGCTGTCAGCACAGAGCCCAATGCGGGGCTCGAACTCACGGACCGCGAGATCGTGACCTGAGCCGAAGTCGGCTGCTTAACCGACTGAGCCACCCAGGCGCCCCTGGTTTTATTTTTCAACGACTCACTTTTAGGGGAATGTAGACTATCAAGAGATTGTTTTTAAAAAATAGGTCAGGGGTGGCTGGGTGGCTCAGTCAGTTGAGTGTCTGACTCTTGGTTTCAGCTCAGGTTTTGATCTCAGAGTTTCATGAGTACAAGCTCTGGGTGAGGCTCTGCACTGGCAGAGTGGAGCCTACTTGGGATTCCCTCTCTTGCTCTCTCTCAATCTCTCTCACGCGCACCCTCCCTCCCTCCCCCGCTTGTGCTGTCTCTTTCAAAATACATAAATAAGCTTAAAAAAACAGGTCAACAAATTTATTTTTCGAAGACAAGATCAATAACTTTCTCTAACAAGCATTAGGGGATGAACGTCTCATTCCATTTCTTGCATGGTCTGTGTCGGATACTGTGTTCAGCTGCAGAGTAAAGTTTGGCTGGGTTCCCGGTAGGGATGTGCTCTATCTGAAAAGAGGCAGAGTCGCCATACAAGATGGACACTGGACCCTCACCTGTTGCGCACCTGCCACCGGGGGAAGAACGTGCCCAGCCTGCTGTTCCCACGTGGGGCTGACACACACGGGAGCCTCAGCTGGGCCGAGCCTACATGTGCTCCTGCTCCGTCTCTGGTGTCCCCAACAGACCTGCAGCTTTGACCCAGTAAAGAATTCAATTCCAAGCCTGCTTTTTTGATGAATCATGCATTTGATTAGATTCAATTCCATGTGTCCTCATGTTTCTATTTTTCTTGCCTTGCACATTTATTCCTATACTACAGCCTCATGTAAACTATTTCACATTTTGATAATGTTTGATGTTTCTACTATTTCATGAGGTATGAAACATGATTCTTTACAAGGAAAGAAACTTCAGTTTAGAAACTGATCAATTTTCCTCTCAATTCTAACACCTTATTCTAGACTACTAAGGCTTAGTTAAAGGAAAAGAACATACCCAACCCACCAGGTGCCCCTCCATTAATTCTTAAAAAGAATGACAATGTCATTTCATTCAGCAAGTATTTAAAGTCATTTCATAAAATGATGATTCTCAAAGGCTTTCTAATTCCTAAATGAAACAATATACATAAATGTAATTAACAGCCGTATCTTATTTTAAAATTTCCATAAGCAAACTTTATCTGGGATTTGATGAGGCATTACAAAAAATAAAATCTTCAAAATCTCCAGTAGTCCATTTTACTGTGCCTCAAGCCAAACAGAAGAGCCTATACGTTTTATGTGTAACTTAAATTCCTCATGTTGTAATAGCTGAAGTAACAGTAACCGACTGAGTAAAGCAAGTGTTCTAGACGCCATGCTAAGCAATCTGTACACACGTACGTATCTCTTTAATTTCTTGTAACAAGGGGCACCTGGGTGGCTCAGTCTGCTAAGCATCTGACTTCAGCTCGGGTCATGATCTCGTGGTTCGTGAGTTTGAGCCCCACGCCGGGCTCTGTGCTGTCAGCGTGCAGCCTGCTTGGGATTCTGCCTCCCTCTCTCTCTGCCCTGCCGAGCTCTCTCTCTCTCCCGCTGGCTCTCAAAAAACAAATTTCCCATAACAAAACTGTGCGGTAGGTAGTACTATGATCTTCAGAGATACAGGGTGATATTCGGAATTCATGAAGTTGACAGGGGACAGAATGAGCCCTTAAGCTGAAGCAATGCACGCTCACGAGAGCTTGTGTTCTGAACAACATGCCTACGGGAATTTTTACGATCACGTGGAAAAAATACAACTTTATGCCACAAAGTGAGGTAATTAAGTTAACCTCATTCCTTAAACATCTAAGCATTACAAAAGTATTTAAAGTAAAAATGGAAATGTCTTTCTTCCCAGGCTAGTCACGATCTACATCAAGATGTAACTATTGGGAATCATGCAAAACTCGGAGTAAAAAGGCCTGTGGCGGCCAGGGTTTCAGGGTGGGAGAAGGAGCAAGTGGTGGGGCACAGGTAATTTGTAGGTGTGGAACCTATTTTGTGTGGCACGGAAATAGGGGAAATACAGCATTATGAATCTGTCAAAACCCACGGAACTGCACAACACAAACAATGCACTTTACCGATGCAATATGTTAGTAGCAGGGACACTGTGTGGGAGGACTCTGTGCTTCCTCTCAAATTTTCTGTAGAACTGAAAAATAGTCTTTTAACTTACAAAAGGCAAAGACCTTCATTCTCTGGCCTCTTTCCACACAGGTCTGGCTAAGCAACAGCCAGTGACACGCAGGGGTCAGCATGGCCTCAGGTGGAGTTCTGTGAAATGGATGCAAGGTGGGGAGTGACGCAGGCAGCGGATGGTCAATGACATTGAGAAGGAAACTGGAAAAAAGCTAGGTTCCTGGAGAATCGGTGGTAAGGCCTATTTTCAGACATTTTCCTTATGTGAAGGAAATGTAAGCCACTTGTTGAAGTCTTTAGGGTAAGGAGCTCGATGCATTTCTCAAATGTGGAAAAGGCAAGTGTATTTCAAGACTGACAGATACTGCTAAACTACCTTCGGAAAAAAAAAAAAACTGTATCAATACAGAGCTCAACACCATTAACAAATATTTGTTTCTTCACAGATTCCAATATCAAGTATTATGATTTTTTTGTTTCTATAATGAGAAGAAAAAGTGTCTTATTTCTCTTTTACAATGTTATTTGAAATTACATATTTCTGATAATTATTCAGAAAGAAAATATTCTGAAGGTTATATTGGCCATTTATATTCTCCTTTTATGAATTTTCTGCTTGGATAACTTTTTCTATTACATTTTTTATCTTCTCCTTACTAATTTAAAAAAT